>NC_056726.1:697936616-698204116 GCF_019279795.1 Protopterus annectens | reverse complement strand
TAAGAATTATTTTGCTTCAGAATGTTATTCTCTTGCTTTGGTATGCTAAAAGTGATGAAATGTAAATTCTTGTCTTTCACTGTCTTAGATCATTAATGATTATCCTTATTATTTGTGACATCTATGCACTGGCCCAATCAAGGCATATCAGTCCTCACCACTAACACCAGAGAGGGGTGTCCATATAGGGAAAGGATAATAAATACACAGTAAAGTACAGTTTCCCTTAAGAGCACACAGAGATCACAGTCAGTCTGGGGCTGGTTTCTTCCTTTCTATCCAGGTCCCCAATAAGACTCCCCACTGGCACAGCTATAGGGTTCAGATCTCAGCCTAGTGGGCAAGCTAAAACCTCCAGCACCCTCTCTGTCCAACTAGTGCTTCGTGTCCCTGCCCAAGTAGCTGAGACACACACACACTTTGAGATAAGCGTTTGTACAACCACACAGACACTCCTGGGGAAGGCCGGCACAGGTTCTCCAGCTGTGCCCCTTTTACCCAGACTATATGGTACAAATCACTGCCACCACCAGCTAATATTTATCAGCTACTCAAAGACCCTTATGAAAGCATGTCAAATTATACTGTGTAATATTATTATCCTAATGATAAGTGCAACCTAACAGTCAAGACTTATTTGGAGTGACTTGGTACAGTATCACTATATACATGCAATGTACTCTTAGAGCTTAAATTATTTCTACACAAAACAGCCACAGTTGAAGGTTTAAAATATTTAATAATAAATAAAAAAATACAAGAAAATACTTCTTACTACACAGTGCTAGTCAAGAGTTCAGAGATCTCAGAGAAATACTTAAAATAATACAGTAGAAACATTCTGACATCACAGAAAAACAAACTAGTCTAATCTTCCTATTTCCTAACTATATGTAAGAGAAAACACAGTTCTAAAATCCTACTTACATATAGACACAGGCAGAGTGGTGAGATGGATGTTCTGAAGACAAATGCTCAACTGCTCTCATTCTTTCTGCCCTTAAATTGACAACACAGTGCCACTGATTCATTTCAGATTACATCATTTCTTTGTGGTCCCCAGGCTAACAGACTCTCAGAGGTTAATAGCCCTTTTGATCTTGCAGCTGGTCAGGAACCAGAGCCATAAAATAAATTATACATGCCAATTCTAGCCATTAACTCTGGCCTCAAAACAGTAGGCAAAATGCCTTTATCTAGACATCTCGACTCCGAGTTTTGACATCAAAGAATCAACTTATCAGCTTTGTTTCAGCAGAGTGCACTGTTGTTACATTTTTGCAGCTCCACATTTAACAACATTTTTCCCATCTAAGAGAACAAGCCTGTGGCTTATATTAATATTTACAAATGACAGAATGATTAATATTTACAAATGACAGAATGATCTACAAAATTCTATCTGGCTAGGCTGGCAGCCTTCACCTATCTTCACACATCCCCCCCCCCCCCGTGGGAACTCAAGCTAGTTTTTCAAGTGGCCCTTGAGAAACATTGCTTGAGAGGGTTAGGTCTGTCTGAGTATACCTTACCCATTCCCTGTCTTGAGAGCCCATCTGCATTGGCATTGCTAATCCCACTGTGGTGCTGCACTGACATATCATATGCTTGCAACTCTAAGCTCCATCTTAGCAACTTGGCATTTTGCCGGCTGGCTCTATTTAACCATGTTGGGGGTTGTGTTCTGTCACTACAGTGAATTTTCTTCCATATAGATAAGGCTGAAGATTATTCAGTGCCCACACTATGGATAGACATTCCTTTTCTATATCGGAGCCTATGAGTGAGATAAACCACCGGGTGCTCTTCTCCCCTCTGAAGAAATCTGGCTAAGTACAGCCCCCACCCCATGGTTTAAAGCACCCACCTGCACACATATTATTTTCTGTAATCTGGACTAGCTAACACAGGGGGTCCTCCCAAAGATTCCTTGAGCTCCTGGAATGCCTGCTCACATGCTGGGGTCCACACTATCTTATCTGACCTATTCTTCCTTGTTAGGTCTGTGAGGGGAGCAGCTATGGTACTATAACTGGGACAAACTTTTTGTAGTACCCTGCTGTCCCTAAGAATGCCCTCACCTGCTTTTTAGTAACAGGTGCAGGCCATGCCTGAATGGCTTCTACTTTGGCAGGCTCTGGCCTGATCTTGCCACTACCCAATCTATGTCCCAGATAGGAGACCTCTGCCATACCCACCTGACATTCACTGGGGCATTTGTCATCCCAAAGGGCATCTTTGTGAACTCATACAAGCCAAACGGAGTCACAAAGGCTGACTTCTCTTTAACACTGGGAGTCAGGGGCACCTGCCAGTAACCCTTGGTAAGATCAATGGTTGGAAGATATTTTGCCCCACCCAGCTGCTCTAGGGCCTCATCTGTCCAAGGCATAGGGGAAGCATCTGACTCTGTGTGACTGTTTAATTTCCTGTAGTCTATACAGAACCTGGTGCTGCCATCCTTCTTTGGCACCAGCACCACTATGGAGGCCCAGGGACTGTTGAACTCTTGAATCATCCCTAGTTCCAACATCTCCTGTATCTCCTCCCTCAGAGTCTGTTTGACTCTCTCAGACACCCTATAAGGGGCCTGCCTAATAGTCCTTTGGGGTCCTGTATCCACCTGGTGCTGCACCAGGTGGGTGCACCCTGGTTTCCCAGTGAACATGTCCCCAAACTCCTGTAACACTGCTCGGATTTCTTGAACTTTGGTAGGAGATAGCTGCTGGGACATTGCTGCCCCTTCCACTAAAGTGTCAGTCCAAGCCTCACTGAGGAGATCAGTCACCAAATCTCCCTCAGACTCCTGCTGCAATCCACTGCAAATGCTCAGCACAATGGTCTCCCTATCATGGTAAGATTTCATCATGTTAACACGGTACAATTTGTGCCCCTGCCATCTGCCTAGCAGTTCCACCATGTAGTTAACATCACTTACCTTTCTTACCAACTTGTAGGGTCCCTCCCAAGCTGCTTGCAGCTTGTTGTGTCTGACAGGAATAAGAACTGTTACATGCTGCCCCACAGCATACTCTCTAACTTGAGCATTCCTGTCATACCTTTTTCTGTTGTTGGGGCTTCTGCCAGGTTCTCCTGGGACAAGCCCATGAGTTCCCTGAGCCTTGTCCTGAGGTTTAGGACATATGCCACAACAGACTCCCTGTGAGGTTCACACTCACCTTCCCACTTATCTCAAATTAAATCTAGAGGTCCCCTCACCCTATGCCCGTACAGCAACTCAAAGGGTGAAAAACCTGTGGATTCCTGGGGAACCTCTCTGTAAGGAAACAACAGATGGGGTAAATATTTGTCCCACTCCCTCTTAAACTGGTCTGCAAATGCCCGTAGCATGGACTTGATTGAAGAGTTTAACTTCTCAACCAGACCATTAGTATGGTGATGGTAGGGGGTGGTCTTCAGGTGCTTCACCCGACAGTACTTCCACAGACAAGTCAGCAGGTCTGACATGAAATTGGCACCTCTGTCAGTCAGTATTTCTTTTGGGAATCCTACCCTGCTGAAAATCTCTAACAAAGCATTTGCCACCTTTTCTGCCTCAGTGGAGGACAGAGCCACTGCCTCAGGGTATCATGTAGCATAATCCACTACCACTAGGATATACTTTTTCCCTGTGGAACTTGGAGTACTCAGAGGCTCCACAATATCCATAGCTACCCTATGAAATGGCTCCTCTATCACCAGCAAAGGCATCAAAGGAGCTCTCACCTTGTCTCCTGCCTTGTCTACCATTTGGCACTCCTCACAGGTCCTGCAGTACCCTATTACATCCCTGTAAATTCCAGGCCAATAGAAGCTATGCATAATACATCTCTTTGTATGATTTATGCCCATATGACCTGCAAAAGGAATATCTTTGGCTATGGCTAGAAGTGCCAGATGGTAGGCTCTGGGCACTACCAACTGCTGTACCCTCTCACCTTCTAGCCTTCCCTCAGGGGTCCACTCTCAATACAGTAACCATTTGTCCCAGTATACAGAATTCCACTTCCCTTGAGAATCAGGTTCCTTACTAGCTACCTGCCTCAGGCCTTGCAATGTAGGGTCTAAGAGCTGAGCCTGTCTCAACTCTCTCTTTGTAACCCTTCCCAGCTTCCCTTCCACAGGAAGTCTGGCATCATCTGACAGTGATGCCTCACTGTCAGCCTGGGTACTACTACTCACCTCTACCTTTGCAGTCACTCTGTCCAAGGGAACATCAGTACCCACAAACAGCTGTGGCTTACCTTCAGTTTCACTGCTACAGAGTAGCTCCCTCCCTGAAGTAACCACCTCACCAGTCCTGACTGCAAGTATGTAGTCTGTCTGGGTCTCCCCCAAGCTACCAGATCTAGATACTTGTCTCTTAGCCTGACTGTGTGTAACTGCATAAGCACATGGTACTGCCTTATCCAAATCCTTCCCTATCAGGACATCTGCAGGATGGTTGTTTGGTACCCCATTTGACTCAAGACAACCTACTATTGGCATTTTGTCTTTTCCCACTTACTGGCTCTCTCACCTATTGTTCCCCACCTTGCCTCCACAGACATCTGTATGCCACATAGCCCCACTGGTTGCATTCAAAACATTTAACCTTAGGTCCTGGACGTGTACCTGGACTAGTGACTTCCCCTGCTACTGGCAGATTATGTTGGGCAATCTGTGCTGCCCACCATGGGTTCCATTACACCCATGAGCAGTACTGGGGGGGGGTCCCTTTCCTGTGAAGGGATGCCCTGCTTGCTAGATGTAGGTCTCCCTTCTTCCCCAACTCATCTGAAGTAGCATGTTGTCTATCAGCTAACCAGATCCTCATGTCCTCAGGCAAAGTGCTAAGGGCTTGTTCCCTCAACAAAAGGTCTGCCAGCTCTTCAAAAGTGGTGACCTGACATCTACTCACCTACCTATGAAAATAAGTGCTCTGTTCATCAGCATATTCACACACACTTTTATCTGCCTTGCATCTATGTTAATGAAACTTTTTTATATACGTTTCAGGTGTTAGCTTAAACAATTCTAACGAACAGTTCTTAACCGTAGTATAATTAAAACAGTCAACATCAGATATTTTAGACAACACAGTTTCAGCTTCACCATGGAGAAAGGGGGTCAGTAACCATACCCAGAGCTTTTGGTTAACATCATACTGTTTACATATACTTTCAAACATATGAAAGAAACTATCAAAATTATCCCCCTCTTTAAACTGTGAAAGAAATTTACTGACCCTTTGTGCTTCTGGGGTCCAGTTGCTCTCTTCCTCATTACCTCCATGACTCTGGCGAAGAGTCAGCATCTCCTTCTCATGCTGCCTCTGCTCCTTTTCCTCAGCTTACAGGCATAGCAGTTTCTCATTCTCCTCAGCTTGCAGACGTCTCAGTCTCTCAGCTGCTTCTATTTCTAAATGCCTGACCTCCAACTTAAGTCTCTTTAGATGGATTTTTAAGTCCTCTGCAGAAAGGTTGAGCTCTCCATTCTCTGAAGGTGG
The DNA here is from genome assembly GCF_019279795.1 of Protopterus annectens. NCBI lineage: Eukaryota > Metazoa > Chordata > Ceratodontiformes > Protopteridae > Protopterus > Protopterus annectens. The sequence continues at coordinate 698,198,628 of NC_056726.1, read as the reverse complement.
TACATCTCCACTGCCAGTCTGATCGTCCTCCTGGCTGCTGTTTTCTGATGCAGCTGTGACAAAAGCTGCAATCATGCCTGCCTTAGTCAGGTTTCCATGCACCAGTCCCCTAGCCTGGCACATCTCAGCCAGGGCTCCTTGTCAGCTTTCCGTACTCCTCTGCTGACATGCTACCTGCTCTGCCTGGCTAACTAAGGTAACAAAAGAAATAAAACAATTGTGATCTGAACTCTTGAGTAGTCACTGCATGGCTGATTTAGAGTACAAAACACCTTCAGTGATCACTGTACACAAGCTACAGGAATTCACTCTAACCACACCACTACAAGCCAATTAGTATTTGCCAACCAATTAATATGTGGTGTGGATATCCCACCACTGCCAAATAATTAATATGTGATGCCAGTGCACTGACCCAGCAATCAAGGAGTCTCAATCCTCACCACTAACACCAGTGAGGGGCGTCCATATAGGGAAAAGATAATAAATACACACACAGTAAAGTACAATTTCCATTAAGAGCACACAGAGATCACAGTCAGTCTGGGGCAGGTTTCTCCCTTTCTCTCCAGGTCCCCAATAAGACTTCCCATTGGCACAGCTGTAGGGTCCAGATCTCAGCCTAGTTGGCAAGCTCAAATCTCCAGCACCCTCTCTGTCCAACCAGTGCTTCGTGTCCCTGTCCAAGTAGCTGACACACACATACTTTGAGTTAAGAGTTTATACAACCACACATACACTCCTGGGGAAGGCTGGCACAGGTTTTCCAGCTGTGTGCCCCTTTTACCCAGACTATATGGTAGAAATCAATGCCACTACCCAGCTAATATTTATCAGCTATTTTAAGGATCTTATGAAAGGGTGTCCAGTTATACAGTGCAGTATTGTTATCCAAATGGTAAGTGCAAGCTAACAGTTAAGACTTATTGAAATTGGAGCACCCAGAGAAAACCTGCTTGAACACACGAAAGACATGCAGATTCTATACACAAAGCACCCAAGGCAAGAATTGCATCTGAGACCCTTTTGCTGTGACGTGACAACACTTCCTGTACCCCACACAACACCCATGCATAAACATCATGTCTGTACAAATATATAAGGCACTGTTCACTTAGTAGCAGTGCGGGGCAGCATTTTACAGCCCAGGTCATCACACAAGTCAGGAAAAGCTACTAAACTAAATAGAGTGTTAACTCAGTGTAAATATGTGATATTTTCATGCTTCTTAAGAATATGTGTCAGATTAATATTTTATGAGGGAGGGTGGCCTAGTGGTTAAGGTATTTGCCTTACAAGCACAAGGTGTAGGGTTTGAGTCTTACAAGAGATAATTGGCTAGGCTTAAAATGGCTCACAAGGGCGGTTAGTGTAGTACTAATCTATGAACCTATCATAATAGCTTATCATAGAAGGATTTTCTGTAGCATTTCTTGGTATCAAATAAAAGATGACATAATGCTGCAAAAGTTTCAATGATACCTGCTGTTTACCAACCACAATTATCCAGATATTTATATTTTTAGTAACAATTTATGCATATATGCATGAGTATCATATTTATGTAAATATCCCATGCAGTGCCCATTTGGAATTATGTGGAACAGCATTAAAGCATGTCAGAAATGGCTCCTGAGTGAAACGTGATACTCATTACCTGATAAAATCTGATAGGGATTCAGTAGGAACCATACCAAACTGCAGTAAAATGCTCTGTTTACATGATGAGATATTCCAAAATTCAGAGACACAATGGTCACAATAAGGAAAGACCTCCTTATCAGCTTATTTGCACGTCTCTGAGATGCTATTAACTGCCATCAATGATAATCAGCGGGTCTATATTATAAGATCAACATTTGAAAACATCGAACAACATGTGTTCGACACCATATGGTCAATGTCTTCAAACATTGACCTAATAAAAAGATTAAAAAAAAGAAAAAAGTACCCTAACAGGTTTAAGCAGAGGGGGGCAAGCCTCCCTGCAACCCCCACGTGAAGGGGGCTGTGCCCCCCCACCCCCTGCTACTTAAATATACCAACTCCGAGACCGCACTACATTGCAGTAAACGGAAATCTCCCCTTACAGAGATTTCCGTTTACATGCTCGAGATTCTGAGCGTTCGATATTCTCGTGTTGACTATGTCAGATTCGACATTGTCGGCTTTCGATAATATAATGTAGACTCTAATCAGACCCTTCCTGTAGTAGTTAACAGTGGCAGCTGATGCATCATGTTAGCACTGCCAACCCTCATTCACTCTCTCATTCACAATACAAACACACACATACACAACACACTCACACCACATACCTAAAACCTGTCTCCCTACTGTCAGAACATCACTGATGTCTCCTCTTTCCTGCTCTGGTAAATCATGGATGATTACAGTCAATCATTAATGACATACATTTATGTTTAACACTTCATATCCTTCAGTAAATTCATGGTAGTGCAAAAACTGTTATACTACCAATTTTCTAAGTTTGTTGGGGGAATAATTAAACTCCATCCCTCATTTTGTCACACCATTAATTTTGGCTTTCACAGGATTTCTTGCACTACAGGGTTGAGAGGTATCTTCCTCTACCTTAGAGCTCACAAACTGTTTCAGGCATTGAATAAAGCCCTACATCCTGACTGAATTTTAAAGGTTAATGCTGAGATTTCCTGTGGAAAGGGTGCAAGGTTTGAAGCCTTCCCACATGTAGTTTACTTTATTTGTTTCTTTTTTTTTTTTTTTTAACAATACATTTCTAGTGTCTAATGGTGGTACAGAAAACTAATAGCCTCAATGGGTGGGTACAAGGTTGAAAACCCTTTTAATTCCTTTAAGACACATTACTTCTAAGCATCCCTGGTATCTAGTGGTTTCCTACACTACTTTATCTTTAACTAAGTGCCTTTAAGACACTATATATAGAATTTCCTGGTGTCAACTGTTCCTCATGACCCATGTCTTCAAAGTACTTCCTAATGTCTACTGGTGCCCCCCAATCCCCATTATGATGAAGTGCCATTAATGCACAAGATATAAAGGTTTACCCTGGTGTCTAGTAGATCCCCCCATCCCCTTCATGTTGAAGTGCTGTTAAGGCACAATGGTAAAGGTTAAATATGGTGGCTGGTTTTCTCCCTCCCACATACTTAAAGTTATCCTCGGTGGTGGCTAATGGTACCCTCTTTCCAAGACTTTAAAGTAATCCCTGGTAGCTAATTGTCCCTCTGTCCCAGTGTTGTAAGCTTTGCTTATTAGCCTAGTGATGTGTGGAAGTATGACAGCCATCCCAAACTACTCACAGACACACACATGCAAACACACACACACACACACACACACACACACACACACACACACACACACATACATACATACACACACGTTCCTAACATATCCACTCACCAATCCCCTTTTGTGACCATCCAGGCTGCCACACACTCACACCTACACTCTCACATATAGACTCTCACATACATATACTCAAACACCTCCTAACAGTACCTAGCCACTAAAATCCCCAGGACTTACATCTACAGTGATGGATGAACATGGACTCATGTGTGTGTTTATTACCACGACTGGCCAAGATCATCCATGCTAATTTATGCAGCTGAGTGATTCTCTGAATCACTTAGCTGTGTACATGTCTTTCCACAGGCAGTTCTGAGAGGGAACACATTGCTAATTAGTTTCAGAGATGTATACTAGGCTAAAGACCACAGGAGCCTTAATAAGCCTAGCCATCATTCCAAATATATCCTGCAGTTTTTTTTTTTCGTTTTGTTTTTTGCCTTAGGGTTTCTTTTAAGGGGTATACTTTATTTGGGGTATGAATTACAGACTACCTGTGCCCATTAGGGACATAGGTGCTAGACCTGAGGTGAATTTCCAGTTTCCCATTCACTGGTCCAGGCTACACTTGAATAGGGCTAGGGAAGAACTCTACTTCACATAGATGGGAAATCTGTTTCAGAGGAGGGGAATTTTCTCAGGCATATATCTGTCCCCTCAACATGTTATGTTAATGTCACATGCAAAGTCAAAGTTAAAAGATCAAGTAGTTACAATGCCATTGGTTTTACAGATGTGCAAAAGGTCCGCCACAGAGGCATCCAAGGATGTTTTGTATGCCAGGCATAGATTGCCTCTCAACAGTCTGTAGGAAACTGAGTAGAGAGATGGGGATTTAAGGTGGTCTGCACCCTGTGTATTCCCTAAGCCTGAAAGGAAAAAAAACAATTTATTACACTAGGATGGTCCAACCATGGACCCTGGTAACTACAGATCCATTAGTCTCCCTAGCCTGATAAGTAAAGCTGTGGAACATATTGTCTCAGACATCTGTTAGTCTTGGACCCTCATTAATTTGGCTTTGTGAAAGGAAGGTTCTGTTTAACCTCATTAATTTCTTTGAAAAAGTAAGCTAAGCAGTGGACAGCAATTATGCAGTACATGCAACATATTTGGACCTGAACATGGCTTTGACACTGTTTCCCATGCAAGCATCCCTGACACTGTTTCCCATGCAAGCATCCCTGACAGATTTGTAAATCTGAATAAATCTTTATGTTGTGTGACAGATATCTAACTGCCTTTTTTATTTTTTTTTTTTTACAGAACCCATGTATTTAGAGTTACAAGTTTCATTTCTGAAAGTAAAAAAAGTCAACAATGGTGTACCACAGGGCTTAGTGTTAGGCACTCTGTTGTTTGCTGTCTGTTTCTCAGACCTTCTGTCCAGCACTCCTGGCCTATCATTATCTAAGTTTGCAAATGACTGTAAATTAGGTGTTGTCAGTCAATCGTTTACTGACTCACAATTGCTCCAGTAAGGGTTAGACCATGTTAACATTTGGTGCAAGGACAACAGTTTCAAATTAAATGTGAAAATGTATCATAGTTCATTTTGGTAAACAAAACAAAACATTTTCATATACCATATAGGTGGCATTATCCACAAATTAGACACTGTTGCAAGGGATCTAAGCACTCTTGTTGATAATTCCTTACTGTTTGACCATCATGCCTCTGCAGTAATTCAAAAAGCCTTCTATCTGGCTCGTCTAATTTTTCAAAGGCATCTCTTCTAGATCCAAAGATTACTAAATTCCCCCTTATTTATATCTCAACTAACCCATTATTGAATGTGATGCACCTTTTGGCGTGGATTTGTTTACACATGTCACTCAACTTGAGAGACACCAAAGATTCTTAATTAAAAGATCAGTGACCTCAAAATCTTGGTTATCAGGACAGACATACAGCTTTCTCTCTGTCTCTTCCATAGAGATCTGTTTCTAGCATTTCAAGCCATAAAAGATCCAACCATCTGTGACTTTGTATTCCTACACAAATCAAATAATGCCTCAAATACCTGGTTAAAGGAACTAAACCTTCATCAGCAATTAAACAAGATATGTTGGCATGATAGCTTCATATCTCAGTGTATCCCTTACCTTTGGAACTAACTTCCACTATATATCAAGCAGAGTACACCTTTGACACCTTCAAGATAAACCCAGACAATTGAATGGGCAGCCTCAAATTCTCCCTTGGTTTAGCTTGTCTGTCCTCCATGAGAAATTTTGAACAGGAGTTTTTGGCTAGGTTTGTAATGGAACACTGACCAGTTGCCATGTACTTATCAATGCACCAATGAAGCTATGAAACTATTGGTACCATTAACCTATGTTTGTGTATGAAGTATGTGTATGACATGGTCTGTCATCATGAACAGTGGTGCAGTCTAGAATACATGCAACTGGTCTCTTTCTCATACTTTCAGTCATCTGTATTGTAGCAAATGTTTTTGGGTGTCAGAAATAATTGAAAGTAAGTTTTCTCATTTTTTTTATTTGAGGACTAGCTCTACAGTTGCCATCTTGTAGCCTCTCTTACCAGGGTAATTTGTCTAAAAGCAGGAATTTGATTTTGTAATTAATGTAAACAGAATCTATCTACAGCTTAAAAAAACAGCATTTCTACGTGTTGCAGGGCAAGAAGCCATGGAAGCTTATGATGCATTTAAGTTTGTAGAGAGACAGAGAGAGAGTGAGAGAAAGAGCATAGACTGCAGTGAAGCTATAGAAATTTGAAAGTTGCTATGAGAAAGAAAAAAAAAAACATTTTTAAGCCCACAAAGTCTCAGTATCTACTAAGGCTTATATTATTGAATTGAAGAACTGAGCAAAATACCATAACTGATGAAGTACATGATTCATTAATGCAATACAGAATCATGTGTGGTATCAGAAATTAGTGGATTACTGAGAGTTTTAGAAATGGAAAAGTTAAAATAGAATAAACATAGAGAACAACGAGATTTAAACTTAACAGTAACAAATAAAAAGTAATGCAAATATCTCATAGAGAAAACTGTATGTAATGTATGGTTATGTGCATGGTAAAAATGTCTCCACATTAATGAAGTATATGGAAGTGGTCATAAAATTAGTATTTTTCCTAATGTGTGTAGAATTTAAAAAGCTAATTTTCAGTCAAAAATATTGCATGTATTACAAGTCACAAATTAAATATTTGTGGGTATAAATTGTGTGTGTGTGTGTGTGTGTGTGTGTGTGTGTGTGTGTGTGTGTGTGTGTGTGTGTGTGTGTGTGTGTGTGTGTGTATAAGATAAAGCTAAAGATAAGGCACAAAAAAACTGAGTTGAAAATGTGAAATAAAAGCTTTAGAATTAATAATCAGAGTAAGAAGTTTTGATTAGACACTGAAGCAGAGTGTAATGTAATGTTAGTTCAAACATTCAGCGCACTGAATTAGAATGAGATTAGGCTGCCATTGTAAAGTGCCTGTTATTCAGATCATTGTGTAAACCCAAAAAAGTCATAAAATGCTGATGTGCAAATATCAGAAAAAGAAATGAAAGACTTTATTCCAAATAGCTGAAGTATGAATACCATTTCAGTGTGGTTGAGTGCCTTGTTAAAAGATTGGCATGTTAAAATTAATGTGAACACAGAATTAAAATATGGATCAAAATTGTTCAGTGTGGTGATTTACTGAAATAGTACAAACTTTATTTACTGTCTGGGCCTATTTGCCAAGTGGTTATCATATTAAGACAGAGTTTACAACGCATTCTGCAGTGTATTTTCTAGGGAAAGTTCCTATAGCTTTGCAGAATAGAACCAAGGAAGATTTAAACTCCATGGAGAAAATGTGCATGCTTCAGAAACACAAAGAGCTGGGTGGCTCAACAACATGGTTACAACAGTGAATACTGAAAACGTTCATACTTATAGAGATCCACAAGGCTTAATAATGTACAGGTTATGCATTATTCAAACCATGAGGTTTTGATTAATCTCTAAGAAATTTACAGACTTCTGAGTTCTGTTTGTTATTTTATCAACAACTGAAGTATTTTGGAGAGTGCTGCACAACTGCTTATTAGGCATTATAGTGTTTTAATGTAAGTGATGAAACACTAGTATAGTGACAGATGAAGGGCTAACATAATGAGGCGTACTCAGTCACAGAAAAAAACATAGATAATAATCTCAAGGTGAATACAAATATAAAATCAAAGTAAAAGAGCTGAGATGTTCTGATCATGTGTTATCACAACACTCAAATAAATATAGAGAAAAAATATGACTCATAATGCCAATGCCTCAATCTAAGTACAAACAGATACGAGACTGTTGCAATAAAAAATATATATCACAGTTTATTTAGAATGTTGATTAGACTCATTAATCATGAGATTTATTGAAACACAGTGCTGAATGATTCAGGAACAGAGCAAGAAAATAAATCTGAAATGTTTAAACTGTTAGTAGCTGAAGCTTCTACACCAAAGTATTTTAGATGTGGAAAAAAACATCCAGTTCCCAAGTAGATGTCAGTCTTAATGGTATTCTTGCAGTGTTTTTGTAAGGCTGTAAACAATATTTCTATATGTTGAAATCCTTACGATAATTCCAGAAGAGATGTGTGCAGATAAAATAGCTATGTACCATACTGTAAGGATGAAAACATTTCCATTAGTGTATAGGAAAATGTGTGTTTGTGAAAATAAAACATAAACTCTTACAAATTAAATCTAAGGAATACTTTCATAAGACACCAAAGAATGCTGTTAATGAGACTACAGATCTGTGACATCGGTGTGAAGTATAAAAGTTGGAAAGGGAATGAATATATGAGATTTGATGAGCTATTTGTGTTTGCCAGAGTAACAAGAAGATTTGCATGGGGAAGAAGTAAAAGTGTAGTAAATAATGTCACCATTGCCTATTAGCAAAAAGAAGATGAAACTGTTTCAGTGGTGCACTGAGAATATTCCATACATGTCAATGCTTTGAGATGTTCATATGTTCAAGGGTTCAGAGAAGGTTACTAGGCTAATGCCCCTAGACCCCTTACAAGCCTAGCCATATTTATTCTGAGTTGCCCCAATTGTCCATGGTTAGGTGAGAGAAGTTCACAGAGTAAGGGTCTATGGTAGGTAATAATGATTTCCTCTATCTAGGAGGGACATGGGTACCACACCAGGAGTGAATTTACAGTCACCCATCCATTGATCTAGGTTGTGTTTGAAGATGATATTTAATTGTAACAGTGAAGGGCTATTTAGTGGTGTACTGAGGGTAGTCCAGAAATTAGAATGCTTTGAGATGTAACAGTGAAGGGTGAACATCTAAGCAACACATTTCTTTAGTCAACTTAATTGAATAAACACACACACTCACACACACACACACATATATATATATATATATATATATATATATATATATATATATATATATATATACACATATACATGTATATATATATATATATATATATATATATATATATATATATATAGATATATATATATATAGATATATATATAGATATATATATATAAACTTGAACAGTATTATCTTAATAGGATCCAGTCAAGTACTGCATACAACATTCACCATAAACAAGTTAAAATGGGTGAGTTCTGTCTTACTGAATTCCTTTCTGTCTCTTATATCTAGTAGCACTACTAACAAAGAAAGGATTTTTACAGTTGTTGTCAAACTATGGTTATCACCCATACCAATAACACACACCTAATTCACTTACTATTTCCATTTCACATAGCTAATAATGTAACAATATACTGCCATAATCAGCTGCATCATGAGTTTATGATACTGCTCTTTCATGAAAATCATGAACACCTTACCTCAGATAACAGGCAATTCAGTGCTTTACACCTTTTGTCTACCCAGTTTTCCTTGCCCCCGCACTTATACAAAAAAAAACCCAATGACATTTAATTTCTCTAAACACAATCATATATGGAATCTTTGTGCTATACCTCACACCTTCTAGTATTTCTACAAAACATCAGACTTTCTTAATGAACCGGTAACACCAAACATCCAGCTGTGTTTCTATTACTCAGTAAGCAAAAAAATAAATTATCTTTTTTTACTGCATAACAAGGTCAACAAAAACCTTGACTTGAGATCTAAGACTGATATGTGAAATGACTGACCTTGTATTATGCTTCAACCAGTACAAAAATAGATAAAAATCTTCATAGATTTCATCTGGAAAACAGACATTAACTCCCATCATTATTATAAAAAGAGTGAGCACAAATAGGGTTCATTAGCCATCGTCATTAGGATTTCTCTGTGTATTTCCCTCATACATATCTTCATAAGGTTTTGCTCCTTGACTAAAAGTTCCATTCTTAGGAAATGGTAGCCCTATAGCCAAATCTGCTCTGTCAACCCTAAACATCCATTCCCATACTACTAATCCAGTCCTCAATCAAATACAGCTGGAGAAAGTAGTCATGGCTTAAGTATTGGTGTCATTCAAAGGGGATCCAATGCCTGTCAGCCTGGGATGACATGCTCAACAAGCCACGATGCTTCGCTAGGGACGGCTTGCACCTGTCACCCCTGGGCTTTCGGATATTGGCAAAGGTTCTTGCTACCCCCATAGTGCCTTTTTTAGGCAAGGCTCAAAAGACAAACCCACCTCCATAGGTATCACAAGGGATAAGAAACTAAGAGTAATGCTACTCAACACCAGAAGTCTAAACCTCAAGATGCACGCACTCGAAACTCTCCTTAGCATGGAGAACATCGATATCTGTGCAGTAACAGAAACCTGGTTCAAGGCTCCCGAGAGCACCCCAGCACTACCAGGTTATACCTCATACCATGCTTTTCGGCCCCAAAACTTGGACCGAACCACAAAAGGAGGGGGGAGTATCAATATTCGTCAAAGATACGCACAGCTCCAGGTTGGTGGCACAGCACGAAGCATCAGAGACTATCCATGTGCAACTAACAGTGGGTAAAACTGCCTTCCAGTTTATAGCCTGCTATAGACCACCCTCCCAAACCCAGGAACCCCACTCGGCCTTCCTGAGAACACTGAAAAATTTGAAGGTCTCTCCAAACACCATTATATTGGGCGACTTCAACTACCCAAACATAGACTGGGAGCATTACTCTAGCTCCAACACCCTAGCCCAAAGGTTCCTAGAATTTATAAACTCAAATGCTATGGAACAACTTGTTACCACTCCCACAAGAGGGGAAAACATACTGGACCTGATCATCACCAACATGGGGACTCTGTGCTCCAGACCAGAAGTCTATCCCTCACTGGTAAGATCAGACCATAAACTAATCTCACTGGATATTCACATCCCGACCCCACCTCCTGCCCAGAAAACCACAGTGAAAAACTTCTCTAAAGCAAATTTCACACTCCTCAAAACTGAGGTGGAATCCTTCAAAGCCCCCGGGCCTATGGAAAATATGGCCCAGACCACAGAATCCTTTATAAATGCATTCTATGAACACCTTCAGGAATACATGGATCATGCAATCCCAAATAAAACCAAGACCCAATCCTCCAAAGGCAGACGTCCTGTCTGGTGGACCCCAGCCATAAACAAACTATACAATAGAAGGAAGAAGCTACTAAATGATAGAGCAAAATCCCAAAAAGGGAAGTCATCTCTGATCAGTATTAGCAAAAAACTATGGGCACTCATAAAATCATCTAAGGCCAGCTTCGAGAGAAAAATTGCACAGGACACTAAGGATAATCACAAGGCTTTCTTTAGTTATGTTAGGAACCTGGGTGGGAATTCCCAGATATGCTCAGAATTAGTCCAAAATGACAAAAAATACACCGAACCCACAGACATTGCCAACATCCTAGCTGATAGGTTCAGCGCAAACTTCTCCCCCCCTCCCCACCAAAAGGGCAAATATCTATCCCAGCAGAGTGCTGCCCCCCTGACATCTCAGATGCTCAGGTAAGAGCCGCCCTCTCCAAAGCAAAAAACACAGCATCAATGGGACCAGACGGTGTCCCGGGCTGCGTCCTACATGAACTCCAAGAAGAGCTAAACCCAAACATAAAACTACTGTTCAATCTCAGCCTTACTACAGGATATCTACCCAAAGAGTGGCGTACAGCGACAGTGGCCCCTCTCCACAAAGGTGGTGCCTCAACGGATCCTGGAAACTATCGCCCCATAAGCCTGACTAGCTTGGTCTGCAAAGCTATGGAAAGGATCATCATGGACCTCATAAATAAAGATATTGCGGACCTACAGACACTGGATCCTACCCAGTTCGGCTTTGTTAAGGGCAGATCCTGCCTCTTAAACCTGGTTGATTTCTTTGAAACAGTCACCAAGGCCATTGATGAGGGGAAGGTGGTCCACACAGCCTACCTGGACCTCGCAAAAGCCTTCGATACATTACCCCACTCGGGCATTATAGATAAGCTCACCAGCTTAAATATAAACCCCTATGTCACTAGGTGGGTTGCAAACTGGCTCAAGGACAGAACCCACATGGTTAGAATTGCTGGAGCCATGTCAGACTCCAAACCAGTTACAAGTGGCATCCCACAAGGCTCAGTCCTGGGACCTCTCTTGTTCGGTATATATTTCTCGGAGGTACATGCCAACACGGAAGGACTGAGGTTGACCAAGTTCGCAGATGACTGCAAACTGGGCGCCATAATAGACTCTCCAGCCGACACAAGCATCCTCCAAAAGGGCCTCATAGAAACAGACAGCTGGTGCCAGAGCCATGGCTTCAAGCTAAAAGCCAAAAAGTGTATAGTCATCCCCTTTGGCAAAAACAAAGTGCCCACAAATTACCACATAGGTGGTAATCCATTAAGTACAGAAGAAGTAATTAGGGACCTGGGGACCCAAGTTGATAGCAGTCTCTCATTTGACAACCACGTGGCCAAAGTTGTTAGAAAAACATTTTATATAGCCCACCTAATCATGAAGAGATTCACATCTAGATCAGGGGAGGTCATCGTGCCTCTTTACTCATCCCTCATCAGGCCCATAATTGAGTACAATGCCCCTTTTGGGATGTACCTTACCAGACACCTGCAGCAACTGGAAAGACCCCAAAAGTACCTCACCAAGAGGATCAAAGGGCTCAAACAGATGCCATATGCTGCCCGGTTAAAGAAACTCCAGCTCTACTCAGTGGCATACCACCTGTCCAGGGGCGATCTGTGCCTGACGTATAAAGCCATGTCCAACCCGGAATTAATGGACATGCTGCACCTCAGAAAATCCAAATCCCATCGAGCTATGCGCTCAAGAGACTTGAACCTCAGCACTGAAATAAATAGGACATGCTGGAGGGACAGATTCATAACCCAGAGGCTCCCTTCACTCTGGAATAAAATCCTAGTCCAGGTTAGGCAGAGTCCCTCATTGACTCTCTTCAAGAGGAATCTTGATGAGTGGATGGGAGATCATAGGTTTAACCCGGGTATCACTTCTGTGTCACTGTTAGACAGAGGCACAGTATACTAACCTCGAAAAAAGGCATAGCAAAATTAATTTAAAATGGGTGGCGAAAGCCAAACACATTCTGGCTAGGCTTATAAATGCCCTAGGGCAGATAGCCTAGTATGAACCTATGAACCTATGAACCTATTAAGCAAACCAACAACATCAACATTCCTGTATTTTTACAGCACCCATCACCTTGTAGACTAAGACAGTCACTGCCGTGCTGGTGTGTAATGACTCTTGACTTAGACACATTGTTTGTAGTGGTAGAAGCTGTTCTAAGTATTTTTTTTATTTATTTGTTGTTTGTAATACTTTTTGTATCTTTTAAAATAAATAAAGGATTCAAAAAAAAAAACTTAACACTGCCAGTTCTCCACTTGATCTGCTAGAGCCCTCTGTCAAGGACACCATTTTAGTCACATTATTGAAAGGTAGTAATAAAACCAATCTGTTAACCAGGTAGGCCCAGTGGACATACACTCTCTTTTCAGGGACAACCCAAGAGCAATGTCTGGTTACGTGACTTGCTTAATATCATACAGCAGACAGAACTAAGGGAATTGAACCCTGTACCATAGAAACTCCAGCTTGCAACCATAACCTCTGCATCAGCTGGCAGACAATCGATCAACTATATATCAATCAGAAATCCTGTCTGATAAAAATTAGTCAACATGGGTAAAAATTTGTTTAATCTTCTAACTGTCATCAACGTGAACAAATTATAATCAGGGCACAAGACAGACATAGGTCTATATGAACTAGTCAGATTTTTAATCTTGCTTTCCTTCTATATTACTGTTATTGCTACTCACTTCCAGCACCTAGAGACTTCCCTAGTTTCCAAACTACAATTGACCAGAATTAAAGAGATCTTAAAATAAACTATCACCCAGTTTTAAATACAGGTTTAGTGGTAAACTGTTGACCCCAACTGCCTTAACATGTTTCATATTTCTCAGCTCCATCTCGATCTCCTCCCTAGTTATCCTACACATCAAAATTTCCACTTGGTAACTGCCTCAAGTGTAATCTTTATTTAATTTAATTTTATTTATTTTATTATGCATGCATGTATGGATTTAACATTTGTTGACCAGGAAAATCCAACTAGGACAGAGACTATTTTCAGTGGAGACCCAGGGAGAAACCCTCCAGATGCGTGTCTTTATAATCAGAATTTCATCTTATTTTGCTCTTACAAAACCCCCTTGATACAACTTGTTGTAATACTTGCTAGATGTATCTACACTTTTCTCAGAACTAATAATCACCTTCCTGGAGTCCAAATAATTTACTTTTTCGATAATCTTACTACTTGTTGCCTCAACAAATGTAATTCCAGGATTTTCCGTACTTCTGGAAAGTTTTCTAAAATTCCTTAATTAAATGGTTAAACACTTTTAGACTTTGTATCTAAATAGTTTATGAATGCTTTTCTTAACGTCTTAACCTTCTTCTCACTTTTTTAAGTATGGTAACACTCATGTGTGTCATCCTATGTCCTTCCTACTTAGCGCTCCACATTTATGCCAGGTCTGCCAGCTTTTCCATATCCCTCAGTCTAATAGGTTCATAGGTGAATAGGAGATTACTAGACTAATGTCCCTAGGGTCTTAACAAGCCTAGCCTTATAACACCCTTGTTCCCTAGTTGACCATGGTCAGATGGTCATTGTTATTAGAGCGAATCAGTGATTAGCACCAACTTTTCCTTTCAATGAGGGCTGGGACAATCATGGAAAAGTACAGTTGTGTACACTTACCATAAATGTAGATGTTCGAGTGTATTCACTGTTGAAGTCATTACATTTGGGTAATCTGCTGGCAGGTTGCCCTCAGTTGGCCTGATTAACAAAGTCTTGGGTCCTGCGTCGGTTGCTGTCTCTTCTTCCATGACGTCAGGTTGTCAGGTATAAAACATGCAGCCGACGCCATTACATTAGTTTTTCTTGCCCCAGATATCAGGTGTCCCCCAAATGGGGAGCAAAAAAAAAAAAAAAATATATATATATATATATATATATATATATATATATATATATATATATATATAAAATTAGAAACACAAAAATATACCTCCAAACAAAAGCAAATACACCATAAAGGCTTTTAAGCATAGTAAAAGAAAGAAGAGGTATAGTAAAAGAAAAACGGGGCTAGAGGGAGGGTAACAAGGACTGCAACAGTGAATACACTCGAACATCTACATTTATGGTAAGTGTACACAACTGTACTATGTTCGTCGTGTTTCACTGTTGCAGTCGTTACATTTAGGTAGATTCCCAAAGCTAAGGTTGGGAGGATGGATTTATACAGCATTAGGACCAGCTGTAAGGCCCTGCAAAACAGCAGTGGCAAAGCCAGCTTTGGATTTAGAGAAAATTGGTAAGTGATAATTCTTGGTGAAAGTATGAACTGAACGCCAGGTAGCACCTTCTAGAATATCCCTGGTAGGAACACCTCTGAGAAAGGCTGCTGAAGTAGATGCAGCCCTGGTGGAATGAGATCTGATCCCCTGGGGGATAGGTTTTCCATGGTGCTTAGAACAGAAATTAATACAATGGCTAATCCATTTAGAATGGTTTGTTTTGTAAATAGCCTTCCCCTCTGCCCCTGCAGCAAATGCTACCAGCAGTTGTTCAGATTTTCTTCGAGATTTAGTCCTGTCCAAGTAGAATCTAAGTTGTCTGTGTATATCCAATGAATGCAAAATCCACTCTCCCTTGTTCTGTGGATTGGGAAAGAAAGTTGGCAAATGAATGGACTGATTAAGAGCCACACTGGATACCACCTTGGACATGAATGATGGATTGGTCCTGAGTGACACCCTGTCCGCATGAAAGATGATGAAAGGCTCCACTGCCATAAGGGCCTGTAATTCAGATATCCTTCTAGCTGAAGTGATTGCTAAAAGAAAGGCTTTTTTCCAGGAAAGAAAGTCTGCAGTTGCAGCTGGCTCGAAAGGAGGTAGAGTGAGTTTCTCCAATAGAAAGTTAAGGTCCCAGGCAGGGGTTGAAGCTCTCCTGGGTAGTCTCAAGTTTTTGGCCCCTCTGAAATACTGCTTTAGAAGAGGATGAGAGAAGAGGGGGGGGGTATGTGTTGTATTGAGCTGAAAAGGCTGAGGCATGGATTTTTATGGAAGAAAAAGACAGGCCCTTGTGAAGCCTGTTAAGTTAAGTATTACAAAATCTGAGGTAAATTGGGCACTGCTGTGCATATCCCTTGAGACTGATTCCATACACAAAATCTTTTCCATTTGTCCGCATAAGTTTTTCTAGTACTAGGTCTTCTCGCCTCCAAAATGACATCCATCACAGCTTTGCTGAGGGATGCTAAGGGTGAATTTAAGTGATTAGCCAGGCTGCAAGAGTCAATGTTTGGAGCTGAGGGTGCAGAATTTGGCTTTCCTGCTGAGACAGTAAGGAAGGTGTCTGAGGCAGGTGCCACGGCGAAATGTGTGACACACTGTGCAGGAGTGGGTACCAGTGTTGGCGAGGCCAGTCTGGAGCAATCAAAATCATTTTTGGTTTGTCCTGTTTGACTTTTAGTAGAACTTTGGTGAGCAAAGGCAGAGGGGGAAAGGCATAGACTGATAGGTTTTTCCAGCTGAAGGACAGAGCATCTGCTTTCCAGGCTTTTTTGTGATGAGTTCTTGTGCAAAATCTATCCAACTGGTAGTTCTGGGGTGAGGCAAAAAGATATATGTCTGGGCTCCCCCATTTGCATGTCAAAATCTTGAAAATCTATGGTTCCAGTTTCCATTCATGAGGGTCCATGAGATTTCTGCTTAGTTCGTCTGCCAGAACATTCTGCTTTCCTGGCAGGAATTGAGCTTGTAGTTGTACTTGGTAGCTCAAGGCCGTGTTCCACAATGCCATGGCTAGTCTGTAGAGGGAGTAGGAATGTGTACCCCCCTGCTTGTTTCTGTACCACATAACCGTGGTGTTGTCCATCTTTATCAGCAATTGTCCTGGATGAAGGTAGTCCTTGAAGGCTGTCAGTGCATTCTGTACAGCTAGCATTTCTTTTTGATTGATATGAAGGTGCATTTGATTCGGGCTCCATTTGCCCTGAATGCACTTCCCCACCAGATGAGCACCCCATGCATAATCTGATGCATCTTTAGTTAGGGTTTGGGCGGCAGGGGGTGGAGTGAATGGCAGTCCCTTGCTTTGGTGGCAGGCCTCTGCCCACCACATTAACTGTAGGTGCTGGCAAGATATGATAGGAATTATTATTTCCAGGCTGTGTCAATGTTGACTCCATAAACTTTTTAAGTACCACTGAAGTTTCCTCATATGCAGTCTTGCATATGGAATTAGAAGAATACATGAGGCCATGAACCCCAAGGCTTGCAGTATTTGCCTTGCAGATAGCAGGGTTTTTGTGGCCACCTGTCTGAAGTAAGTCACCAAATGAATTTGCTTTTCTGGCATAAGGAAAGCCATCAGGGCAGTTGTATTCAAGCTTGTACCCAGGAATGTAATTTTGTGAGAGGGTACCAGTTGAGATTTCTTTTTGTTTATGGTGTACCCTAGGCAGGTTAGAATTCTTTTTACAAATGCCAGATGTTTTAGAAGAATGGCCTGGTTTTCGGCCTGAATTAGACAATCATCCAGGTATGGATATATCTGAATATTTCTTTGCCTGAAAAATGCAATTACTGGAGCCAGGCACTTTGTGAATACCCTGGGCACAGTAGACAAGGCATAGGGCAGTGCAGAGAACTGATAATGTATGCAGTCTGCTTTGAAGTGTAGGAATCTTCTGCAAGATTGCCTGATTGGGATATGCAGGTAAGCATCTTTTAAGTCGAGTGCTGCCAACCAGGCATCCTTGCCTAGCATAGCAAGTAACTGGTGAAGAGTCAGCATCTTGAATTTTGGAATGTCCAGGAAGGTGTTTAGAGTAGAGCGGTCCAGAATTGGACGCCATGATTTGTCTTTTCTGGGTACCAGGAAAAGTCTGGGAAAGAAACCTTGTTCCTTTTCCTCTTCTGGTACTAGTTGAATAGCCCCCATGTTTAGGAGGGAAAGTACTTGTTTCTGAGCCTCTGCCCACTGATTTAGGGGCAGGTCTGGCCACTTGTTTGGAGTTGGCAGCGTGTGGAAATGAAATCTGTATCCCTGGGACACTATATTTAAAACCCATTTGTCCTGGGTTATAAGATGCCAGTTTCTTGAATGAAGAGCCAGTTTTCCCCCCAAAGGGGCGGCTAAGAGGTAAGTGCTTGGTAATTTCAAAGGGGAAGTCATTGAGACTGTTTACCATAGGGTGGTGCCTTGTTGTTTCCAGATTTGGAAGTGGAAGCACCCCATTGTTTAGTTCTGAAAGTCCCTTGGGAATGAAACCTGGTGGTTTTGGAATGTCTGGGTTTGGCCGTGGTGGCTCTGGAAGGAGCTAGAAAGGACCAGTTCTTAGTAGGCCAATGCCTACTAAATCTAGGAGGTTGCACTTGTAAGAAATCTTTCACAGTTTGCATAGATTTAGCTTTATCTTCCATCTTTTTTTAGAACTTCTTCAGCCTTATTGCCAAATAAGCGATCTTGCTGTAAAGGAGCATCCAAAAGCTTTGCTTTAACATGATCAGGCAGAGATTGCTCCATAAGCCAAGTATGCCTTCTAAGCACAGACTCAGTAACAGCAGCCCTATAAGAGGCCTCTAAAGAATCAAAACCACGTTGCAAAGTATGTTTGCTAACTTGTTCAGCTGAATGCAATAAATCCTGCAAATCTTTATTCTCCACACAGTCAGAAATCAACATAATTTTCTGTTTAAGCAGCCCCATGATATGCTGTTGATATTTTAGTATATGGAATTGACAGTTTAAAGCCCTGATTGCTAAGGTTGCAGAAGTATAAACCTTTTTACCCCATCTATTCAGAGCCCTGGAGTCTCTATCAGAAGGGGTAGGATTTTTAGCAGTAGAAGCATTAATGTCCTTGGGCCTTGAAAAATGGTTTCAGGGTCAGCAACAGGATTTTTGAAAAGGAATTTGTGGGACTCAGGAACCCTGTAGTACTTGTCTGGTTTGCTAGGGGCTGGAGGCAAGGAATCAGCTGAATGCAATAAATCCTGCAAATCTTTATTCTCCACACAGTCAGGAATCAACATAATTTTCTGTTTAAGCAGTCCCATGATATGCTGTTGATATTTTAGCACATGGAATTGACAGTTTAAAGCCCTGATTGCTAAGCTTGCAGAAATATAAACCTTTTCACCCCATCTATCCAGAGCCCTGGAGTCTCTATCAGAAGGGGTAGCATTTTTAGCAGTAGAAGCATTAATGCCCTTGGGCCTTGAGAAATGGTTTCAGAGTCCGCAACAGGATTTTTTGAAAATGAATTTGTGGGACTCAGGAACCCTGTAGTACCTGTCTGGTTTGCTAGGGGCTGGAGGCAAGGAATCAGGGGCCATATTGGATTCTGAAAACACATCATCAACAATATCCAGTACAGGAGGTATAGCCAAAGGCCTATGCTGAGGAAGAAGAAAGAAATCCCTAAGTCTATTTTTGGATTCAGAGAAATCCTGACTTTCCCAGTGGAAATGCTCCCTTAAGGTATGTAAAGTTTCCCCAAAAGAGATATCCTCAGGCAGAGAAGCAGAGGGAATGGAATCCTCTGCATCAGAGTCCTCATAAGTAGGTATGGACAAATCCAGATCATTAGAAGAGTCATAAGAAACAAAATCCTGTTCAGAAGATTCATAGTCAAATTCAATCCTAGGCCTCTTGGTGGGGGGGGGGGGGGGTGACTATCCCTGATTACAGTAATTAAATCTTCAGCCATTTTGATCATTTGTTTTTTTGGCATAGGGGCCTGAACATGTGGCCTGGGCATCATTTTTTTAGACATAGATCGAGATTTAGGCCTTAGCACTGAAGCTGGAATCAGTTTAAGATGCAAATCTGCAGGCCTGAAAACACCCTCAGAAGCCGGTACCTGCTCAGCGGCTCGGACCCATCCAAGGTAGAGACATCCGCGGGTTCCATATGTGAAGCAACTTGCAGCATACCGGACTCCGAATGGGACTCAGTAGAGGCCTGCGAATCAGAAGTAGCGGGTGTCAGGGGCTGCGAAAGCGCCTCACTGAGTACTGGCAAACTGGCGACTGGGTTAGGAGAAGCATCGTCGGCAGTTTTGGACCTCAATGGCCTGTCTCTGTCTTTTTCTTTGCATTTTTTTGGTATTCCGGACGTTGGATGGCTAACCAACATAATTTCTGGATAATTAAACCGAGAACCGAAATATTTTGAAGCAAAAATGTACCGACAACGGATAGTGCGCTGATTAAATAAAGCACAAAACCGACAGCAAGGTACATTGTGGTCAGGGCCTAGGCAAGGAATACAGTACAAATGAAAATCCTTATGAGGTATTTGCTTCCCACAAGTAATACAATTATTAACTTTTACTGACATCGGTAAGGAGCAAGAAAAAGTTTCCCCAACGGGGTACTTAGCTTTAAGTTGAAAACTTCGGTTCTGAAACTCAAAAATGAAAATTTCAGGAGTCAGCTGACCGGCACATGCGAACTGCTTCTGCTTTGGGCACCGTGCTGCAAGAAAGACTGATGTAATGGTGTCGGCTGCATGTTTTATACCCCTGATGACTTGACATCATGGAAGAAGGGACAGCAACCAATGCAGGACCCAAGACTTTGTTAATCAGGCTGACTGAGGGCAACCTGCCAGCAGATTACCCAAATGTAATGACTGCAACAGTGAAACATGATGAACATCTTAAGAGAATCCTGGGGGTCTTGGTCACCACCGTTACCCTGGAGAATTTTACTTTTAGGTCTACCTCATTATTGCCCTCTCTCCTGCCAGTCTTTGTGGTTATGTCTGAAGGGAGGGTATGCACTGCAGGCATACAGCAGATTGCCCCACCTCCACAGCTATTCAGCCAGACCTACCACTCTTCCCAGCTTTGGACATCAACCCCAACATGACGTTCCCAGCCTCTACAAGGGAATGTTGTGATAAGAGCCCACATAACTACCCACCCTCTGGGATGGGCACACCAATCCTTACCCTGCAGCTTTTTGAGTCACCTGAGATGCTAATCAAACCTAGGTTGACTGGGCTGTAGTCAGGGATTTATCCATCTATGCCACCAGAGTGGCACCTAACCTTCTTCTCACTACCTTCCAACCTATGTTCAGTTTTAAGTCACTCACTTAGTAGTTTCTGGTTTAGCTCTTGATTTTCCATTTTTTTATTCTCATTTTCTGTTATGATAAACAAACAACAATTGCAATGAAAATATATTTGACCTCCTTCCCATAAAAACTCCAGTCTTCTCCTGTAAAATCCATAAGCCCTGACAATATTCTTCCATATTATAAAAAAATCCAATCTCCATATTTTTTTTCAAATTTACCCTTGAAATTATCAAAGCCAAAACCTGGGGAGCATGATCAGAATGTACTGTTGGTTGTATTGGAGAGCTATAGATTTTGTCAGTGTGCTGCTTACTATTGAATCTCTTATCCATAGCTGGGAATATGTGGAATCTATACAAAAATTATGTGTAAACCTACTTCCTCTAAGAACAGTGTTGGAAATCTCTACCAGTCCCATAAATTGTATTTAACTTGCAAAGAACATCTCTCTCAGGGGTGTTCTTCTGATCATTTGACCTGTCTGTACATCTTCCATACAGGAAACCATGTTCTAGTTCCAGCTCCCCAGACATAAAAGCATTGTATCGTGTATCACAAAGCAATCTCTTAGTGTGAATACTAATGCAGAGCAATCCATACCAAAAGTAATATAAGCTATAGTGTACTAGGGTGTGGTGAAGGTGGCAGCAGCCCTTGAAGCAAGGGTTTGTGGGCACAATCAGCACTTGTCAATAGTGCTTTATTAAAGTATTAGTAGAATTACTGTACTTGGTATCACTCAGGGATGAAGTACTGAAGCACTTTGTGGGGATGCTATGGTAACTAGCAAACCACTTGCTACACTATGCATTTGTAGTTGTAACTACTGTTTTGCTACATTTGAAAAAGTAAACGCAGCAAACATTGTTTTTGCTGCTCAACTTAAGAATTAAAGAGTGCAGATCAGGGGGATTGGACAGAATAAACTCAACGGTTCCACTTGCTAGAATTATAGGGTTACCACCTGTCCCTCTTTGCGAGGGACAGTCCCTCTTTGGGCAGTTGTGTCCTGCGAAAAAAACTAAAAAATGGCAAATGTCCTGAGATTTTAGGACAAAAATATTTATTACGTTTTCTGTAGTAGTTACATAAAACAGTTATTTTGTGTCTATCACACCTAAATGTTATATGAAACAGCATAAGCAATTCAAATGCTACAAAAATGAGCTTTTATTTTGGCAAGAAAGTAAAGTTCTGTCCTTTGCACTGGCCATGGGTATGTTTTGTCTTGCAAAATCTCACATTTCTACAAAAAATGTCCCACTTTGGGCATCTGAAAAGGTGGCAGCCCTATCACCAGGTCAGGAGATCAGAGAATAGAGAAGAGATCTTTTTTTTCTCCTCTTCTTAAGTTGAGGAGTGCAGAATGGACCAAATAGGCCTAACAGTCCAGCCCCCTAGGTGAACCAGATCAGGAGATTGGGAAAAAGCAAAATTACTTTTTTTTTATTTTGTTTTTAGGTTATTTATTTATTTTTTGCAAATCGACTCTTAAGCTGAGGAGAACAGATCTGGAATAATAGACACAATAGTACTAGGAGAATCATAGAACAGACCTTTCTCTCTTTTTTTTGTTCGTCAGCATGAAGGAGTTCAGGGGCACTAGTTCAGGGAATGGAACGGGTGCAAGATGAACAAGCTGCAAGCTACAACTGTAAAACTAAGCATTAACAGGGTTAATAAATGTCCATCATTTCATCCCTTGGTGACTGCATAGTTTCTAAAATATCTGACATCAGTTCTTGGCTTGCACATGACACTCGTCTATGGTTAATGTCGCTACTCTATTCCTCCTCCTGCTTTCCTGATAACTAGAGAGGAACCCCTATGTATTCCCTGTCTTCCTTAGTTTTTAATGGTCATTCATTGACAGATGGATCTCACTCAGTAAAATGATACTTGGTTTTTATTTATTTATTTTTTTTTACTGCTGTGAAATCCTGGACTCTTTTACTGGAGAAGATGACATATTAATCTTCTAAAATATTATATTATGCACTCTGATCATCAAGCTCTCCTTCTACTGCCCTTCTTCTGCACTGCTTCCCAGGCACCTACTCTTTATTCAGCTTCCTATCCTATTTTATCTTCATTAGTCTTTTTTCCCATTCATGGAAAAATTCCATCCATATTTACAGACTGAAATAACTTAAATATATCAAATACTACCACAATCAAATATTACCACAAAACTGTTTACACATGCTCTCATAAAGTGCTTATCAGGCAATGAAGGCAAACTCCATAGATAGCTTCCCCAGTCTTGATCAGGGATACTCTGAGTTACTTCCTATTCAGAAGGGATTGCAGCCTGATTCACTCCAAACCTACACCCAACACATCAAGGTGGAGCCATTACTCACCCCCCATCTCCCACCTTCAAGGAAAACCACTCTATAGAAAGGAGAGGAAGTAAATGTAATGTTTTATGCCAAAGCACTAATACTCAGACATTGACTTTCACTAACATTTAGCATTATATGCAAGCAAAACTGTCAGTACACATGTTTCATTCTACTATGCATACCCTAGACGACAGTATGCGTATTGGGTGGCCTAATGGTTAAGGCATTTGTCTTACAAACACAAGGTGCAGGGTTTGAGTCTCACAAGGGATAATTGGCTAGGCTTAAAATGGCTTGCAAGGGCAGTTAGCTTAGTACTAATCCATGAACCATGAATCCATGAATCCATGAACCATGAATCCACATACTTAGTCTAGGATTGCTTAGGTGCATCATGAAGAAGAGCACTAGCAATGCATAAATGGCCATTAAAGCTCAATAGCCTTGGAACATCTATGATTCTATAAAGGTATTACTACAAGAAAGCATTTCAGACTCTAAGTAGAGTTGTAATTGTGCTGTACAGATGCATGTAGTACTATAAGCAAGCATTGCAGACTCTAGGAAAGAAGTTGTTTACATGAAACAGGGATGAAATACTGGGAGACAGAACTTGTTTACATGAAATAGGAATGCAATGCTGGGAGACAGTTCAAGGTTAGTAGATGTGCTATCCCATTCCTGTAAAAGCTAACAGTTTTGTTACTGAATCATGCTGAATTGTCAAAATGTCCCTCCTGTGCATATAATTTGTGCAGTGCATGACCATTGTGCACACACTCCAGTCTCCTGAAAACTGCTGACACTCATGCACCCATATTAACTGCACAAATGGTCCTGCTTAAGATATAAATCACCAAAACAAAATGTTGTTTCAAGCCAAATCTCACGCTGACAGCCCAGCTATCTGGAATTTTGTAAATAATTCTGTCATTTGTGAATACTGATATGATTTATACAGAACTGTATGTTATGTACTGAGCTTCAAGAATGTAACCACAGCATACCCTGCTGGAAAGTAGAAGATTAACTTGCAAAACTTAAGAATAATTGAAGTTAAGTTACTTTATAGCTAGTCCATAAACAGAAGATGTTATCTATCAGTTTCAATGCAGAAGCAGAATCAACGTCCAAAGCTAGACATTTTTGTATTGTCTTGGAGGAAAAGTCAGTACTAGGTTTAAAATGTAAAAGGGATTTATTGTTTTATGACTTCCAAGTTCTGAGCAAACATCTGAGAGATATATATTTTTCACACAGAAATTTTAAATTCTATTAGTTTCTGCTTTAGTCTGGGAACTGAAATCAGGTGACAAAAAAGTGATGTCATAAAAGCTAACCCAGCAGTAAAATGTGATATTGACTTAAGAACTCTCTCAGAGAGAGACTGTGCATTTTGTATTTTGTCTTTGACCTGGAAACATCCACTCATCATTTCTGCCTGCTTGTTATTCTGTAAGTAAGATTCAGGGCATAGTATCTCGTTTAGATATAGATAAGAATATAGTAAAGATTAGTTTAGATGTTTTCTGTATTTATTTGAAACTGTCCTACAATGTTGTTTTAAAATATTTCTTATGATTTTGAAATCTGAAGTCACTGCGTTACTGAGTTGTCTTGATCTTTTGTTATGCATTATTAAATATATTTAAACCTATCTTTGTGGATGATATTTGTGAGACATATCTAAGCTCTTACTGTACTTTCATATCTATTTGGTGATACTGTTCAGGCCACTCCTAATAGCTTGACGCTTGGTCAAAACAACCATTTGGATTAATAGTAACATTATATAGTAGGATTGGACACCCTTTGGTAAGGACCTTAAAGTAGCTAATAAGGGGTTCTGGTGGCAGTGATAATTACCTTATAGTCTGGGCAGAAGGGGGCATAGCTAGTAAACATGCCCAAACCTGTGTGTGTGTGTGTGTGTGTGTGTGTGTGTGTGTGTGTGTGTGTGTGTGTGTGTGTGTGTGTGTGTGTGTGTGTGTGTGTGTGTGTGTGTGTGTGTGTGTGTGTGTGTGTGTGTGTGTGTGTGTGTGTGTGTGTGTGTGTATATATATATATATATATATATATATATATATATATATATAGGTAGCAAATCTTAAAGTGTGTGTGTGTGTGTGTGTGTGTGTGTGTGTGTGTGTGTGTGTGTGTGTGTGTGTGTTTGTGTCAGCTACTTGGGTAAGGACATGAATCACTGGTTGGACAGGTTCATAGGTTCATTGCTGGAGCTAGGCTATCGGCCCCAGGGCCTATACAAGCCTAGCCTTAACAATTCCTTGGATATTTCTTCCCACAATATTTACTTCCCTGGACCCCTGACGTGATCCCCAGGGTGAATTTCCTATCTCCCATCCAATATTAAGGTTCCATTTGAAGAGGAACAAAGAGGTGCTCTACTTGACATGTATGGGCAGTCTGTTCCAGTGTATGGGGAGTCTCTGGGTCAGGAACCTATCCCTCCAGCATATTTTGTTCATTGTGATGACAAGGTTTAGATCCCTGGAGCGGGTGGTTCTGAGGGATTGGGATTTCTTTAAGTGGAGCATGTCCAACAGTTCAGGCTTTCACATGGCCTTATAAGTTAAGCAGAGATTGCCTCAGAGTAGACGATATGCCACAGAGTATAGCTGGAGTTTTTTTTAGATGGTCAGCATAGGGCATCTGCTTTAGGCCTGGGATTCTTTTATTGAGGTATTTCTGCGGCCTTTCCAGCTGTTGCAGATGTCTTGTGAGGTACATACCAAAGAGGGCATTGTACTCTATAATGGGTCTAATGAGGGATGAGTACAGTGGGACAATGACCTCCTTTTTTCTGGATGAAAAGCCCTTAGTGATGAGGTGTGCCACATAGAAGGATTTCCTGACTGTTGTGGCAATGTGTTGTCCCCAAGTCTCTCATCAAACTTTCGGTGTTTAGTGTACTGCCACCTATGTGGTAATTCATGAGTACATGTTTTTTCCCAAAAGGAATAACTATTGGCATTAAAGCTTAAGCCCATGGCTCTGGCACCAAGCATCTGTTTCTGTAAGGCCCTTTTGTAGAATATCCACATCATTTGGGGATTCAATAATGGCTCCCAGTTTGCAGTCATCTGCAAACTTTCTTAGCCAGAGTTCCTTAGTGTTGGCCTGTACTTCAAAGAAGTACATGCCAAACAAGAGCAGTCCCAGGACTGAACCCTGAGGTACTCCACTTGTCACTTGTCTGGAGCTGGATTTGGAGTCGGCTATTTTTACAGTCTGGGTTCTGTTAGTAAGCCAGTTGGCAACCCATCAAGTGATGTAGGGATTTATGCCCAGCTTAGAAAGTTTATCTATGATTCCAGAGTAGGGGATGGTGTTGAAGGCCTTGGCAAGGTCCAGATAGGCTGTGTGGACCGCCTTACCCTTGTCCACTGCTCTGGAGACTGATTCAAAGAAGTCAATCAGGTTCAGGAGACAAGATCAGTCCTTCACGAATCCAAACTGGGTGGGGTCCAGTGTTTGAAGGTTGCCAATGTCTTTGTTTATAAGTTCCATGATAATGCGTTCCATGCCCTTGCAGATCAGGCTCATCAGACTGATGGGATGGTAGTTCCAGGGATCCAAGGTGGATCCCCCCTTGTGGAGTGGGATAACTGTAGTTGTGCACCACTTAGTGGGCACGAAGCCTGAGGTGAGGCTATGATTAAACACGACACTTAGGTGAGCTGCCAGTTCATTTTGTAGTTCATGTAGTACACAGCCCGGGATGTCATATGGTCCCATAGATGCTGTATTCTTAGCTTTAGAGAGTGTGGTTTCTACCTGTGTGGCCATGATTACCGTAATTTGGCAATCTTTTGTTATTGATATGGGTCATTTAGGAGATGAGAGGGGGGTGAGGTTGGCACTAAATCAGTCTGCCAGGATATTGGCAATATTCTTGGGATCAGTATATTTAATGCCATTCTGTTGTAGCTCAGAGCATATCTGAGCATTGCCATTTAGATTCTTGACATAAATATAGAATGCCTTGTGGTTGTCTTTGGAATCTTTGGCAATTTTATTTTCGTAACTAGCTTTGAAGGATTTTATGAGGGATCTCAGCTTCTTACTGAGGCTGGTAAGGGAGCTTTTTGCATCTTGGGATTTTCCTCTTTTCTGCAACAGTTTCTTTCTTCTGTTGTATAGTTTGGTTATGGCAGGGGACCAGCAGATTGGCTTCCTTTTCTTTGGAGGAGAGCATCTTGGTTCTATTTGGGATTGTCACAATTCATGCACGAGTGGATGTGCTCATACAGTGCCTTAGTGTAGGATTCAGCAGTCGAACTTTCAGCTCCAGTCTGCATGAGTGTCATGAAGTTTGTCACTTCTAACTTGAGTAGCATGAAGTGCGCTTTGGAGAAGTTTTTACGGATGCTTCCTTACTGGGGGGTGGGGGTGGGATGTGGATGACAAATGTGATTTGCTTATGGTCAGACCTGACCAATGAGAGGGTGACCACTGGTGTGGAGCATCTATCTCTAATGTTGGTAATGTCCAGGTCTAGGATATTGGAGCCCCTGATGGGACAATGGATTAGTTGATCCAGGGCGTTGGAATTTATGAATTCCAAGAACCGTTGGGAAAAGGTGTTGGTACCAGAGTAGTTTTTCCAGTTAATGGCAGGATAGTTGAAATCACCCAGTATTAGGGTGTTTGGTTGTATCTTAATATTTTCCAGTATGTTTAGAAAGGTGTAGTGAGAATTTTGGGGCATGGTGGATTTGGATTGCAGTCTTAACTAGTGTTAGTTGCACCTGGAGAATTTCAGATGCATTGTGTTGGGCAACTAGCCTGGAGGTGTGAATATTCTTGGTGAATATGGACACTCCTCCACCTTAAGTGTTTCAGTCTTGGTTTGGTGGTTGAAAAGTGTGGTAAGAGTTGTAACCTGTCTGAAGCCTTGAACCAGGTCTCAGTTACTGCACAGATAGTTCTTCCTTTTTAGGAGTGCCTCAAGAGAGCGCATTTTGAGGTTTAGACTTCTAGCATTGAGTAGCATTACCTTCAGATTTTGCATGCTTGTATCTGTTACAGTGGTGGTTTTGTCCTTTGAACCTTGCCTAAAAAAGGCAATATAGGGGTGGCAAGAGCCATCTCTGGCAAAGCATTGTGGTTTGTCAATCATGTTGTCCCAGGCAGACAGATACTGGATCCCCTTTGAATGACACCAGAAGCTTAGCCAAAGTCAATCATTTTGTCCTTATACTCTGGTATCATTCTGGGTGAAGGCAGGATGCTACTCAGGGCTAGGGTCATACCTGCCAGGGCCACATGATCCGAGAGCTCTTCCATGTCTCTTTTCATGTAGTCCAGGGAGTGCCTCAAGTCATTCACTCCAACATGGACAATGACAGAGTCATATTTGTACTTGTTGTGGAATGACTTGAGTGCATGCGTTATGTGACAGATCCTGGCACCCGACAAGCAGCTGACTGTAATTTTCTCCTTGTTCAGCCTGGTGAGTGGGACATCAGTGTGCCTGTCTCTAGAGTCACCTATGACTAAAGTGTTGGGTACGTTGTCTTGCCTTAGGGGCTGTTGGGTGGCACACTGGTGTTGTCAGCTATGTGTCACTTTGGTTGTGACTGGTGTTTGTTTGCGTTTCAGCTTTGGAGGTCCATGTTGCTTGGGCAGGTTAATGTTAAGGGCCTCCACATATGTGGGTTTGGTGGGTCTATATTACGAATGCGAAAAACCGTATGAACGAATATGAAGACATTGACCCGTATTGCGTGAAGTATGGCAATCCTGAACGTACAAAACCATGAATTCCGAAATGTCGATTTGTTTTGGTTGGCCCGTCTGCAGTATAGCTCCGTAGGGTAGGTGTGCGATAGATAGGACTTTAGTGTTAGGATTTGGGTTAAGGTAAGTGTATAGATAGGTAATGTATATAAAGTTTAGTGTATTGTTAGAAGTAGGGTTATTTTAAGTGTATGTATGTGTATTGTTTATTTTGTCTGGGTGTAAGTCTGTAAGGGAAGTGTGCAGTAGTTACGGACCTTAGGGTTAGGGAGGGGTTAAGGATAGTGCATAGATAGTTGTGTATGTGGAGTTTAATGTAGTGTTGGAGGTAGGGTTTTATTAAATGTATGTATGTGGATTATTTATTTTGTTTTGGTGTATGTGTGTAGGGGACGTGTGCGGTAGTTAGGTTTAGGGAGGGGTTAAAGATAGTGCATAGTTAGTTGTGTATGTGGGGTTTAGTATAGGGGTAGAGGTAGGGTTTTGGTGCTTTACCTTAGGTTAGAAGTAGGGTTTGGTTAGTGTATGTGTGTGGTTTATTTATTTTCTTTGGGTAGGTAGTATGTAGCGAGTGGTAGGGTTGGTCGACTACGACAGTTCGATATTTTTTTTTTTGTGGTTTAGTGCGTTCGGGATTTTCGCGGTTCACGGTATAGGTGTCAACGTTTAGGTATTCGGGAATAGGGTTTTTCGCTTTGGTAATATAGACCCAGGTTTGGTGTTGCGATGTGTGGGTGTTGATGGTGTGGGTTTTGAAGGGCTATTTGTTGCTTGAGGTGTAGTTCAGGTGTTAACCTTCCCCTCTTGACTGTCTAGCACAATCTTGGCTGGAGAGAACTTTGCTTCCAGTTT
Organism: Protopterus annectens; assembly: GCF_019279795.1. Classification (NCBI taxonomy): domain Eukaryota; kingdom Metazoa; phylum Chordata; order Ceratodontiformes; family Protopteridae; genus Protopterus; species Protopterus annectens. Next base: position 698,168,679 of record NC_056726.1, on the reverse strand, counting down.
GTCTATGTAAGTGCATCTCTCGCAGGTTGTAGTGTTGGGTGGTAGGAGGAGAGGGTTGTCTGTGTACATGAGGTAGTTGCTGCATTGTCTCAGTATGCCCAGATTCACCAGGTGGACAGGAGAAATTACCGGAAGCTGACCCTTGGGCATGTCTGTTTAGGTGCTTTTTTGTAAAGTACAAGAGCCGTTTTCCCTTACCTTTGCAAGGTACTTTGCAATTATAGACTGTTTAGTGCCTACAATTAATGTCTCCTTATTAACAAGGAGAGGTGAGTGCTTGTATCAGTTTAAGGCTTCCTAGTGCTATCCAGCAGGTTCTAGAACATCTGCTAGTCACAGGGGTTCAGATTTTAGTGCTACTACTGAGAAACTAGCTAGTTCTAAGGGAAAATTTGAAGAGCAGACATTTTTGCACCTTTTTTTTTAAGCCAGAAAGTTGAAAGGGATAGAAATCAGCCCAGAATGGCTAAAATTACAATTTCAGAGCTGGAAACCACTCCTCTCCACTGGTAAGCAGGAAGACTTCCCTCTACCACAGCAAGGTCTGGATAGTTCTGAACACAGAAAATAAAGCCGTGAACCAGCAAAGCCTGGGATCTGGACTATACTAGCTTGGAAAGGCGGGAAACGAGTAAACAAGATAGTATTTTTTTTTTTTGGTTAAAACAGGCTAAACAATGCAATAATACACTAAATAAACACAGAAAAGGCTAACACACTTGAGTGTGTAGCCCTAAACAGAAAATACAATTAAAACTCTGCAAAATTAGCAATTTAAAACTTTTTAAATGAAGCAAGGCAAGTGCACAACTGAAAAACAATTTAAGAGGCAGTAATACAGTAGAATAAGTAGCTACAGAAAAGTTTATATATACAGAAAAGCAGCTAAAACACACTAAAACGATTCAGATGCAGAGCAACCTAGAGCACTTGAGTTGTAGCAATATTAAGGCAAATACAGTTTTAATAAATGCACTAAAATATACTCTATATTTCCAAAATGTTTGAGAAGCACAGTCAGAACACAAGGATATTCAGACAATTTTTTTTTTTTTTTTTTTTAGGAAAGGGAGAAAGGAGGAACAGAAGGAAAGAAACTAAGTGGGTTGACCTTCTAACAAACAACTAGGCCCACAAGACAATCAGGAATATGGAGAATATTACAGCTATTTTAGGCAGAACACACTGCAGAAATGTTTATCAAAACACAATCAGGAATATGGACAATATTACAGCTACCACCTAAACTATTTTAGGCAGAAAACACTACAGAAATGTTTATCACAAGTGAGCCAATAGCTGTGAAATACAGTACAAGTATGCAGCATATACAATAAAATTGCTATAAATATCTAGAATAAGCAATAACTACTGCAAATAAGCAAAAAAAAAAACTGGCTACTTATTGCTGTATATCACAGATCAGCTGCTCCTCAGATAGCTCTGTGTGTAATGAGAGATAGTGTTGGTAAGACTTGGCTTGGAACCCTGGCTAAGGACTCAACACTATAGCTGTGCCAGTGGGGAGCCTTACTGGGGATCTGGAGAGAGAGGGAGAAACCAGCCCCAGACTGACTGTGATCTCTGTGTGTTCTTAAGGGAAGTTGTACTTTACTGTGTGTGCACTTGTCATCCTCCCAGTGCGTACATCCCCTAGCTGTTGCCAGTGGTGAGGACTGAGGCTCCTTTATTACAGGGCCAGTGCAGGGGCATCACATATTAATTGGTTGGCAGTGGTGGGATATCTATATCACATATTTACTGGCTTGTAGTGGTGTGGATATTGAATTTCTGTAGCCTATTTACAGTGGTCACTAAAGGTGTTTGTACTCTCAGTCAGCCATGCAGTGAACATTCAGAATTTCACATCACAGTTGTTTTATTTTTTTGTTAGCATAGTCAGAGAGAGCAGGCAAGCATGTCAGCAGAGGAATATGGCAAGCTGACAAAGAGCCAGTTGGCTGAGATGTTCATAGGTTGGTACTAGGCTATCAGCCCTAGGGCCTATACAAGCCTAGCCATAACAATTTCCGGGCTATTTCTTCCCACAGTATTTACTTCCCTGGACCCCTGTCTAGCAGAGCAAATGACATGATCCCCAGGGTGAATTTCCTATCTCCCATCCAATCATAAAGTTTCCTTTTGAAGAGGGCCAAAGAGGCACTCTGCTTGACATGTATGGATACTCTATTCCAGAGTCTCTGGGTCAGGAACCTATCACACAATGTGCCAGGCTAAAGGACTGGTGCATGCCAACCTGACTAAGGCAGGAATGATTGTAGCTTTGGGCACATCTGCATCGCAGACCAGCGATCAGGTGGACAACCAGGCTGGCATGGAAATGTACAACTCTCAGAAAATGGACAGCTCAGCCTTTCCACAGAGGATTTAAAAATCCATCTAGAGTTAAACGGACTTGAGTTGGAGGCCAAGGGTTTGGAAATAGAAGCAGCAGAGAGACTGAGACATCTAGAGGCTGAGGAAAATAAGAAACTGAGATGTCTGACGCTGAGGTAAATGAGAAGCTGAGATGTCTAGAGGCTAAGGAGAAGGACAGGCAGATGCACCATGAAAAGGAGATGCTGACTCTTTGCCAGAATCATAGAGGTAATGGGAAAGGGAGTAACTGAACCCCAGAATCAGCAAATGTCAGTAAATTTCTTTCACAATTTACAGAGGGGAATGATTTTGATAGTTTCATTCAGAGGGTATGTAAACCGTATAATGCTGACCAAGGGCTCTAGGCCCTGACCCTCTTACTCCATGGTAAAGCTGCAAATGCTATTTCTAAACTGTCTGATACCAATTGCTTAAATTATAATACAGTCAAAATATGTTAAAATGCTTTAAGTTAACACCTGAAGCTTATAGAAAAAAAGTTTTGTGAGCATAGATGCAAGGCAAATGAAAGTGTGTGTGAATATGTTGCTATTAGAATGTGAATATGTGCTATAAGAACTTATTTTCATAGGTGGGTGAGTGGATGTTAGATCACCACTTTTGTAGGGCTGGCAAACCTTTTGGTGAGGCAAGAAGCCATTAGCACTTTGCCTGAGGACATGAGAATCTGGTTAGCTGACAGACAATGCAATACTGCAAATGAAATAGGGAAGAAAGACGACCTATACCTAGCAAGCAGTGCATCACTGCACAGGAACTGGACATGCAGTGCTGCTCATAGGTCTAAGGGAACCCATGATGGGCAGCCCAAACTGCCCCAACAGAGTCTGCCAGTAGCAGGGGAAGCCACTAGTCCAGATACACATCCTGAACCAAGGTTTAAATGTTTTAAATGCAACCAGTGGTGCCATGTAGCATATAAATGTCCATGGAGGCAAGACAGGGATCAAAAGGTGAGAGAGCCAGTAAGTGGGAATGACAAAATGCCCTCAGTAAGTTGTCTTCAGACAACAAGGGTACCAAACTACCACAAGAGGTTAAATCCTATCTCAGTGGATGGGAAAGCAGCCATTGCTAAGAGAGGCACAGCCTCTGACCTAACCATTGTAAAGCCTGCAATGGTTACAGAGGAGCACTACTTGCCTGAGTAGTCTATTCCAGTCACAGCTTTAGGAGGGATCCCATTCCAAATGCCTTTGGCTAGGGTTCACCTTGACTGGGAGAGTGGAAAAGGAAGCCAGCAAATAGGTGTGTTTGAGGATATCCCCACAGATGTCCTTTTAGGAAATAATTTTGATAATGCAGTAACTTGTGTGCATGCAGTTACATGCAGTCAGCTTGAAGACAAACATGTGGGTCTGGTTGCCTGGGTGAGACCCAGACAGACTGCACACTTGTAGCCAGGATTGGTGAGGTGGTTACTTCAGAGAGGTAGCTACCCTGTAGCAATGAGAGTGAAGGTGAGTCACAGCTGCTTGTGGATACTGATATCCCCTAGGACAGAGTGACTGCAAGGGCAGAGGTGAGTAGTAGTACCCAGGCTGACAGTGAGGCACCGCTGTCAGAGAATACCAGAATTCCTGTGGAAGGGGAGCTGGGAAGGGTTACAAAGACAGAATTGAAACAGGCTCAGCTCTCAGACCCTACATTACAAGGCCTAAGGTAGCTACTGAGGCAGCTGATTCTCAAGGGAAAGAGGAATCTGCATACTGGGACAAAAGGTTACTGTATAGAGAGTGGACCCCTGAGGAAGAGCTAGAGGGTGAGAGAATACAGCAGCTGTTAGTGCCCAGAGCCTACCATCTGGTACTTCTAGCCATAGCTCATGATATTCCCTTTGCAGGTCTTATGGGCATAAAACATAGAATGCAGAAATTTTATTGGTCTGGGATTTCCAGAGATGTAACAGGGTACTGCAGGACCTGTGAGCAGTGCCAAAAGGTAAGCAAGGCAGGAGACAAGGTGAATGCTCCTTTGATGCCTTTGCCTGTGGTTGAGGAGCCACTTCAGAGGGTAGCTATGGATATTGCTAGGCCTCTGTATACCCCAAGTTCCACATGGAAAAAGTATATGCTAGTTGTAACAGATTATGCTACCAGATACCCTGATGGGGTGGCTCTGTCCTCCATTGAGGCAGAAAAGGTGGCAAATGCTTTGTTAGAGATTTTCAGAAGGGTAGGTTTCCCAAAGGTAATACTGACTGACAGAGGTGCCAGTTTCATGTCAGACCTGCAGACTTGTCTGTGGAAGTACTATGGGGTGAAGCACCTAAAGATCAGCCTCCTACCATCCCAGACTAATTGTCTTGTTGAGAGGTTAAACTCTATAATCAAGTCCATACTATGGGCATTTGCAGACCAGTTAAATGGAAGGGGGACAAATATTTCCCCCATCTGTTGTTTGTTTATAGAGCGGTGCCCCAGGAATCCACAGGTTTTTCACGCTTTGAGTTGTTGTATGGTCATGGGGTGAAGGAACCTCTAGATTTGATTCCAGATGAGTGGGAGGGTGAGTGTGAATCCCACAAGGAGTCTGTTGTGGCATATGTCCTAAACCTCAGGACAAGGCTCAGGGAACTTATAGGTTTGGCCCAGAAGAACTTGGCGGAAGCCCAGCAGGAGAAAAGGGTCTGGTATGACAGGAATGCTAGAGCTAGAGAGTATGCTGTAGGGCAGCAGGTAATGGTTCTCATTCCTGTCAGACACAACAAGCTGCAGGCAGCTTTGGAGGGACCCTACAAGGTGGTAAGAAGGTCAGTGATGTTAACTACATGGTAAAACTGCTAGGCAGGAGGCAGGTGCATAAACTGCACTATGTTAACATGATGAAACCTTACCATGATAAGGAGGCCCTTGTGCTGAGTATTTGCAATAGATTTAAGACCAAAGGATAATGTAGTGATAAACCAGAAGTTTGAAAATAAAAGCTGAATAACAGAAAAATTCCAACTCCAAGAACATCTGCACTGAAGAAGGATTTATATCTAAAAGCTTTGCTGTAATAAAGTAGTGCATTCTTGGAGTTGGAATTTTTCTGTTATTTACAGTAGATGGCAGGAGGATTCTGAGGGGGAACTGGTGACTGGTCTCCTCAGTGAGACTCGAACTGACACCTCAGTGGAAGGGGTAGCCATGTCCCAGCAGTTATGCCCTACCCAGGTTCTTGAAATCCAAGCAGTGTTACAGGAGTTTGGGGACATGTTCACTGGGAAACCAATGTGCACCCATCTGGTGCAGCACCATGTGGCTAGAGGACCCCAAATGCCTATTAAGCAGGCCCCTTATAGGGTGCTTGAGACTGCCAAATAGACTCTGAAAGAAAAGATACAGGATATATTGGAACTGGGGGTAATTCAGGAGTCCAGCAGTCCTCTGGGTCTCCCCAGTGGTGCTAGTACCAAAGATGGATGGCAGCACCAGATTCTATGTGGACTACGGGAAATTAAATAGTTACACAGAGTCAGATACTTACCCCATTCCTAGGACAGATGAAGTCATAGAGCAGCTGGGTGGGGCTAATTATTTTACCACTATTGATCTTACCAAGGATTAGTAGCAGGTACCGTTGACTCCCGGTGTTAGAGAAAGGTCAGCCTTTCTGACTCCGTTTAGATTGTATGAGTTTACAAAGAGGCTCTTTGGGATGTAAAATGCCCCAGCAACTTTCCAGAGGCTGGTAGATCATATCCTAGCAGGAGCAGGGGATTTTGCCCTTGCTTACCTAGATGATATTGCCAGCTACAGCCATTCCTGGCAGGAGCACCTTCAGCATGTCAGGGAGGTGCTGGGCAGACTACAGAGAGCAGGGTTGACCATTAAGCCCAGCAAATATCTGGTGGGTATGGTAGAGGTCTCCTACATGAGACATAGAGTGGGGAGTGGTAAGATCAGGCCTGAACCTGCCAAAGTAGAAGCCATTCAGGCATGACCTGACCCTGTAACCAAAAAGCAGGTGAGGCCATTCTGAGGGAAAGCAGGGTTCTACAGAAAGTGTGTCCCCAATTATAGTACCATAGCTGCTCCCCTCATAGACCTGACAAGGAAAAACAGGCCAGATAAGGTAGTGTGGACCCCAGCATGTGAGCAGGCATTCCAGAAGCTTAAAGGAGCATTGGGAGAACCCCCTGTGTTAGCCAGACCAGACTACAGCAAAGAATATCTTGTGCAGGTGGATGCTTCAAACCATGGGGTGGGGGTATACTTAGCCAGGTTTTCTCAGAGGGAAAGGAGCACCTAGTGGTATATGTCAATCAGAGGCTCCAACCTGGGGAGGAATGCTATGCAGCTGTAAAAAAGGAATGCCTAACTATAGTGTAGGCATGGCAGAAACTTCAGCCTTATCTATATGGAATGAAATTCACTGTAGTTATAGACCACAATCCCTTAACATGGCTACATCTAGTCAGCCAGCAAAATGCCAGGTTACACAGGTGGAGCCTAGGGCTGCAAGCATATGATATGACAGTGCAACACTGCAGTGGGGTTAGCAATGCCAACATGGATAGGGTCTCAAGACAGGGAATGGGGTAAGATATTCCCAGATAGGCTCAATGCTCTAAAACAACGTTTCTCAAGGGTCACTTGAAAAATTAGCTTGAGTTTTCGGGGGTAAGGGGAATGTCACACTGCCAGCCAAGCTATCTGTAATTTTGTAAATAATTCTGTGTCATTTGTGAATACTGATATGATTTATACAGAACTGCATGTTATGTACTGAGATTCAAGAATGTAACCACAGCGTACCCTGCTAGAACATAGAAGATTAACTTGCAAAACTTAAGAATAGTTGAAGTTAAGTTACTTTATAGATGGGCCATAAACAAGAGATGTTATCTCTCATTGCAGAAGCAAACACAATGTCTAGAGCTAGACGTGTTTGTATTGTATTGGAGGAAAAGTAGTTACTAGATTTAAAATGTAAAAGTGTTTTATTGTTTTACAACTTCCAAGTTCTGAGCAAACATATGAGAGATATGTAGTTTTCAGACATAAATGTTAAGTTCTACTAGTTTCTGTTTTAGCCTAGGAACTGAAGTCAGGTAACAAAAAGTGATGTCATCCAGGGCAACCCAGCAGTAAAAAGTGATATTGATTTAAGAACTCTCTCAGTGAGAGACTGTGCATTTTATATTTTGTCTTTGACCTGGAAACAGTCACTCATCACTTCTGTCTGTTTGTTGTACTGTAAGTAAGATTTAGGGCATAGTATCCCATTTAGATATAGATATGGATGTAGTAAGGATTATTTTTGATGTTTTATGTATTTGTTTGAAACTTTCTTGCAGTATTGTTTTAAAATATTCCCTGTGATTTTGAACTCTGAAGTCACTGTGTTGAGTTACTGAGTATTGTCTTGTTCTTTTATTATTTATTATTAAATATATTTAAGCCTATCTTTGTGGCTGATATTTGTGAGACATATTTAAACTCTGAGAGTACTTGCATATATACCTCCCAACCATACTGAATTACTCATTTTTTACCAAGTTTTGGGGTCCAAATAACGGGGTGCCACGATTCCCGAGTGGCTCCCCTTAATTTCCGAATTTCCCAGCATTTTTTATTTAAATTTTTTTTCCGGGGTTTCAAGCTGACATTATCATGTGCATAATGATGTGAGCTCCATGAAACGGCCTGCCAGCCTGTCAGATTTGAGCTCAAGGGCTCAACATGCATGTATTTCTGGCTGCTCCTTAGCCGTTAACAGGAACAGAAAATAAATGCTTTGCTGCCTACAGAGCTGCTATTGATTTGCAAGCTGCTATTTGCCCAGACAGAGATTTAAGCTGTTTGCAGAGCTAATGGATGGAGGAAGCTGCCATTGGTTGCAGAGGTATATTCCCTGGACAGATGCAGATGTTATGGACAGAGGAAGCTGACAGCCTGCCTTTGGAAGCTGACGTTGGTTGCAGAGGTATTTACGGAAGTGGAAGTTGCCGTTCTGGTTTGCAGAAGGTTGCTGCCATTTTTTTCCGTTGGTTGCAGAAGTATTGGTATTTATGGAAGCTGAGATAGTGTGTGTAAGCTGCAGTTTTGGTTTGTAGAATGTTGCTACACTGCCGTTTTTTTCCACTGGTTGCAGAGGTATTGGTATTTATGGAAGCTGAGCTGGTGTGTGTAAGTTGCCATTTTGGTTTGCAAGAAGGTTACTGCTGTTTTTTCCAAAGGTATTGGTATTCATGGAAGCTGGTGTGTGTGTGTGTGTGTGTGTGTGTGTGTGTGTGTGTGTGTGTGTGTGTGTGTGTGTGTGTGTGTGTGTATATTATTAAAAAAAAAATAGAAATAAAAATAAAAAAATATGCACACAGCACAGCAGTTATGTTCTGATCTTGATAATACTAGGGGTTCCCAACTTCTGAGATGTCGTGGCATAAGTTCTGACACAAAGACCTGCATGTCTTTAGATGCTTCAGCAGGGTGCCTTTTTATTTGGCATACAATTATGTATGAAAACATGTTAAAGTGCATTGTATCTATAAAAATGCTGACAGTACATTGGGGGGGTGCCATGACCCCTACTGTAGGACGAAGCTACAAAGAAGCTGGCCCACAGAACATCCTAGCAACTAGCAAGTATAATCTTAGCAACATAATGTAGTGGCAGTGTACATTTGCTGGTAACAGCCAAGTGTGACAGTGGGAGGGTAGATAAACATGAAGATGGATAAAGCAGCCATGAGCTGTCAAAGGAATCAACATCTGTGTAACTTTTGTTCTGTTTGAGAGTAGTTGTATATCAGTCAGCATGTTTCATTCTAAAGTACCTGAATAGGGACATATTGATTTGCAGTCAGAACTTATTTTTGTCTGTGGGACCATGTGATACAGAGAGTTGTATGCTGTACAAGAAAAGATCAAAGCTAAACTGATGACTCGGCATATTTGGCAGGAGGTGGTTTTAAGCAAATGAAAGAGTATTAAAAATCATTTCACTGCTGAACTACAGACACTTTTAGGCCTTTTGCTTTTGATGTCCATGGTACAATTTTTAAAGAACATTGCAGCTATCTCTAATTAATTTAGACCAAGTAGTGAGACATGTTTAAGGTTGTTGTCCTCTGGTGTTAGGGTGAAAGTAGGGTGCAGTGCTTTTGTGGTACTCAGCAGAAGCCAGTGTGAAGATAACTTTCTTATGACTGGGATATTTGCAAGCAGCATATATAATACAAACAATGATATATTTCTCGTTTTGCATTATTTGTGAAATAATGCTAATAAAATACAATTTCTGTGCAATTATTAAGTGATCATGCTGGAAGCTGGATAATCCTTTGCTAGGAAAAGAAAATGAATCAACATTTTCAGCAACTTCACTAAAAATGCAGATTCCACTAGAAAGGTTCCTGAAAGGTGCTTTTCTTCTTAACCCCAAGGTGCAACAGCCCCAGAGTTGATTTTAAGTATAGGGGCAAAGGAGCATGGAAGCACAATTACTGACCCCAACTTTGATCATTTTTTTGAACTCAACCTGCATTTGATGAAGGCACCTTTATGTAGTTAATCTAGACCCTTCCCACTCTTGGTGTTCTAGTATCCCATGCAGTTCAGTTGCAGAATAGCATCATCTGGATAAAAAATATCTGTGAAAATTAGTTTTGTATCTCACTTAATGCTGTGAATAGTTCATATTTTTACAACTAAGTACGTTGTTTCCATTGCTGTTATTGGAAGCTTCAGCCTGACTCATTCCACTAAAGCACCCTTCCATGTACATCTTCAGACTGTAACATATACTTTTGTTCTCTTTTGTATAGTCTCTCTCAAATTAGGAAACATATTTTCAGGAAGTAACTACCATTTGGCTTGTCTAGTCTGGTCAGTATCCAACCTAATAGATAAACAGTAGTTTCTTAGTACTGTGTACCCCAAATCTTATTTCCTATATATTTTTAAATTCTGATTGGTTTTCTTGAGGTTGGTAAGGAATCAAAAAAACATTTCAATGCATCTACATCCTTCTCTCCTTACACATCCTTCTTCACATCATCAGTCTCATTGTAAAAGTGCTTCCTCTTAGATTTTAATTCCTTTGTTATATTTAACTTATTCAAACTATTAGTGATGCATCATATTTGGAATGAAACTTGAACATTGTTTAATTGAAAATGTTAAAATAGAGCAAAAAATAGATGTAACATGTCTATGTTCAAAGATGAAACAGAAAACATCTAAAAAGCAAATGAGACAAATTATAAGCAGTATTAACATATAGTTTATTACAGAAGGCACTACAGGCAACAGTTTAATTGAGAATAAAAAAATGACCCTCTGTCAATGAGAGACCTTAAAACTACCCTGTTTAACTCCTGTCAGCCATTAATTCTGTCATTTAATCAACCATTAAAATATCAGATGCTGGAGAAATGGTAAATAAAACAAGTATAAATCATGAATAGAATCAAACAACTCGGAAACACTATTGCTACAGATTAGTAAGTCACAAAATGCAGTGTTAAGGTATGTAGGGAGGTAGATTATGGTCTTCCTAGGCAAGATGAAGGTCAGCTAACCAGAAAATGTGTAGCACTGTAGAATATTTCTAGCTAGCAGTCCTGTAACCCTTCCTGCACACGTGTCTACTGCTGATAACATGCTCCTACTCTGGAAGCAAATATTGTTGACCATTTGAGTAAGTTAATGTTTATACCTTAATGCAGAAATGTATTAACATAACTGCAAGATATTAAATGCCTCATGATCATATTTTGCCTGTTCTATAGTTTGCGTTTAAAAGTTGGTATCCCACAATTCCATCAGAGTGGGTGGGGTTATGCAATTATGAATGCAAATCTTATGTTAATCAGAGTACAGATTTGTACCTATTTTTCTGGGCCTTTGTCCAGATTTTTGAGGTTTCCAGGTTGAGATGTATGCTTGCATATCTATTTGGTGACTCTGTACAGGCCATGCCTAATAGCCTGGTGCTTGGTCAAAACTACCATTTGGATTAATAGTAACATTACACAGTAGGATTGGAACCCTTTGGTAAGGGCCTTAAAATAGTTGATAAGGGGTTCTGTTGGCAGTAATAACTACCTTATAGTCTGGGCAGAAGGAGTCATAGCAAGTAAACCTGTGCCAGCCTTTCCCAGGTGTGTGTGTGTGTGTGTGTGTGTTTGTATATAAATCAAATCTCAAAGTGTGTGTGTGTGTGTGTGTGTGTGTGTGTGTGTGTGTGTGTGTGTGTGTGTGTGTGTGTGTGTGTGTGTGTGTCAGCTACTTGAGCAGGGACATGAAGCACTGGTTGGACAGACAGAGTGTTAGGAAGACTTGGCTTGGACCCTGGCTCAGGACTCAATTATATAGCTGTGCCAGTGAAAAGAGTTATTGCAGATCTGGAGAGAGAGAGAGGGACAAACCAGCCCCAGACTGACTGTGATCTCTGTGTGCTCCAAGAGAAATTCTACTGTACTCTGCGTGTACTTGTCATCCTCCCAGTGTGCAAGTCCCCTAGCTGTTGCCAGTGGTGAGAATTGAGGCTCCTTGATTATCGGGCTACTGCAGGGAAATCACACCATATTTCATTTACTTTTTATTTAGAAGAGTTTGCTCACACATTTCAATATTTAGATAAACTCAGAAGACTTTAATGATTAAAAAATCTTCCATAGTTGCCATTATCCCTTTAAGAATTCCAAGCTGCTTGACTTGGTAGTGATGCATTCTCAGTTTGTCCGTTTGCCCTATTTGTACTAATATTGCTTTTAGCTTCCTTCTGACTGAATAATCCATAATAGGTGCTGAGATCCTGGACTTTGTTAACTACTACTTAATAGCAGTGTACTTTCTAAAAAACTGTAAGAAACTAAATGGTATACATTCCTAAACTTAATGCATGTATATGCCCTCTGTATTAAATATAAATAAATATATAATTACCAATACTTAAAACTGTCCAAATTACAGGTTGATACTCTGATTGCTCTTTCCCTTTTTAAGCAGTTCTTATTACAGTCGCTCCAATGATGCCATCTTACTGAATCATCTACACACTGACAACTGCAACTGTTTTTGCCCTGTACTTTCTTCTGGAACATCAGAAAAAGGTTCAGGTGGCTACCTTCTGGTTAATGAATGTCCTTAATCTTCTTTATTCTCCACCTCCCCCTGTCTGTCCGCAAGACTTCCTCCATTCCAGCTGGCTTAAATTTGGAAAATGCCATCTCTAGAGAAAGGAATGTTTAGGCACCTCCAGGCTGGAGGAAAAAAACTTTCCGATGTACAATACAAAGTCTGAATTTCAACTTTTTTGCTTACATAGACTCATTGGAAGCATGTTGGTCAGTTGAATCCACTTCAGTTATAAGTGGACTCTCCAAAAAATAAATAAATCAATACCAGGACAACTTTTGATGGTGTCTTTTCAGTATCTGCCTGGCAAGCTATACTACTCATTGTACTCCTGAGTACACAGGAACCCCCCCTCCACCCGAGGAGAGATGAATGGGCTATGACTCTTCACTCTTCTTCTTCCTCTCTACCTTAGTCCCCTAGTGCCAAGGCTGGTTAATAAACCTTGGTTGTCTAAATCACAGTAATGGCTCCATGCTTTTGCAGCAGTGGTTAACAAATCCCAGATATCTTAAAGGAAGTCTGAAGACCTACTACAAGGAAATTTTATGTGAAAAGGAACAACATTTTTCTCTTCTTGCCACAAAAGACTACATCCATTGAACTGCCCAACAACTATGGTTTTACATTACCTAATTCTTGTATTCAAATCAGCATTAGCACATTCTTCTCCAAAGTACATATGTTTGTAGTTTCTACTTGTGAATCAGCTTTTTTTCAGATAACTAGCAAACCTATCAGCTAAGGGTTTCATCAAAGGTACCCTGCAGTTAACACCTTGTATAAGACAATTTTTGTTTATACTAGAAAGCACAGCAGAGAAAGTGTTATCATGGCAAATACTTTTTCTTGTTACTTCAGTGTCTGAGAGAATAATTTTAGAATTGCAAGTCTGTTTATATGGTAGCATATCACTATTTCATGTCCAACTTAGTTTCACTGATTCTGTCTCAACCAGTCCATTCTGCTCCCAGTCTTAAAAAAGCATGTTTTCATTTCTTATAAGAAAGGAAAAGAAGACCTTCCTGTGTCTAATCAAACCTTGCCAAAGTGTCTAACTTACTATGTTGCTATTTGCTAGGCCAAGTACAGTACACCTTTGTAAAAGGCACTACTAGAAGACACTTTTTTAGCATAGCAGTAGCAACTTACATTAGAAATGTTTTAGCACAGGATATTTTACATGCTGATATGTGGACAACCTTCCATGATTACCAAACATTTTAGTTTGAAAGGAAAGTCTCAGGCAGGAGAGGTTTTTGCTACAGCTGTGCTTTAGGAGATCCTGTCACTGCCCACTTCTAGGTTCCCAGTGTTAAATATGTAGCGATTAGAATTCTACCCAAATGTTTTGCTGTACTTTTACAGGCATTCCTGATAGTATAAATGTGTAACATACTTAATGTATCAGGTCTTCAAATACTGAGCACTGTAACAGTAGAGATACCCCCCCTCCTTTTCTCTGTATGTGGATCTGTATATAGTTACTGGTTTTAAAATTATTGCATCTGAAGTAGCTAACTTCATTTGATCAGCAACCTGTGGGTATCGGATCCGATTCGGATCCGAGCCGGCAGCTTTCCTAGCAAAAGATCTGAGCTCCAAGCTCCTCCCCCTACCCATAATACCCTTCTACCTCCCTCTAGTCCTCAGATCTCATTTGCCGCGGCTTTTTGAAGCATCTGAGAATGAGCTCCTAGCATTGGGACAGGCATCGTAGCCAAAAGAGGTGGGCCGATTCAGTCCCCTCGGACCCGCTGTCTAAAGCAGCTTGCCTCCCCCCTTAAGGTCTCCGGGTCTTCTCCCTCCCGGCTTCATTCTCTGCGTTTCTGCCCAGAGCCGGAGGAGGAGACCTGGTCACCTTCAAGGTCATCTAGGCAGCCTTCCCGGCCAGCCTCAGCAGCCTCATCCAGGTCAACCAGAAGTTTATCCGATGTGGACATGGACCGGTTGATGCATCAATTTCTTCAGGCCCAGCTGCAGATGGGAGTGCTCTTGCCCCCCCCCCCCTCTGGGGGGAGCTCGACCCCATTTTACGCCCCCATTGCTCCTTCTCCGACCCACTATCGGGGTTTGGAGCTATCAGATCCGAGTAGCTTTGGAGCCGAGGGTGATTTCGGCGCCGACAGTGTTTCCTACTTTGGCGCTGACTGCACCTTCGAGTTTGTCAGTTCCGTTTTTAGATCCGAGCTCTCAGGGCCGTGAGCTGAGTGTCAGATCCAGAGGGGTTAGTGTGCCTTCGGCTCCATTGAGGTCGGAGCGCACTGCTCTTTCGGATCTGATCCAGTCATCTCTGGCGCCGATCCACACGACAGATCCGAGGGGGCTGCTTTCTGATCCTAGGGAGAGCAGCTCACCCTCGACATTCGATGTTGTGGAGAGGGTCCTTTTGAGGGATTCAAGGCCCCAGGTTCTTGCTATGGATCCACCCACAATTCCCTCTCAGACAGGCCTGTCTTCCGTCATCTGGCCCCAGGGACAGCCTGCACCTACATCCCAGATGGTTCCTGTAGAGGAACAGGACGTTGTTGGTGAGGCCTCCTTGGACAGCCCCCCCCCCCAAGGAGGTTCCTCACAAACGAAAGTGTAAGAGGAGGCACTTGGACTCACCTGAGTCCCTCACAGAAGACATGGACTTGGAGGAAGGGAAAGGTTCCCCCAGTTCACCCCCTCCCGAGGATGTCTCATTTGGAGACATTATGGAAATGCTTCATATTAGAGGGGGGTGGTCAGCCCAAAAGCCTTCCTTGGATGAGTCTGTGTTTCTGGAGGCGTTCAACGGAGGCCCATCTACCTCTTGGGTGTCCCCTCCCGCTGATCCCTTGGTGGACCTCATAACTACCAGGGCTTGGAAGGAGCCGGACACTGTGGAGCCAATACCCAAGAGACTGGACAGGATTCTCAGCCCCCCCCACAGACAGGACAGTTTGGAGCAAGGGTGCCCCGGTAGATGCCATGGTGGTGGCGGCTGCCACAAAGAAGGAATTGGCACAGGAGAGTTCCTCGGTACGTCCTACAGACAAGGAGTCTCGGACGATGGACTGCCTCGGAAAGCAGATTTTCACTTCAGCGACCTTCTCTGTCAGGTCGCTGAACTATATGGCATATGTAATTCGACTCCAGTGGGACCTAATCAAAGAATACGCTGGGTCACCCCCAGAGTTCATGTCGGCCGAGGACAAACGGACCTTCTCAGCTTGAATGGTCACTCTTAAGTCTATCACAAACACCTGTATGCGGCTTCTCTCCCATGCCATGGAGGGAGCGGCTAGAGCCAGCGGAGCAGGCATTGTCTTACGACGACAGGCCTGGCTCCGTCTCTGCGACTTTGTGGAACCCTTCAAGGCATCCTTCGCAAATGCCCCCTTTGACGGTTCTACGCTTTTCGGCTAAACCGTCCATGATATGCTACTCCAGAGTGAGAAGGACGGGACGACGTTGTCTGCCGTTGGGATCCGCTTCTCGGCTCCTCAGAGGTCCTTCTCCAGGAACCAAAGAGGACAGAAGAAGATGTGGTTCCGGAAATCCCAACAATCCCATTTTGATCTGGACTCCTCGTCCTTCAGAGGCAGAGGAGGGCAGGGTGGACGCCAGTCCGGAGGCAGAGAGGGGGCTGAAGAATTTCAGGTTGAGGGAACCCTTTTTCAATTGACCCACGCAGCAACCCTGAGGGGTTGCCCGACTGCTCTTCTCTGGAGGCAGTCGGGGGGGGGTGCTTCTCGGAGCATCTAGCACATTGGGAGTCCATTATGACAGATCGCTGGGTGCTCCAAATCATATCCAGAGGTTACTCAGTTCCATTCCTAAGTTCTCCTCCCCAGTCGGGGTGCCTCCCTGATGTCCCACCCAATCAGAGGGAGATAGCAGCCTTTGAAATAAAGGAGCTACTAAGAAAAAGAGCCATCCAGCACGTCCCCCTCCCCCCGGTCAATCCGGATCAGGCTTTTACTCCAGATTCTTTTTGGTGCCAAAAAAGACGGGGGACTTATGGCCGATTCTCGACCTGTCCTCACTGAACCTGTCAGTCGCCAAAGTAAAGTTCCGGATGGTCACCATTCAATCCATTCTCCCAATTTTACAGGAAAATGACTGGATGTGCTCCATAGACCTCAAAGATGCGTACTACCACATTCTAATGGACAGACAATCCAAGAGGTTTCTCCACTTTCGGCTGAGAGCCAGCCATTATCAGTTCAGGGTCCTACCCTTCGGCCCACCTGAGGCTTCAGGGAATACAGATTTTTCCTTACCTGAACGACTGGCTCCTAGTTGCCCCCACCAGGCATCTATTATGTTCAGCCAGGGACTATTTTCTACATCTCGCCCACCATCTAGGGATCACGATCAACCACAAGAAATCCTCCCTTCAGCCTACTCAGATCCTGGATTTCATAGGGGCCAGGACAGACACAATTCAGTCCAGAGTCTTTCTGATGATGGACAGACTCCGCAACTTAAACCTCCACATTTTGGCTCTTCTACAGTCTTCGGCCCCTCCAGCGGAATTAGTCAAGAGGGCTCTGGGGTCCATGTCAGCAGCCATCAACCTGTGACCGCTCGCATGTTTGAATATGAGAATTCTTCAATGGACCTTACAGGTCCAGTGGTCCATCCTACGACATCCTTTGTCTTCCCCTATTCCCCTCAGCAGGGTTTGCAGGGAATCTCTACTTTGGTGGCTCCATTCTAGGCCCCTCCAGGAAGGGCACCCCTTCTCCATGTCCCCACCTCAAGTCACAGTGACCAAGGATGCGTCTCACCTCAGGTTGGGGGGGCATTGCATGGGCAGAACCGTCCAAGGCACGTGGATTCAAACAGAGACCTTCTTGCATATCAATGTTCTGGAGATGAGGGCGGTGCTTCTAGCATTGCAGGCTCACCATGCCCTTCTTCCTCTAGGGACAATTGCAATTCAAACAGACAACATGTCAGTGGTCTGGTACATCAACAAGCAGGGGGGAACCACATCTTACCCACTTTGCCTAGAGGACATGAGAGTGTGGGAATGGGCAATATCCACCAACTGCTTTCTCATAGCAACGCACATACCGGGTTGGTCAAACATTCTAGCTGACAAGCTGAGTCGAACTATCCTCTCACTTTACGAGTGGTCTCTGAACCCCTTAGTAGTGACCAGATCTTCCTCAGATGGAGTCAACCTTGCTGCGATCTGTTTGCTTCGCCTTTGAATGAGTTTTTCACTCTAATTCCCCCACCAGGGGAAACCCCCAGAGACGCTCTGGTCCATGCTTGGCCATCTGGTCTTCTTTATGCTTATCCTCCTCTTCCATTGATGACAAAATTCTTACAGAAAGCTCGTCAGTTGGGGAGCAGAGTTATCTTCATAGCCCCATTCCGGCATCGTCAAACCTGGTTCCCATGCCTAAGGTCTCATCTAGTGCATCCTCCCTGGATCTTAGATCCCATTCTGTATCTGATTTCTTATCCCTTGGGATTGAAAACCCCTGACCTGGACAACCTCAAGCTCTCAGCTTGGCTGATCCAGTTCCTTTAATGGCTAGGACTCCCGGTATTTCATCCTCAGTTAAGGCTATCCTGGTGGCTGCTCATAAGCCTTCTACCAGGAAAGTCTACAAGAGTAAATGGAAGCGTTTTTTGATCTGGGTGGAGCATAGGAATTTGGATCCTTTTATGGCTCCTATTCCAGCCGTCCTCGACTTTCTATCCCACATTTTTCAGCAGGAGGCTAGTTCTTCAATGGTTAAAGTTCAATTGGCAGCTATTTCCCACTTCCACATTGGAAACAAATTTGCCCCCTTAGCTTCCTCTAAGATCTGCAAGACCTTCCTGAAAGGCACCTTTCTTTTAAGACCCCCTGTTAAGGATGCAGTTCCTCCATGGGATTTAACCCTAGTTCTCCAGGCTCTGACTGGTCCCCCCTTTGAGCCTGCAGCTTCGGTCGACTTAAAGTATGTATCTTGGAAAACTGCCTTCCTGATTGCTATTACTTCATCTAGAAGGATATCGGAGCTTCAGGCTCTTTGTAGTAAGCCTCCATACATCATTTTTCATAAAGACAGAGTTTCCCTCAGGACTAATCCCTCTTTTCTGCCTAAAGTGGCCTCCGAAGCCAACATCAACCAATCCATCAATCTGCCTGTCTTCTTTCCTAATTATCACAACAAAGGAGAGTATAGACTTCATTGTCTGGATGTACATAGACAGTTGCGTTTTTACTTACACAGAACGGCTGTTTTTCGAAAATCGGAACAACTCTTTATCTCATTTGCGAAGTCCTGTTTGGGTAAGCCAGTGACAAAGGTAACCTTAGCTAGGTGGATTTCCCAATGCATTCTTCTTGCATACAAAAGCTCTGGTCGACCTGAGCCCGTTCAGGTTCGGGCACACTCTACCCACTCTGTGGCTACTTCTGCAGCCTTCTGGTCGAGGGTCCCTTTGGATGACATTTGTTCAGCAGCTACTTGGGCTTCCTCTCATACTTTCATTACACATTATAAATTGGATCTGATATCCAGAGGAAGGGCATCCTTTGGCTCTGCAGTGCTCCGGAATATCCTTCCATGAGGACCTCCCAAATTGTTGGTAGCTGGGGACTCTGTCCCACAGATTGCTGATCAAATGAAGTTAACTACTTCAGATAAAGAAGTTATGTACTCACCATAACGTTCCATCTAAGTAGGTAACTTCATTTGTCAGCAACCAACCCTCCCTCCATCCCCCTGACCTGTAGTTCGTCCTTGAAGGATTATTGTGTTTCACTTCCCGGATGACATCAGGTTAGAATGTTTAGGTGTTTTTTTCTTTGTGTTATTGTAGTATTCTGTGATACTATGACAAACTCGATCTGAGGACTAGAAGGAGCTAGCAGGGTATTATGGGCAGGGGGAGGAGCTTGGAGCTCGGATCTTTTGCTAGGAAAGCTGCCGGCTCGGATCCATATCAGATCCGATACCCACAGGTTGCTGACAAATGAAGTTACCTACTCAGATGGAACGTTATGGTGAGTACATAACTTCTTTTTACAGTGTGTTTCTCGGTTTTTAACTGGAATTCTTTTATACCCCACTTATTTGTCTCAGAAGTGGGTCTTTATGTACAATGAGCACAGTTACTTTAAAGGATTCTAGACTCAAAGAAATGAAGAGTACATAACAATGTAAGCTGCATATATGGAAGACTCATGGCAACTGCATCATTACCTCTGCAAGCTCAAGAAAAACATGAGCCCTTGCAAGGAAGATATGGACAATTCATTAAATGAGTCTGTGTGCGGCTCAAAAATCAGAAAGTGGGCCACCCCAAATGTTATGATGTACTGTTTCAGTAACTACAACTCAAGGATCTGTAATTGTAGTATGCATGTTACACAACTGCATTTTCTGGGCAATCATCCCTTATACTTGGAGATTCAGGGAACATGCACTACTTCAAATTAGTTATTAAACAATATGAAATGTGATATCGGTATACATTACAGGTGCAACCATACAGTGTACTAAATAGCACATCTAACTATTTACTAACAGACTAATTTGATATCAAAATAAGAAGCACATGCCCATTTCTTCTCAGCATTACAAGTTTAAGAACATCAAACCTAGTCTGAAAGCTATTAATACCTGTACAAGGGTGCATAAATTATTTGTTTTAGAACCTGAGAAATATAATGGGCTTATATTGCCTGGATCAAGTTGGACGACAAGGTTTAATAAGATAATGGAAAAGTAGAATACTCAAGTTTGGTAAAGAATGACCTTTTTAAAAAGGTATGATGAGGCCAAAGAAAAAACAGCCAGACTAAGAGTGACAGAGTTATAGAATGTAGGTCAGCAAAGGGTTTGCAAGTAGCTAACGATCACTGTAACAGTACAGATACCCTCCCTCCTTTTCTGTGCATGGGGAGCTGTATGTAGTTACTGGTTTTAGTATCGTTGCTTACAGTGTGTTTCTCAGTTTTTAACTGGAATTCTTTTACACCACTTTTATTTGTCCCAGAAGTGGATCTTTATGTACAATCAGATGTTGAGTAACAGCTGCATACAGGCCAGTTTTAATGATGTGTGACAATAAGATTAACATTTCTGATCTTCTAAAAGTTTATTCATACATTTATTCCTATATAAACAACATACAGAACACTATCCTGATTCCATGATGAGCTGATGTGCATAGTTTGAAAGGATTTTGTTATTTGACTAACACAAATAATAGGATGGAGGAGTTGAATGTGTCATGTATGTCCTTTGAAATCAATCTATATTCATTATTCACTTTTAGCTGCATTATTTTTTCATTTATTTTCGCATGCATTTTTCAATACTTGCTTAAATAAATTAATTTTTTTATTATTTTTTTTTCTTAAGCTGCATGGTGCAGTGTATGGAAATGGAATTTACCTAAGTCCATTGTCAAGCATCTCATTTGGTTACTCAGGTGAGCATGACATTTTTACTGTCGTGTAAATAAATAATGAAATGTACAGCAGCAAAATTAAAATGCTTCATTCATCTGTGCACAGCTTAATGATGCTGTGAAACATTCCATCATATAGTTTATTTTCAGAATGACATCCAACGAGTCTGACTAAATTGAACAGAACTCTTTCCTGCCTTGCTAATGCACTTTTTATGCATATTTGTTATTTGGAGTTGAACAGAAAATGATAAACTCTCTTCATGGCAGTCTGATAAATGATATTGCAACATACTCATTTATCTTTTATTCTTGAATTGTAACTGATAGAGATAAAGAGATAAAAGTCTAGTATAATGATTACATTTTAACATACAAATCTGAAGTGTTTGAATTGCAAAGCAGATTTTGTAGGGCATTTGTTAAAACACAAACTTGAAATGTGTTGTTCAGAAATTCATTTAATGAATTCCGAATAATCCATTGATGAGTAACAAACACACATTATAATTAATTGTATCTTCAGTATAGTAGTCATGCTCTAAATTAAGCTCATACAGATGAGAGACCAGAGACATAAGCATTAAACCAAAAACATCTACATTGATTCTGAGCATTAAAAGGAGGCAGATCACAGCTAAAGGGAATTGTATAACTGGTAAACATTCATCACACAAGATAGCAGGATTTGAAAGGAATTTATAAAGTAGCAAAAGAATGAATTTAAAGTTCGAGATTATTTTACAGTGTTCTGCTGTCTCTCAGTGAAAGGAAGATGTTGCAGTAGCTGTGTATCTTCTTGTATGGTCTTCAGTGTTTGATATGGATGCTGTCTGCTATTAGAGCACCTGGGTGTTTGATTACATACGTGTGTGTGTGTGTGTGTGTGTGTGTGTGTGTGTGTGTGTGTGTGTGTGTGTGTGTGTGTGTGTGTGTGTGTGTTTCCACTAATAAAATGTACCACCACAGAATTAAGTGCTCTTCTGTGTTGCCTCGTCCATAAGACAAATGAGGAAATACGTTAATTGCAATTTCTTCAATTGTTAATTCCGCAATTTTCCTTATTAGTAACATTTTATTCCATTTTACAGATCATTTTCTGGAAGTGCAGTGTGTCGTAAGCCCTTCAGATTGAACAGTGTTCAGCTTCAATGTAAAATTTTATAGTCAACAAAACTATAATAAATACCTTCAAAGAAGCATCTTTAGTGTTGAGACTGAAAGTAGTTCCACTTTACCCAGCAATGCACCATATAGGGCTTTTGGGGAATCAACAGGCCATAGTCTTTTCTGCTGTCCCAGGTACCATTGTTTCTCATAGTGTACTGCAGAGTATAAATGTAATACAAAGTCCATGAGTGTCGTTGTGTTTAAGGTCATTTCTATAAAAGAGAACCCAAAGCCTCAGAAGTAGTCACATTTTCTATTCTTAATCATACCACCATCACTATTTTTGTCTTCAGCGTCTTGTAAGAGAGTCAATATAGATAGTTGAATCTGCATCTTTTATGGCCAGATCAACATGGTGCAGGCTGTAAAAATCACAATATTATTGCCTTTCACCAACAGGTGCTGCATAGTTAGCCTTCCAAATATTAATCCTAGGCGTCAGCAATCCCTGATTGAAGTATGCCATCCTGGGAGCTTAACTCAAATGAAGTTCACTGCACCTGCAAAGACCATGGAAACAGATCTGTAAGACAACCGTAGTTATCATTTACAGAAAGCTACCAACAACTTGGTTCACTGAAAGACTATGGCCCCTTGGTCCATGTGACACTCCCCACTCCACACATCTAGCAGCACAGTGTACCATGCCTGCCATTGAACTGTTGTCTAGGACTCCGCACATGCTCACTTGCTCCATGTAGGCACTTAGAAAAATCTAGGACCTCTGCGCCACAGTGTTGAGGACTGGATATCTTAGTCCAGTTAGCCCTGCCCTGATCAATTTATAGGGAAATATCTGTGATAGACCTACTTACCCAAGCTAACCGTAGCCTAAGCTTAGTGTACCTATACATCTTGACAAGCTACTCCTAATAACTCATCACTCAACCAATATTGGATGTGGTTTCCTGTCAGAATGGCATCATATCAGAATCCCACTGGGAGCTGTAAGATGAAAGCCTTCTGTTTATCCCTTTGTGGACTTAAACTTGTTTGTTCTTTCCATTCCTTAGGTAATTCAGGATTTGTTTACCTTTACTCATCCAGAAAATGTTACACTGACTTCACTCATGCACTCAAAAACCTTGTTTGACTGTTTTTACAATTAACTACTTAACAAGTATCTGTCCTGGCCCACCCCAGTGGTGTAGGGGAACGAAGGCTTAAGTCCTAGATGACATGTTTTCGATTAGCGACAGAGATACTGGAAGGGATAGGACAAGGAGGATGAGAGCAAGTGACCACAGTTGACTTGCCCACACTGGTGGCAGACAGTTTTGTCTCACCCCAGCCAAGAATTGAACTAGAGAACTGCTTACTGTGAAGCAACAATGTTAACTGTGCCACCCATTATAACAGTCAGCTTCCAAAGTCTAAGAATATGTGCAACAATAATCAATAAGGACTGCTAAATCACATAACTAATGCCTGATTTAATTTTATACTGGTACTACATATGCCTGATGGCTAAATTTTGTCATCCACAGGACAGACAATATTCCCCTTAGTTACAGATAAAGTTGCATAATGGACTGTAGACCATATATTTTCAACCAAAGGAAATGTATTTATTGTTTGTTGACTTTATTACTTCCACTAGACTTATGACCGTTTTTTGGTGGATACCCACGGTGGTATTTATCCTACTGGAAAAATCTGGTTAGGTCATTGGGAAAGTTAATCTACCCATTAGGAGAGTCCTTGTTCCATTCCTAGTGCAGTAGCACTTGGGAGAACAGTATTCAAGAAGATTTAAGGCAGCAGCTAGCATAGAGGTGAATGTTGGTGCAGTGTTTGAAGCTCTAGAAGATTCTGAGGAGCTGTTTCAGTAGAATTTGTTTGGTTTACCAGAAGCAAAGCAAACATTCAAAACAATGATTGATGTGTTTTTACACGCCTCCAGTTGGGAGGGTTGCAAAATGATAGTTGGGGTGAATTGTTGTTGCAGGGCAAGCCAGAGAGTGGAAGGAATGTTTCAATGGGAGAAATTATGGACAGAATTCAATCGGATGAATCAGAAGTTATTTTGAAAGAAGATTTCCAGACAAAGGAATCATATACCAAGACTGTTAAAGAAGCTGCAGGGAAAGTGATGAGAGACAAACAAAGGAAAGTGAATGTCAAGAATCAAAGAATATTTATGGTGAAATTTCAGAACAAAGAAGAGAAAAAAATAGACAGGTATGACATTTGGGATAATGAAATGGTCCCATTGGGAATGAAGACTCAGGAGGTAAGAGTTTTTATTCTTATTCATAAAGAGACATTTTGTGACATTGTTTTTGAGACTGGTTCTGTTCTGGAAAGATTTTTTTTGTGGCAGAATGAGAAGAAAAAGAACTGTAATGCACAGAATTCTTATGCGGTTAAAGCATTTCACAGAGAAACAAAGCAAAGCAAAAAAATACAAGTTCAATTTCTAACTGAAGTTGAAAAATAGACTTAAGGAGAAATTTAAGCAAACTTTGTAAAGAAATTATGAGCAAACGGGATTAAGGACTGGGGGCTGAAACTGTCATATTGTACTGAAAACAGAGAAAGAAAAAAATGTTCATATCCATAGTATGATAAATGTAAAGGGTACCAGGGGGTACTGTAATATATTGGGGACAACTGAAAAGTTTTTTTGTAGAAAAGATAATCATTTGACAAGTAACTGTGATTAGTGGAAATGTTATATTTGTTTGGAAAATTATGTTATGTTACAAAAAAGTGTGCATTGAAGTGTTATAAATGTAACAAAAGTGGGTACTTATGCATGGATTGTAATCTAGAGAAAAAGGATGAATAAGAAGAAAATAAAAGTGAGGACAGTATATGGAGAGAAGAAACCTTCTCAGTAAAAGGTAGAGAGGATGTGTGGAAGTACGATCAGGGTAAAAATAAAAGCAACGATAATGAGAAAAGTGAAACAGAAGAATATTCTGAAACAAGTGATGAAGAAGATATAACGTGGAAATAGTGAAAGGTAAAAATAATTCTACTGGCAAAAACGAAGGTACAGACAAATAAAGTTTAAAGGGATAAGTGTAAATGAAAAAAGAAAGGAAATGGATAATTCGAATGAGATAAATACTTCAAATATACACAGTTTCTGGTAAGCTACGTCAGAGAAATAATGTCAACTTTAGAGAGCTTTCAGTAAATGTAAATGTAAACAGTATCAAAAATATAAGTAGAAATGTAAGCATCCTAAGTTGCTATAGTAACTGTGATGTTGACACAATAATATTGGAAGATGGAAAATGGAAGGATTTTGACACCGGAAGAGAAATTGCAAAGAAAGAAAGAAACCTTGGTGAGGAGATACAATATGGAACCTAGAAAATGAACTATATTCAGGCATGGTTGTACTTTGTAGAAAGTCAGTGAAAATATTGAACATAACATTGGCAATGATGGGAAGATTAATGATTGTAGATGTCAGCTGGCATAATCAGGTATGTAGAATTACAACACGGTATGCCTGTGTTACTAGTAAAGAAAGGTAACATTTTATTTCATAAAATGTTGGATTATGTAGTAATTAATATGAATGTAATATTGACAGAAAACTTTAATTGTGATTTGAGAGGAAAAAAGGAGGAAGGAGATGATGTTAATAGCATTTTTGAAGTCATAAAATGTGGCAGTTTAAGATTTGGAATAATATTTTGTGGAAATATTGTTGAGGTATATATAAGACAGAAATAGATTATTTTATTATATGACAAGATTTAAATATAACTAAAGGAGAGACACTTGTAATAGGCTTTTCAGATCACTCAGCTATATGGATAGAAATACAAGAAAATAAGGAGTGTATAAGATTGAGCAAAGGAATAAACGGAACAAATGAGAAATTATGGGATGAAAATGGAAAAAAAATATATGTTTTTATGGGGGTTCATATGACTTCATCTAGTTTTCAGAAACTCGAAATTCATATGGTCAAGACCATACGATCGAGTTTCCGAATTTTTAAAATAAAAGAAACAAAAACAAAAATATGTTTTTGAGGGCAAGCAAGCCCCCTACAATCCCCATGTGGAGGGCTGTGTCCTCCACACCCCCTGCAGCTTATGTGTGTGTGTATGTATATATATATATATATATATATATATATATATATATATATATATATATATATATAGACTCTGAGACCACACCACAGTAAAAATAAAGAAAGGTAAATTCCCCATCTCCAATCTACAAAGAACTGCTTCAAAGGGGAATTTACCCTTTTCCCCACTGTTAAGTGATCTTGGAGCTAGTATATATAATTTGCAGGGGTGAGGGGTCCAACCCCCTTATGGATGTGCAAGGGGCTTACCCCCTACAAAAACATGCATTTGTTTTTTTTTTTTTATTTTATTTTGAATTTTTGTAAAACTTGATCGTATCTCCATCATATGAATTTCGAAATTCAAAAAATGCAATGAAGTCATGTAAATCTGTTTATGGAAAGATGACATTTCCTCTAGAATGTGTTATAAAACTGGTCTGAGTGGTGGCTAGCTTTGAAGAAAGAATATAAAAAATGTTTTTAGAATGGCAATCAAATGTAAGAAAAGCAGAAAAAATAAAGTATAATACATTGTTTTTGTCTGCTTTAAAGGGTTTGGAAAGGAATGATAGAAAATATGTGACCAAATGGAGAATTTATAAGAGTCAAGAGATAATTAAAGAATTATTATTAAACAAAGATATTATTCACAAGCTAAAAAGAAGTGGTATCAGCTTATTTGAGCAGCATAGTTAAAGAGAATACTAGTACAATGAGAGAAATTAAAGATGGTAGAGGATAGGTAAGAAGATCTCAGTAACAAATTATGAATAATGTAATAAATTATGTAAAGAAAATATTTCAAGATAGGAAGACATTCAAAAAAGAATGCCATGTTAAAAAAATATAGAACAATAAAATAAGGAATAGGAAAATGAAATTTCCTTATATGAATTCAATAAGGTACTTAGACAAGTTAATTTACAGTCAGTTTTAGGATCAGATGGATTGGCAGAAAAATATTTCTTAAAAGTTATGAGTGAGTGGCTAAATAAATGTTTTATGTATAAAGATTTATGCAGTGGTATACTTAAATTTGTATGGAAAAAGGAAGATACAAATAGAATTGAAAATTGGAGACCTGTTGTATTGAACAGTAAAGATGATAAGATTTTTATGAAAATAATTCAGAAGAGAAAGGAAAGTAAAATGAAATGGAATGTATTATGGAAGATAGCATGTATAATTTAAAGGGAAAAGGATGTCAGAAATTATTATTCATAGTAAGGGAGATTCTTGTGGATGATATTATAAACAGGACTGATGAGACCAAGATCATGAAAGGATATTTAAATAAAGCTCTTGAAACAGTGCAATATGAACTTTAGTGAACAATTATGGAAGAATATACTATTATTTTAAGAAAATTAGGAATGTATGTTGCTTTCCATATAACAAAAATAAAGTAAGAATTTTAGTGAGTGGATGGTTAACCATGGTATTTGTCATGAATGTCCTTTGAGTAGTATATTATTTGCATTAGCTATGAATGTAATGGTCGGAGATGTAAATTTGCACATGAAGGGTGCTACTAATATTACTAATTAAGGGATGAAAATTCTAGTCATTGTTTACTTATGCAGATGATATCATATTGACTATGAAAAACAAAGTCTGGATGAATGGTGTTTAAATATGCAAGCTATTGTTTAATGTTGTGTCTTTCGGCTTTTCTCGGTTAGGGGTCACCACAGTGGAACTCCGGTCCACTAATGATTGGTAGTGGATTTTTACGTACCGGGTTACCAGCCCTGACGCACAACCTTCAATGAAGGCACGCCCCATTCACGTATGCCTCCACACAGAAGACGCTCTAGCTGAGAATCGAATGGGACTATGTCTTGCTATGAGGCGACAACGCTACCACAGCACCACCACCGTAGCAAGCTATTGTTTAATAAAAAGGTTTATTTGATTAATTTAGTTATACTGGAAAAACTCCATATTTAGCTAGTGTCTGTATGTTGCCAATAATCTATGAAAAATAAATACTACAAGTAATCTTTTATTTTATATGGGGTTGAAGATCAAATCAAAGTGAAGAGAGGAGTACATTGCATATAAACAAACCTCCCCAGTTTAAAATCTTCTGTAGGAAACACTCTCCATAGTCTTCCACTGTTCATATCTGCTTAAAGAGCTGCCAGTTTGTACACAGTGCAGCACCACTGCAGGTCATCTAACAGTAATGACAAGAATGCCTCATTTAAACACACATTAGAGTGTATGAATTAAAAAAAATCATTTTTGAGATAGTTGAACAAATAGCAATTGATTTGAGAGGAGGAGACTTTAAGAACAAAGTTGAACAAAAGGAAACCCTGTGGCAATTAAACCTTGGTGCAGATTGTTCACCAGGTATTAATGGTGCTATCAACATAAAATGTTTTTTTTTAATCGTAGGTTTATGGCAATTTAAATATTTGAAACAGTTTTTAATTTGTAAAGTTTGTTTATTGTTTGAGTGCTTTTTAAATATTTTATAGGTTCATAGGTTCATAGGTGGGTACTAGGCTATCAGCCCAAGGGCCTACATAAGCCTAGCCAGCAAGGTTTCATAGCTTACGCCACCCAAGAAAGTTATTTAACTGTGCCACTGTCCAGTAGAGACACAGAAGTGATCCCTGAGGTGTATTTCCTATTTCCCATCCACTCATCAAGATTTGTCTTGAAGAGTGCTAATGAAGAACTTTGCTTGACATAGATGGGTAGCTTGTACCAGAGTATAGGAAGTCTCTGGGACAAGAATCTATCCCTCCAGTGTGTCCTGTTTATTGTGGTGACAAGGTTTAGGTCCCTAAATAATATACTATAATTATTAGCTATTTAGGTTGGTTACTTATTAAAAGAACTGTTAACAAATTTCATCCATGTATAAATAGGTTTGAAGTTTATCTTTTTCATATTCTGCAGTCCATTGGATGAAAGCATGTAATTAAAGTTGTATTATGCTAAGTGCTGCATGGTTCTTTCTATTTTCACTATCTTGTGGAGTGTTTCAATGGTTTATTTATGATATGTGCAGTCATAGAAACATGGTTCAGAACCATAGAAAGCACCCCAGCTATCAAAGGCTGCAATGCCTTTCATATATTTCAAGCACCATCAGCTCAGTATAAAATAAAGGGAGGAGATGTCTCAGTGTTTGTAAAGGACAAGTACACTGCTAAACTGGTCCAACAACATGACTCGCTTGAGGTGCTCCATGCTCAACTAACCATAGGAGTAACCCCCCCCCCCCCATCATAAACTTGCTAGCTACAGATCCGCTAACATGAGTCTGAAAAATCACACCTCCTACCTAAACCTGCTGGAATTAATTTAACATTCAACCTAACACCATACTTATACTACTTCTCCATAAATTTGGAGACTTATATGACCCATAATTCACTTGCTCAGAGGTTGTTGGACTTTGTCAATGAAAACACCCTGGAGCAACTAGTTAGGTCCCCAACTAGAGGTACAAATATCCTAGACCAAGTACTCACAAACATGGGGGTATGCTGCTCCCTACTGTGCATTAAAACTCAAATTTCATAGCTAGAAGATGGAATTCCTTAACCTCCAACTTAACAGCTACAACCTCAACAACACAATTCAAAAAATCCTTAAAAACTCAGTTGGTCCTTTACATGGGTCTGCTCTTGTGCCACCTGTGGCTAGGACCAAACCTCAGCATAATGCTACTCTAATTTTGGGTCATTGCTTTAGTATGTATGTGATTTTGCCCTGCATCACAGATGATGACTCAGTGTAGATGTTTGTAGAAAAAAAAATTCTAATTTCCTTCCTCTGCTATATTCCATGCTTACTAATCAGTAACTGACCATTCTCTCCTTCCTTCATCTATCAGCCTTTCCACAATGCAAGTCGCAGTACCTCCACAGTGGAATCAACTTGTTCCTTGTAAGTCTTTCTGTCTGTCACTCCAACTTAAGTAATTTAAGAAATGTCCTATATCTCTCAGACTTATTAAATGTGCAAAAGACTAACCTAGTTACTAAACTTGTAAATCTGTATACAATTGCTTCCATGAATGAAATCTGTATTTTATAGTATCCTTCCCTGTATCATGTCACCTTCTCAAAATTGTGGACTTGTATATATTAACTTAGGTGTATGAAATTTGTGTATCATGACACTTCCAAAATTGTATAATTGTATATGTTAGCTACTGTGAATGTTGTTTGTGTATCCTCCAATTATTGTAATACTATTGATCATAAACATGGAGCTTTTGTCCCTGGGTTTCCTCTGAAAAAGGACTTTGTCCAGTCGGACTTTTCTGGTTACCAAATGTAAAATAAATAAATAAAACTAACCTAGGTCCCCACCAAACTCCAAACCTGTTTAGAAGTTTGCTAAGACCAATTACCTCAGACTAAGTGGCAGCTTATTAAACTTCCAAGCCCCTCCAAACCTGGATGACATTGAGGCCTACTCTGAGCTGTACACAAGACAACTGTACAACCACATTCATACCTGCTTAGAGGAAGTAATGCCTATCCGAGTCAAGCCTATGGCAAAAATAAACCACCCTAGTGGACACCTAGCATAAACAGGCTATTCAACAAAAGGAAAAGAATCCTCTCTAAAACCAAGAAGTAACAGACAAACCTGTGCAAAAGGACACTCACTAGTTTAAACAAACAAATCAGAGACCTGATCAAATCTGCCAAAGCAAACTGTATGGCAAAGATAGCCTCCTAAATGAAAGATAATGATAAGGCTTTTTTTTTTAAATTATGTTCATAACCTCAAGGGAACCACTAGCAATGTACTGAGTTAATCATGAACTGCAAGACTAACACCCAGCCTGAAACTATAGCAAACCTGCTGGCCAACAAGTTCAGTTCAAACTTCTCCCCCCATCCCCTCCTACAACGTCCACAGAAATATCCGCAACCATTCCCCTACCGGTCATCAGGAGGGAATAGGTCCTTAATGCACTTGCTAAAGCCAAAAACACAGCCCCCATGGGTCCCAACAACATTCCAGGAGTTTCTTAAATAGCTTGAAGCAGATTCTGTCAGGGCTACCAGAAACCCTCTGTAAGCACAGCTTCTTGATGGGCTTTGCCCCAGAGGAAAGGAGGACTGCAACAGCCGACCTTTTGCACAAGGGTGGCACATCAACTGACCCAAGGAACTATGGACACATAAGGTTGACCAGTCTTATCTGCAAGGCCATGGAGATAATTATCATGGGCCTGATCAATATTTACATAGGATCTCTCCAAACACTGGACCAGACCCAATTTGGCTTTATCAAAGGGAGGTCTTTCCTACTCAGTTTGGTGGACTTGTTCAAGAAAGTCACCAGGGCCATGGATGAGGGTAAAATGGTGCACACTGATATCTCAACCTGGCCAACATTTTTTGTCAAATTCCCCCACTTGGGGATCATAGATAGACTTACTGGGTTAGGCACAAAGCCCTATATTATCATATGGATAGCCAGCTGCCTCACTGATAGGACACATGTTGTCCAGGTAGGTCAGAAACCTGTTACTAGCAGTGTCCCATGGGCCTCAGTGGTGGCACACCTCCTGTTTGGTATGTACTTCTCTGAAGTGAAAGCCAATGCTGGGGAACTCCGGCTCACCAAGTTCACTGACAACTGTAAGCTGGGAGCAATTACTGAATTTCCAAATTATGTTGACATCCTACAGACAGGACTAAAAATGACAAATAACTGCTGCCAAAACCATGGTCTGAGACTACATGCTAAAAATGTGTAACTATACCCTTCATTAAATCAGATATCCCTGCATATTATAATGTTGATACCATACCCCTTAATGTAGACCCAGTGGTGAGGGACCTAGGAACACAGGTAGATAATAACCTAAACCTTAACCACCAGGTAGGTAGCCACAATAGTGAGGAAATCCTTCTCTGTGGCTCAGCTTATAAGTAAAGGCGTGGCATCACAATCAAAGGATGTCATATTGCCATTGTACTCGGCCCTCATCAGGCTGACAATCGAGTAAAATGCTCCCATCTGCATGTACCTAACCAGGCACTTGCTCCAACTGGAGTGGCCCCAGAGGTTTCTCACTAAAAAATACAAAGCATAAGACATGTCTTATGCAGACCAACAAAAGACCCTTTCCCTTTGCTCCATCTCATATTGTTTTTTGAGATGGGACTTGTGTATGATCTACAAGGCATTATCTGATCTAGCCTTGATGAAAATGTTACATATTTGCAAAAAAATTACACAAGGGTTAAATATTCCATGGACTTGAACCTTATTTTTGACTCTAACAAAACATGCTGGAGAAACAGATTCATATTCCAAAGGCTACCTCAGCTATCAAATAAACTTATTATCTTCATAAAAGAAAGCCTGTACCTCACTCTCTTCAAAAATAATTTTGATAAATGGATGGAGAACCATAAATTCACTCCTGGGGTGCTGCCCATGTCCCTTGTGGACAGAGGCAGTCTGTAAAATATCTCAGGGCTTCAACACCCAAAGACACCTTACCCTGTTACTACCCCATCCTATATCTGGAGAATTAAGATATAATATTGTCATATCCTGGGTATTATTGACTAGGCTTGTAATGGCCATTGAGCCATTACCCTAGTAATCACCCATAAAGATTCTAGCTACCCAGGGGTGTAAACATTGACTCTAGATGATGGTCTCTGTTGATGTGATTCCCTGACTCCATGTACAAAATGAGAAAAAAAGGGTGTTAATACCAATGTTAATGCTGATTCTAGCTAAATGATATTAAAAATAATTACAATTATTTATTCATTTTGTAATGTATTCCAGTGAGGATTGACATTTTTCTAGCTCAAATAATCAGGTATTTTTAGTTTTAAATACGTTTGATGATTGTGCCATTGGAGTTCTAACTTTAAGACCAGAGGCTTGAGCCATGTACAATCATCATTTAGTGGGAGTAATAACATTTTTTCTGTTCCATTTTTAGGCCTGAGGCATCACAAAATGATTCAAACACCTGTATTAGTTTGAAAGGGAGGAAGGTGGGTGAGATAGCCAGATGGCACAATTGTTCACAAACCATGTGTCTACTAAAACATTATTCTCTGCCTGTTTAAAACCATGAGCAAAGAAATGTTGGCATAAATAGTGAGAGTTTTCACAACAAGAATAAGGAATAAGGGAGAAAGAATCTGATGTGTTCCCTGCAAGACTGTAAAATGATTTGAACACCACCTTTCAGGGACCACTGGTGCTACTGAGATGCATTTAACGGTTTACCTTCATAAGTCCGACAGCCACATCCTCGAAACTGCTGCTGTGAATGGCAAACTGTGAATTCCCAAAACAGTGAAAACCAAATTACAAAATCTTGCCCCCTTTTGACCCATGGTAGCACTTGTTTCAGCTGTGGTGCGATCGGAAATGTCGACTTTTGATTTTTTTCAAAGTTTGGGGAAGTCGGTGAGATGGAATTCGTGGAAATGGTTTGCGTATCTGTACATTCGAAGGATGTGCTTTCAACCATTAGAAGGTAAACCGCATTTAATAACTTATGCAGTTAATTAAAATAACACTTTGTGAAATCATAATATATATGCCATCTGGAAATCCTAGCCTAGGAAGTTAAAGGCTTTGTGGAAGTCAGTGAAAATTATTCCCACTGGTGAATGAATATTCTTGGTTATTCTTGGTAGATTAAAGAGTATGAGGTAAATCTAGATTCCTATGTCTGGCTTTTACAAAATCCTGCTTTGTATGTGTGTCTTCTGTTAGTCTTGGAATACATTTTCTATTCTGCCTACCAGGATTCACATTTCTTTTGGGAATAATGAAATCAACATAAAACTTGCTAGAAGAGTAATATCTCTGTCTTTCTTTGGAAATGACATTGTTGATGTCAATTTTGATGACCTTTAGCATATCACATAATAGTGCTAACAGTCTCTGCCAAGCTTTTTTATATATCCTAAAGAAATCAACAGATAGTCCACCTATTTATTTATTTCCCATTTGTTAACTAGGTAGAGGAATGTCTAAGGACCCTTTTCAAGCAAGAAAAAAAAATCATCTATGCCTGGAGAGAGAAATTGATATATGTCTTCTGGGATTATGATTTCTATTTTGACTAAATACTTATATCTGTCCTCCTTGAGGTTGGAGGCAACCTTTGAATATGAGTTATTCGCTAGGTTTTTAATGGTCAGCAGACTGTCTGTCCATTTCTTACCAATGGACCTTTGGACAGGTGCCATCTGAATGTGTTCTAACAAAGGAATGCCAGTAAACATATGGTACTTGTTACACTGCATCAAAAAACAAGTACCAAGTAGGATGATAATGAAAGTCAACATAGTAGGCTGTGACTCCACAATGAATAAGTTTAAGTTCTAGGTGTATAGATAAATTACGCTTATAAAAATTAAATGTATTTAGGCTTGAAAATATTTAATGACAATAAATTAAGTTAGCTACAAGTAGAAAACTTAGCTATTGGTGATAACAGGAAAATGAATGTGTCAAAATTCCCATTTAGCAGTGGATCTGGAGTCAAATGCTAACACAGATAGAGCAAGAAACTTTATCCAATAGTGAGCAAAAGAAAAACACCTAAATGGAACAAGCACAATTTATCAGAGACTTATCAACTGTGATATTATAGTAGCAGTACCAAATGGAGAAAACACAAAATAGAAAAAAGCTTATCAACAGGGATGCTTCAAGCATGATCCACAAGTAAGGGAAGCATTTTGTACTTTACAATATAAAATTATTATCAATGATACTAAGTCAAAATACTTTGCTAGAAGTAATAGTTTAGCCACAATCTACTGCAAAATTAGGCTTACAGAAAAAAAACAGCCATAAACAGTAACACTCAAGGCAAAACTTTCAACAGTAATACTTCACTTTCAGCAGTAACACTTCAGGCTTAAACTACAGGACAAGATAATGTCTGAAGCTTCATGCACAATCAGCAAGGTTATGTACAAAGTTCAATCAATAATTTAGAAGAGTATATTATTCTTCCTATGGAATTAATGGAAAGATACAGTCTTACCTGTATTTACTGAGCACCACCAAGTGCAGAGAAGGCAATTAGCAGAGACAAGGTAGATGAAAGGAGCTAATAGTAAAGAGGTAAAACTGATGTATCGAAGATGCTTTGACTGGTGTAGTTCTGTCTCTACAATACTCCTCAAAGACCAGCTAATCAGGTCCAAGATAGTAAAAGGACTTAATTGCAGTTCTCGTCTTTTTGTTGGTCTTTCTGTTGGTCAGGTGCTAGAGTGAGCAGTGGCCAACAAGAAATTAGCTCCGTTATCACGTGGCTGTTCTCCTTGTAAAGCCAAACATTCGCATGCAAAAAATTAGACTTAGCTAATCAATAGATATTTAATAAGAATATCTCAAATCAGAATTGGTTTGGACAGGCCCTCCTCTCACTAGGAGCAATCAGAAACAAATGCCAGACATAGGAGAAGGCAGTCAGGTTCCAGAGGTCAGATGGGGCATTAATTTCAGGTCCCAGATGTAAGACGAGCTTGACTTGATGTCTCTTCTCTGTCTCCTCTCTTCCTCCTCCTCTCTCTCTCTCTCTTTCTCTGTCAATCAATCACCAGAGTGAGCAGCAGTCTACATGTCAGTGGAAATGAACTTTGAGTTGGGCAGCTAGCTGTTCTTCTTTGAAAACAAAAATGGGAATCAGCAAGTCAGTGAACACTCAGAGGAACAGCCCACAACAGAAGTGGCTAGAACAGGATAGCTACTGTTGCTACTCTCACTAGGAGCAATCAGCAACAATAGTGCAAACACAGATCAAGGAAAACAAGTCATGGGGATCACTTCATGTGGCCATTTCAAGTCCCATCTTCA
Organism: Protopterus annectens; assembly: GCF_019279795.1. Classification (NCBI taxonomy): domain Eukaryota; kingdom Metazoa; phylum Chordata; order Ceratodontiformes; family Protopteridae; genus Protopterus; species Protopterus annectens. The sequence continues at coordinate 698,132,760 of NC_056726.1, read as the reverse complement.
AAAAGAAAGGAATGATTGTAGGTCTTTTCTCCTTTCTTTTCTCTCTCTTGTTCAGGCAGTGGAGTGTGCAGTGGTCAGTATAAAAATTAATGTAAGCACTTTTAGAATAGGCAACAACAGAAGTAGCTAGGACAGAATGGCCACTGTTTACATTCACAATGAGCAATCATCAACAGCAGGTCCAACACAGATCAAGACAAACAGATCCCAGAGATCATTTTAGATGATAAATACTAGGCTAGATGCACTTGGGGGCCATTTTAAGGCTAACCCTTTTCCCTCAAAGATGAGAATCAAACTTTGTAAGTTCTGTGAGGTAAACGCCTTAACCATTAAGCCAGCCAACATTCATGTTTGTTTCAGGTCCTAGGTAGAAAAATAATTTGGTTGTAGATCTCTTCTCTCTCCTGTCACTTTTATTCAGATACAAAGTGGTCAGCAGTTCAGCTGAAGTTAACCAGAAGAAAGGGATTTATGTATCTGAAGGACTAGTATCACAATCAAGTGAAATGAAAGGCTAACTAGAATATGCACAGGAGCAGATGATGGGTTATTGTTTTTTTTTTTTGCAACCTGATTACAATGTGGGGTTGCTTAGTATATCGGGAACAACAGGATTGATGAAACTGTTGGAGGAGGTTACACCGAAAAATAGTTTCTTTTCAATTGGAAGCACTGATGAAGGACCTAGAGTAGTTAAGACTTTAAAGAGTTGAAATTACAGGTGGAGGAGAAAATTAGGGAAGACGGTAGTGCTGTGCTTGAAGTTAAGATAAATGAACCGGTGTGGAAATGGATACCTGTGCTGCCTGTGTATGCTACAATGTCACCGTTTTGTAGAATACTTGTGTAGAATTTCTCCATAATTACTTTTATTATAATCCCCAGATGCTGTATAGGATGTTTCTGAATGTGTAGGTATTAAAGAGGGACACTGGGAACATAAGGAACCCTCATTTTTGTCATAACTTTAAAGAAGTTTAAGGAACATTTAAAATGGTTAGTCACTGCAGTTTTAAGAAGAGACACTCAATTGGCCAAAATGCATTTTCTTTGGGGATATGACAATGAACTGCACTGTACTTAATACAAGACACCGATGATATTCTTAGTAATTTAAGTAGCGCAAAAAAATTAAAAAAAACAACCATAACACAAAGATAGAAGTCAAGGTTAATATTTACAATAAGAGATACGGTTCAATTTATGAATGAGTCTGATCATAGCAAAAGTTGCCTAGTGACAAATACGTCTTAGAGAATTATATGATCTAATGGTTATCATTAGAACTACAGAGACAGTTGCTGGAATTATAAAATATTAAAGTTGAGATAATATTAGTTTTGTTGACTGGACTGGGTTTAATACTTTAATTGTATCTAATCTGAAGTGAGAAAAGGATATCTCACTATTTTAAAATGGATTATTTTGGTTTCGGTATTAACATAGGTGATGATGAAATAAACATGAACTTGACTGAGTCCCAGGTTGAAAAGAAAGAAAAAGTACACAAAATGGAGAATTAAATCTTTTACTATTGCTTCCAGGTACCTCGGCTCAACAGCCTTTCGAAGGAATAATTTTTACACCAAAATGCAACAACTTTAAGTACACATTAATGAGGCTGAATTAACAAATCAGCATTCAGTTACAAAAGTGTTAAACAATGAAACATTACACATTAACCCTTTCCCAACATTCATATCCAACATTCAATATATTAAAGGTGAAGTTGCAAAAGCAATTAAATGAATAGATGATAGATGTAAAATATAAAATCACCCAGAATATGTGATGTATAGGAACATACATATGTATATAAAACACATCATGTGCATTAATTAACATACCATGATTGATGACTCTATGATAAAATACTGTAATGAAATTTTGTGACCTTGTAATCATAAGTAATCTCCTTTAAACATGAGAAAGGACATTTATAGTAAAGAAGGACACAATCACGTTATTGAAGCTAAATGACTTACACAAGCCCTCAGAATTTTTGAAATATCAGAAAAAACTCACTTAGAAACATTCCATAAAGATGCCATTTTAACTTAAAAGCTGTCAAAAATATTTAATATTCTATTCTAATGTACAAAATGTTAATAATTAACAAGCATTAATATTAAATTCCTGATTTAACCCCCTAGGGAATAACGTGCCATAATTAGTAATAAATTTTGTCTCTAACTTTAATAACTCACTGAGAAAAACATCACCCTGTTTATTGAGAGGTTTGGCCAAGATGCTAAAAATCAAACTAACATCAGAGCCAGCATGGGCTGCCTGAAAGTGGTGTGTCACAGGATTTTCAACCCTGCCATGCTTGATGTCACCCAAATACTCCATAATATGTTTTTTAGCCATTGTTTTAGTTTGCCTTATATATCATCTTGTGAGTTCACATCCACAACCTGTGATGTAAATAACACCACAGGACCGACAATGAAATAAATCCAAACATTTTGCCATTTATAAAAGTTCCATCTAAATTCTGGACTCTACTACAAATCTTACAATGTCCACATGAATAACATCCTGTGTGTCCCCGATTTCTCTTAACTTTCTTCGTATTTAGCAGTTCCTTCAAATTGGAAAAGCTACTGTAAGAGAATGTTTTTCTCCTGGGAATAAACCCATCAGGGCGGGCTCATTGGCAAACAGAGGCCAAAACCTCTCTACAACCATCCTTAAACTCCTAGAAAAAGGAGAATATTTAGAAACAAAAATTGTTTTTCCTTACTATCTACATTAGACACATTGCTAAAATCTGCCTAGAAGCACCTGATGTGTTCTTAAAGGAACTGTGTTTCATTGGAAAAGAGTTCCCAACCCCCCCCCTTTCAGCTTTATCAAGAACATGCGAAGTATAACCTCTCTCCAACAATTTGTGTCTAACTTTCAAAAATTCCTCTCTCACAGTATGCTTATCACAAGTATTAGTAAAAATTTGGTTGTATTCACCATGGGATAATGCAGTCAGTAAGTGTGGGGGATGCATACTATCAGCTGATAAAAAAATTAGTAACAGCTGTTTCTTTACTGAAGGCCTTGAAAGAAATTCCTCCATCATCTGTCGCAAAAAATTCTAAGTCAAGAAACTGAACCCTTTCCCTAGCTATTGTGTAAGTAAATTCCAACCCAAAATTGTTATTATGGTTGACATTATCCACGAAATCTTGAAACTCTGAAATATTGCCACTACAAATAAAAAACAAATCATCTATATATCTTTTATAGATGATCACATGATGTCTGAAAAATTCAGTACTATAAATAAACATATTTTCAAAATTATTAATAAAAATGATGGCATAGGAAGGGGCATATGACACCCCCATCACAGTGCCCTCTTTTTCTAAGAAATACTGTTTATTAAACCTGAAGCAATTGTGTTAAAGAGAATTCCAATAACTGTAAAATAAAACTTGTACGTGGACCCTCCCCCACCATCTTGCCAACTACTTCCAAACCCCAAGCATTTTTATTGCTGGTATAAAGAGCTTTCACATCCATGGTTGCCCAATAGTATCCAGTATTCCACTTCATACCTCTTGTCAAATCACATAAATCCCTGCCATTTTTAATGTGAGATGTAACTCTACTCAAATAAACCTTTAACTGATGATCAAAAAAAATACCCCCATTTTGCAAGAAAGACCCATTTCCTGATACTATCGGCCTACCCAGTGGATTGTGCAGGCATTTATGAATTTTGGGGATGATGAAAATGGCATCTCTAGGGTTCCTAATGAAAAATTTCTTGACGTCCATAGAGGTAAAAAATCCCACTCTCTCACCCCTTTCCAAAAGTTCCAGTAATTCACCATTAAAAATGGACACCAGACCCCCACAACACCATAGTATAGACAGATTGGTCCCTCAACAGCTCTTCCACCATGGCATTATATTTTGCTCTGGGTAAAATTACCCCGTTTCCACCTTTGTCAGCCTGAGTGTAAACATAATTGTCATTCATATCTCTTAGGTTGTTTAAAGCTAACCACTCATTTTTATTCAAATTATATATCCTGTGTCTTTATCTAAACCTTTTATATTCCAATTCTATCTCTCTATACAAAACACTTTCAAAGTGACATACCATTGCTGATAACTTAGGTGGAAAAAAAAACACTGTGGTGCAGGACTTGTGGAACTTTTAACCTGCCATATCCTGTACATAAAACCCATCATGACTGTCTGAAATGGCCTCTGCCTCCCCCTCAGGAGAATCAACCAACAGATCACAAAATTTATTAGCATGTAAAGAAACATTCAAAAGCGAATCATCAGAACAAACACTTAAACATCATAGGTAATGATTGATATGAATATGTATAGAAGCATTAAGAACTCAAACAAAGATGTTAATAGACTGTTGATTTTCTAGTCAATGTGTCCTTTAAGTCAATTTCAGTTGCTATAAATCAGTAATAGCTGATGAAATCTACACACCAGGAAGATAAGTCCCATTTTTCAGAAACAATGGATATTTGGCCTCACAATGGCTAATTAATGCAATCAAAATAGCAAAATGTGGCCCAAAGCAATGTAATACTATGCAGTTAGTATAGCGGAGATTAGCTAATTAAGGAATATTCTTGCAAAAATCATACAGGCCACATAAACACAAGAATAGGGCTATGATGATCATATTATTTAAAGAACCCAACCTGTAGTATACCCAAGACTACGTTTTTTGACTTGCACAAGGTTGTGCCACTAAGAGAAAGTACAGTTGTGTACACTTACCATAAATGTAGATGTTCGAGTGTCTTCACTGTTGCAGTCGTGACTGTAGGGATCTCCCCTGCCGGCAGGCAGTCCTCGGTCGGCCAGAATCCCAAAGTCTGGGTCCAGCGTCGGCTGCTCAGACATGCTCCCTGACATCAGAGCGCCAGGAGTACAAAGCTGACAGGCGACGCCATGTTCTCCAGTTTTTCTTGCCCCAGATGTCAGGTGTTCCAAAATGAGTAAGATTCCATACCCTTTGCAAATATACCTCAGAAGAAGGGTGAAGAAGGGAACCACACAAAGGAAAAAATAAGAGGGGACAGGAGGGAGGGTAACCCAGACTGCAACAGTGAAGACACTCGAACATCTACATTTATGGTAAGTGTACACAACTGTACTATGTTCATCGTGTTTCACTGTTGCAGTCATGACTGTAGAGTTGAATCCCAAAGCAGAATAAAAGGGAGTTGGTCATAAAGTAGAAGGGGTGGCTAAAAGGCCCTGCAAGACTGCAGAAGCAAAGCCTGCCCTAGACTTAGAGTAGAGAGGTAGATTGTAGTGCTTGGAAAAAGTATGCACTGAACTCCAAGTTGCAGCTTCCAAAATGTCTTTGGTAGGAATGCCCCTGAGGAAGGCAGCTGAAGTGGCAGCAGCTCTGGTAGAGTGAGTCCTTATACTCCCTGGGATTTGCTTCCCATGGTGTGAATAGCAAAATCTGATTCCATGAGCAATCCATTTAGAAATGGTCTGTTTTGAAATGGCTTTACCTTGGGAACTTGAAGCATAAAAAACAAGCAATTGCTCTGATTTCCTGATGTCCTTGGTTCTGTCCAGGTAAAAACGTAGTTGTCTGTGTACATCCAAGGAATGCAAGATCCTTTCCCCTTTATTTTGAGGAGTGGGGAAAAAAGTTGGCAAGTGAATAGTTTGATTTAAAGCCACTTTGGAAACCACCTTAGGCATGAAAGTAGGATTAGTCCTTAAAGACACCCTGTCTTGATGAAAAATAATATAAGGTTCCACAGCCATAAGAGATTGCAACTCTGAAACTCTCCTATCAGAGGTCAGAGCTAACAGGATGGCTGTCTTCCAAGATAAAAACTTGATGTCAGATGTGGCAGCAGGCTCAAAAGGAGGTAAGGTGAGCTTTTCCAAAACATAGTTGAGATCCCAAGCAGGAATGAGTGGAGATCTAGGGGGCCTTAAGTTCTTAGCTCCTCTGAGAAACTGTCTCATGAGCTGGTGGGAAAAGATTGGAGGGTCTGTATTATAATGAGCAGAAATAGCAGAGGCATGTATTTTTATGGAAGAGAAAGAGAGACCCTTATGTATGAGGTCTGTCAGGTAAAGTAAAATCAGAGGAATGTTAGGAATAAGAGGATCTGAATCCCGAGCCTGCATCCAGGAGCAAAATCTTTTCCATTTTCCTGCATAATATTTTCTAGTGCTAGGACGTCTGGCTTCTAAAATGACATCCATAACCTGCTTGGGTAGGAGAGAATGAATCATAGACCCTGGATTAACCATGCCGCCAGGCTGAGAGTTTTGACATGGGAGTGCAGAACCTGACCCTGGTATTGGGACAGAAGGTTCGGAGTCTGTAGTAAAACCCAAGGGGGCTCCAGACAAAGGTTTTTCAGTGTTGGGTACCAAAACTGTCGAGGCCAATTTGGGACCAGCAAGATTATCATCTTGGGCTTGTCCTATTTGATCTTTAATAACACCCGTGGAAGAAGAGGTAGAGGCGGGAAGGCATACCCCGAGAGGTTTCTCCAACTGAATGATAGTGCACCCACTTTCCAAGCTAGTTCGTGGAATGTCCTGGTGCAAAAAATCTGTAGTTGATGATTGAGGTGGGATGCAAAGAGGTCTATGTGAGGACATCCCCAGACTGCTGTAATCATCTTGAATATTTCGGTGTCCAGCATCCATTTGTGTGGGTCCGACAGGTTTCTGCTCAGACTGTCTGCCAGGAAGTTTTGCTTCCCTGGTAGAAACTGAGCTTGAAGGTCCAGTTTGCAGGCTAGAGCTGTGTTCCATAGATTCATGGCTAGTCTGCAAAGGGGATAGGAATGAGATCCCCCTTGCTTGTTTATGTACCACATAACTGTGGTGTTGTCTGTTCGTATCAGTAGTTGTCCTGGATGCAGAAGATTCCTGAAAGCCAAGAGCCTTCTGAACGGCTAACATTTCCTTTAAATTGATATGCAGGAGCTTCTGATCCTTTGTCCAAAGGCCCTGCAGACAGTTGCCCTGAAAATGGGCTCCCCATGCATAATCTGAGGCATCCGTGGTTAGTATCTGAGTGGCTGGAGGCAGACTGAAGGGTTTTCCTTTGTTTAGAGTACATGCCTTGGACCACCAAAGGAATTCCTTTTGAAGACAAGGCAGGACAGTAATCTGTATGTCTAAACTGTGGCAATGCTGAGACCATACACTTTTTAGGTACCACTGTATTTTCCTCATATGTAGTCTTGCATATGGTACGAGAAGGATACAGGAGGCCATGTAACCCAAAGCCTGCAGGAATTTCCTTGCAGATAGCTGAGTTAATGTTGCCAAGGTTTTGAAAGTTGAAGCCAGCTGTAATTGTTTTTCGTATGTCAGAAATGTCATCTGGGTTGTTGTGTTGAGAAGAGCACCCAGAAAAGTTAGCTGTTGTGAAGGTGTCAAATTTGACTTTTTTATGTTTACAGTGAATCCCAAGAACTTGAGAAGATTCTGAACAAATTCTAGATGCTGGAGTAAGACATCCTTGCTGTCTGCCTGAATAAGACAGTCATCCAGATAAGGGTAAATTTGAATTCCCTTGAGTCTGCAATAAGCTACTACTGGAGCCAGGCATTTGGTGAAGACCCTGGGTGCAGTAGACAATCCAAAGGGCAGTGCAGAGAATTGATAGTGCCTCGATCCGGCCTTGAACCTGAGGTATTTTCTGCATTCCTGCCTGATGGGAATGTGTAAATATGCCTCCTTTAAATCCAAAGTTACCATCCATGCATTTTTGGTCAGCATTGGAAGTAGCTGCTGTAGAGTAAGCATCTTGAATTTTGTTATCTCGAGAAAAGTGTTCAGGACTGACAGATCCAGAATGGGTCTCCATGAATTTTGCTTTCTGGGGACTAGAAAGAGCCTTGAGTAAAAGCCTTGTCCCATCTCTGAAAGTGGAACCAGTTCTATGGCTTTCATAGCCAAGAGAGCTTCCACCTGGTTTAAGGCCTCTAACCATTGATGTTTTGGAAGATCCGGCCATCCGCTTGGTTTTGGTAGGGTATGAAAATGGAATTTGTAACCTCTTGAAACCACATCCAGAACCCACTTGTCTTGGGTTATATGAGTCCAATTTAGGTGAAAAAGAGAAAGTTTTCCTCCGAGAGGGGCTTCCAGGCAAGAAGTTCCTGCAGCCCAACAGAGGGAGTCATTGAGTCTGTTTTCTATGAGCTTGCGACCTGTCCTCTCCTCCCCTAGGGGTGGAAGCAGTTCACTGTCTTGGTCTATAAGAGGCTTGCATTTGAGGCCTTCCTCGGGAGCGTCTGTACCTACCCCTCTGAGGCCTGTCAGAATTGGGAAAGGACCAATTTTTAGTAGGCCAATTCCTACTAAATCTGGGTGGCTGTACTTGTAAGAAATCTTTAACCGTTTGCATGGATTTTGCCTTGTCCTCCATCTTCTTTATCACCTCTTCAGCTTTAGATCCAAACAAAACATTATGCTGAACAGGAGCATCCAATAATTTAGCTTTTACTTGATCTGTCAAGTTTTGTTCCGTTAACCATGCATGCCTTCTAATGACTGTGCCAGAGGCAGCAGCCCTACAAGAAGCCTCCAAGGCATCAAATCCACAGTGTAAACCATGCTTCCCAACTTGTTCAGTGGCATGCATTAAGTCATGTAATTCCTTATCATCTGCACAGGCGGAAATGGAAGTTAACTTTTGTTTTAAAACAGACAGAAGAAATTGCTGGTATTTCAGCATATGAAACTGACAGTTTAAAGCCCTAATAGATAAAGTAGCAGAAGTGTACACTTTTTGCCCCATCTTTCTAAAGATCTGGAATCCTTCTCAGTGGGAATGGGGTTTTTAGCAGAAGCGGCCTTAACCCCCTTAGGACCCTGAGAAATGGTTTCAGGATCATCAGTAGGATTCTTGTATAAAAACTGGTGGGAATCAGGAACCCTATAATACCTGTCTGGCTTAACAGGAGCTGGAGGAAAAGAGTCAGGAGTTAAGTTAGCCTCCGAAAAAGCATCATCCACAATATCCAAAATAGGAGGAATAGCCAGGGGTCTATGTTGGGCTAGAAGAAGAAAATCCCTAAGTCTTTTCTTAGATTCTGAGTACTCCTGTCCTTCCCAGTGAAAATGTTCCCTCATTTCATGCAAAGTTTCCCCAAAAGAGAAATCCTCAGGGGGAGAAGCTGAAGGAATGGATTCCTCAGCATCAGAATCCTCATAAGGAGGGAAAGAATATTCCTGGTCAGAAGAAGAAACCGAAGAAACAGAAACCTGATCAGAGGAGTCATAAAACACTTCCTGCCTTGGTCTTTTATCTGGAGGGGGATGTGAACCCCTAATCATAGTAAGTAAGTCTTCAGCCATCTTGAGTAACTGTTTCTGAGACTTGGGTGCCAGATCAGAAGAGGCCTGGGCTGCAGTCTTTGATTTGGAAGGAGTCTTTGCCTTTGTCTTTGGCTTTGCCTTTATTAGAAGCTGAGTAGGCCTGAAAACCCCTTCGGAAGCCGGTACCTGCACAGCGGCTCTGGACCCATCCGAAGGAGCATTGTCCGAAGGTCCTGCAACAGAAATATTCAAAGGCCTAGTTGGCTCCTCGTGGGAGTCCATTTCGGCCATTGGTTCCGAAATGGCCGACGACAGGGGCTGCAAAAGCGCCTCACTGACGGCAGCCGAACCTGAAGCTGGCTCTGCTTGTACGATATCATCTGATTTGGACCTCGGAGGCCTGTCTTTATCCTTGCATCGTTTGTGAACTCCGGTAGCCGGAACTGTATCCGACGACATTTTGTAATTAAAACACCTACCGAAGTAATGAAATGCAAAATCGTACCTTTGTTTAATAGTACATTGATTGAATCTAGCACAAAACCGACAACTAGCTACGTCGTGGTCAGGGCCTAAGCAAGGAATACAGTAAGAATGAAAATCCTTATGAGGTATTTGCTTCCCACATGAAATACAATTATTAACTTTTTCTGACATCAGACTGGAGCAAGAAAAAAGTTTCCCCAACAGGGTACTTAGTTTTGAGTAGGAGAAGAATGTCTTCAGACTGAAGTACGTTTAGAAAACATGGTCAGGAGTCAGCCGACCGGCACTTGCGAACTGCTATCACCGCACGGCAAGAAAGACTGGAGAACATGGCGTCGGCTATCAGCTTTGTACTCCTGGCGCTCTGACGTCAGAGAGCATGTCTAAGCAGCCGACGCTGGACCCAGACTTTGGGATTCTGGCCGACCGAGGACTGCCTGCTGGCAGGGGAGAACCCTACAGTCATGACTGCAACAGTGAAACACGATGAACATCAACTGGGAGCCATACATTTTTGCTAAGTCCCAATCAAACTATTGTCATTAATGTCAAGAAAATAGATGTACAGTACTGTCATAATTGGGGGAGCAACCATAGAACCAGAGAAATACACAGAAGGTCAACAGGAAGAGAAGAGTGGGATGCCAGTGGGGAAGCAAAGATGTATATATATTAGGAGGGAAACAGATTCCCATTTCTTTTGTAGAAGAGTCGCTGGGAAGGAAGGAAGGGTGGTATAGAGATGGTAGCAGGGGGCAGATCTTAGACAAAGATCAACGGGGAAGATATTGTCACAAAAAGAGGGGGACACAAAGGAGAGAGACAGAGAGACAGAGGAAAGACAAATGGTAATAAGGAGGCATAGATATCACATTAATAAGGGAGGGAAGTAAAACATTAGGAAGAGGAAACATCATGGCTGAATAAAGGATGAAGGGTGACAGCTAACTTTCACACTGTCCAGTGCTCAACCCACCCAGAGGTCAGCCACCACCATGACTTCCCTCCCCACTAGGCTCAGTCTCTGATGGCCTAATGGGTGGGACCAGGCAGCAGTGCAACTCTGATAGTTGCACAAGGATGCTCTCCATGTGGCCAATGCAGTTGTCAAGGCACAGATGTCACTACCTCCTCCAACTCCTGCCATGTACCATATTGTGATGAACTGGTGGTATTCCCACAAGCAGTGGTGACATACCCCCAGTGACAGACCAATAGAGGCTGCAGTGGAATCCTGCAGGTCACCTCCCACTAGATGACCTCTGTTACCCTGCAGAGAAATAGGTTTGGAAGCAGCTGGAGACCCACCAGGTGATGGTAGGTAGGATATTAGTGAGATGACTGCTACTGCATGTCCAGCACATCTGTGACTGACACTACATAAAATAGTATGAAGAATGAAAAAAAAAATAAAATAAATATCAAATAGATATAAAAAGGAGGATAGTTACAAAGGGAAGAGAGAGAGTGAGACAACAGGAAAAACATTAGTAAGCCTGTGTAATATTATCAATCATATGTCTGTGTAAAGTCCTGACTAATTTTAGGACAAAAGCACTTAACTGTGATTTCTTTACAGGATTTTGCTGTATTTGCAAGTGCTTGGACTTACTTCAGCACTGCATTTCTCTAAGTATTAGGCATAATAGTAGCTGGTGAAGTAAAGTGTTTTGTTTTCAATGGCAATGTAGGGAGTAGTTAAGACCTGCTAGACAAAAGGGTAGAATTGCAAGCATTTTGCCATAAGGAGCAGGAGGACATGGATTGTACACAGTCCACATGTATGTATGCATGTATGTAATATGAACAATGTCTATATCTGATGTGACTGCAGACAGTCCACATATATGTATGTACATGATGTGACTGCATACTGTCCACATGTATGTATGTATGTATTTATGTATGTGATGTGAACAATGTCTATGTGTAATGTGACTGCAGACAGTCCACATGTATCTATTTATGTATGTATGCATGTGATGTGGCTACAGACAGTCTGCATCTATGTATGTATGTGATGTGAACGGTCTATGTGTGATGTGACTGGAGATAGTCCACATGCATGTATGTATATATGTGATGTGACTGCAGACAGTTTATATGTGTGTGTGTGTGTGTGTGTGTGTGTGTGTGTGTGTGTGTGTGTGTGTGTGTGTGTGTGTGTGTGTGTATATATATATATATATATATATATATATATATATATGTGTGTGTGTGTGTGTGTGTGAAGGGGCTGCAGACAGTCCACATGTATGTATGTGATGTGACTGCAGACAGTCCACATGTATGCATGTATGTGATGTGACTTTAGATACTCCATATATATATATATATATATATATATATATGTATATATGTGATGTGATTTGACTGCAGACCGACCACTTGTATATGTATGTGATGTGACTGCAGACAACCTACATGTATGTTAGTGGTATGATATGATGTCAACAATGTCTGTGATTCAATGTTTGTCTGCAGGGACCATGAAAATTGGACTTGTATTTCTTTGGTGCAGTGTTGTATGGTTAAGGGAGATGTAAAGATTTATCAGGCTTGGGCCACTCAACAGATTCCTGCAGGACAATATGTAAACCCTGCCAGTGGGACACAGTCAACACTGCCAAAACAGTGACCTAAACTTGAGCATCATGCCATGTTTGTTAATCATATAGTATTACCTGAACGTCTGGTGGTACCTGACAGAATGTACCACAGTTATGCATGCCCAGGCTATGCAATGGAGTACTGACACCAACATGGGGATTGCAAAACAGTGCATGCAGTTTGTTGGGAAATCAAAGAAGTCCAACATTTATGGATATCAGGGCAATGTCAATGGCCATTGCAATGGAGAATGTCAAAGTTGCGGGTGTGAGGTAAAGTATAGCACACAGCATGCCAAAGAAACAAGTAGTGATGTTCACACAGATAGGGTGGCTTGGACACTGTGATAACAAGGCAGTCTGTATGTACAGAACATTTGTGTCAGAGTATCCCCAGTAAAAGATGCTTTCACTACTAGCAACTGTGTATTAATACACAATTCTGCTGATATGCAAACAACATGCAGCTATAGGAAAGTCATTTTATATGCTTCTAAAAGGTCAGTCGGTAGTCATCTACTTCTCCAGGAGCAGAAAAAGATAAAATAAAAAGCAAATGTATATGAATCATATGCTTTGCCATTGGCCAGGCTGTTAATATTACATTACAATGAAATGCACCTGTTATGTGCAGTTACTGTAGATCTTAGGGGGCATTTTCCCTAGATGCTGACTGGCAAAGAAAATGAAGGTGGCACATTCTTAGGTCATCACAGTGGTGCCTGTACTGCCCACCTGAATGTCTGATGCCTAGTGCAGCAGACACTGTCCTGGCAAAGCAGTACCAGGCATCCACTTTATGATCGGAACCCTCTTAAGAAGTCCCCAGTAGACAATTCCAATGATGTTTGTACATTACCACAGAAACATTTTATTTTTTTCCTCAATTTTTTTTTTATTTTTCAAATACGGTTGAATAAATTCCATAGTATTTGTATATAACATCTTAAATAACTTTGTACACTATTTACATCAGCCTGACACTATAACAGAGCTCAATATATAAAATTACTTTATAGGTATAACAATCCAGTTATCAGAGTGTATGTGCTCAGTTATTGTAAAGTGTCAATCAATGATAAGACTTTTTTCCATGGATTGTTAATAAATGGCTTATCCTTAATTCTTTTATTTTAATTTCCAAGAATGTTGTGGTCTTCAGTAGGTTGTAGAAATATTCCAAAGTTGGTATTGTGTTTGTATTCCATCTTCTTATTATACACTTCCTTGAGATTGCAAGTATTGTCCATACTAGATACATATTTGACTCATTCAAATGAGGACCTTTGTACACATTTAATAATACTAGAGCTTTAGATAAGTTAAACAATTCATTAAATAAAGCTTGTAAAAATGTTTTAATACCATTCCAAAATGGCTTAATTTTAACACAGTCGAAATAAATGTGATTCAAAGCTGCATTGTTTTTTTGCTCACACCTCCAACATATTCCCTTTGTGGAAGAATTCATTTTAGTAATTCTATCTGGAGTTAAGAATGCTCTGTGCAAGCATTTCCAATTAAAAACTTTCCAGTATTGTGTAAAGGATGTATGTTTTATTGATAATAAAATATTTGATTTAATTTCTTCAGTTAGCTGTAATGAGTGTCCTTTTGTTATATAATTCCAATATGAGGATTTGGGTGTTGTTTTATAATTTATCAATATCTTGTAAAATGTCAAAATACTATTTCCCATGTCATAATCATTATATATAATTTCATATAGGTATTTTGTATGTGTAGGTATTTCTTTAAATGAAGAATTACTAATTATTCTGCATAAATCTTGTGAATACATCAGAATGCTTCACACAGCATATCTTGTTGTAGAATTTTGTATATTGTTTCTGTTGTTTACATATCCAGAACTTTTAGTTCTTTGATACATTGAAACCAACAAACAAATCCTTTCTGTTCCCAGGAATTAATTATTTCTCTGTATATTTTATTTGGATAGCTCTTTGTAACTATGAATGGTGTTAAATGATCAAACCAGATTTTTAAATCTATATTTGCATTAATCATTTTTTAAATGAGTCAATGTAATAATTAATCATACGAGTTTTAGTGGGCTTAGTTATGCTATATTATATACTAATACATAATATGTGCCATGGCAACTTGTTTTATCTGTTATTTGATTTTTTTTTAAATCAAATTCATTTAATAATATTACAGTTAATAATTCTTTCCAATTTGCAGAATAATTTGGACTTATCCTATCTGAGATTGTTTAAGATATTGATGCTTTTATATATGTTTCTATATCAGGAAAGTTTAATCCTCCCTGTTTCCATGGTCTGATATGATGTGTTAAAGCTATTCTCTTTCTTTTGGGAAACCATAAAAATTTTATTAAGCATGAGTATATTCCTTTCTGATAACATTTGTATTGCCAAAGCTATATATAGAATCTTGGGTAGTAAAACCATTTTTATTAACTGTAGTCTATCTTCAAATGTTAATATTATTTTGTTCCACTTTTCCACAGAGATTTTAATTGTATTGATAATATTATTGTAGTTTTTTCAGACTAATTCATCATTATTCTTGCGTAACTCAATTCGTAGATATTTTAAGGTAGATTCTTGTTTCCCTATAATGTGATTCCCCTTCGTTGCAATTCTTTTTTTTATTTAAAAATGAAAATTTTGATTTTGATTTATTGAAATGGAGTCCTGAAGTCCTGTAAAATGTGTCAATTAAAATATCTAATTTTTCTAATGTCTCTTTTGTGTTGGATAATTTTAATAATATGTCATCAGCAAAGAGCATTACTTTAGAATTGTATTGTTCATAAACATCTACTCCTTTGATTTTTGTATTGTTACATATTGAATCTGCCAGTATTTCAATAATCAAAGCAAATAGAATCAGTGACATGGGACATCCTTGTTTACTACCATTTGTTATATGTATAGATACAGAGGTAAAAGGACCTAGCTTAACATACACTACATTATTTGTGTATGTATAAATATATATATATATATATATATATATATATATATATATATATATATATATATATGGATCTAGGACATTTCATAGAATGCACATTTCGCCGGAACTCATATTACCGAACATAAATCACCGAAAGCACTATTAACCGAAAACACATTTCATCGAAACACATTTCACCGAAAGTGGTATATGGCCTTGTCCCCACTGTAGTGTGACCCTGGAGTTGGTATATATAGTAAGGGGGGTGTGGGGGCAGAACCCCCCAGATATTTAAAGTATATATCATGTTTGGATAATAGTAATATAGTTCAGTTGCAAATATGCATGTATATAGTTTAACACATTTAAAATATGTGGGGGGCTCGAACAAACTGTTAAACCTGAAAACAGTAGAGTTGGCAGCAATGAAGATTTTAAAAACTGTTTTAATGTAAGCGCTTTCGGCTCGGACCTTTCCGAGCCTTCTTCAGACAAAACAGTGTATATTATCAAACAGACATTTAAATAAGCAATTCAATTAAAACATCAATTAACTTTTAAAGTTGAATGCTCTTAAAAACAGCTTGCTTCATTTTTAAATCATAAGCACACATTCAATACCATAAGGTCAAACTACCAATACGAGTAAATACTAAGCTACAGAATACCTTTATGTAATTATTGATAATAAATAACTAAATAATATTAAATATGCCATATTAAAAAATTAATATATATTAAATAATAAAAAATCATCAACTGTTCAGAGACAATAAGTTTAACACACATTTAATAGAAAGTGCCTCATTTAGACCTGGAAACACTTGAGCGTTGGTCAGAATCTGCCATTTAAGCTCATCTATTTCTAACTTAGTTTGCCAAGGACCACCTCTAATATCACTCATTCGTTTCTGCAAAATGATAAATTTAAAAGAGTGTGTTGGATTAAGTGAAATATGCTTAGCTAGAGCATTGTTACAATCCTTATTTTTAATGGCATAACAATGCTCATATATCCTTTGTCTAAGTTTACGCCCGTTTACCTATATAAAACTCACAGAATTGACATAAGGCTGCATAAGTTACTGCTTGGGTTTCACAATTAAATCTAGAATTAATGTAATACTTAATGCCATTAATGGCACAGCTATTTGTTACTAAAATGTTTTTACATTGGGCACAGCAACCGCACTTAAACATACCTTTAATTCTAGAATGTGTGTGACATATTTCATTCTTTTTTTCAAGTATATTTTTAAGATTTAAACCCCGTTTATAGGTTAGTTTAGGTTTATTACCTAAAACTCTGAACAGTGCTTCATTACTATTTATAAAAGCCCAATTTTTGTATAAAATATTTCTTATCTTATCATAATCTGTCGAGAAAGTGTGCAAAAAGCTGATATTATATGACACCTTATTTACATTAGTTACCGGATTAATGTTTGACTCACCCGTAAAATTGATACCGATATCAACTGACATCTCATTAGAATTATGTTCTAACTGTTGGCAAGAGCTTAATAATGGAAGATAGAAACCAGTATCTCTTTTATATTATATTTCGTGTCTCACAGCTGAAATTAAATAATTAGGATAGCCCCTATTCAAAAACATCTCTTCTAATAAGTTACATTCCTGTTCAAACTCGATGTCATCAGAGACCATTCTTGCTGCTCTCACCATTTGGCCTTTAATAACAGCTCATTTCTGATGGTGAGGATGGCAGCTGGTGTAATGCAAAAAAATGTTAGAATAGGTAGGCTTCCTATATATTTTACTTTTGAAACAAGAATTAAGCTCATCTTTCTCTAACCAAATATCAAGAAAACTTATAGAATCAATGCTAGATTCAAAAGTAAATTCTAGAAATGAAGTTTTATTAGATATTTTACTTATAAAGTCAGGTATTTTACTATGTTCTCCTACCCATAAATAAAACATATCATCTTGGTACCTAGTGTACCAATAGACGTTATGCTGAAATAATGGGTCAGGAAATAAAAAATTATGCTCCCACAAAGCCATCAATGTGGGAGGTGGTGTCCCCCACACCCCCCTATTATATATACCAACTCCAGGGTCGCACTACAGTGGGGACAAGGCTATATACCACTTTCGGTGAAATGTGTTTTGGTGAATTGTGTTTTCGGTGAATTGTGCTTTTGGTGAAAAGTGCACACTAATTTAACTTTCAGTGAAATGTGCATTCGATGAAATGTCCTAGATCCATATATATATATATATATATATATATATATATATATATATATATATATATGGATTCACTTTATAACCTCGAAATGCTGAAATATCAAATTTCAGTATCTCGAGACTTTAAAACCGAATCCACAAAACACCGACAAACAAAAACCATGAAACCACATAACCGAAAACACCACACACACTACACTAAACATACAACACAACACCCACATCACAACATAAACAAAAAAAAACACACATACACAACTCACACACACATAAGCAGGGGGGCTGCGCCCCCCACACCCCCTACTTATATATACTAACTCCGAGATCGCACAAACACATCACAAAAGCTCACTCACACATGCACATTCTCCAATCCCTCACACACACTCTAACTCCCACTCAAAACCCTTACAAAACACTCACTTACCTGACATAACACCTATATCCACACACGGCACAGTGCACAACCAAAACACAAACCAGGACATTATGTAGCGCAACTTCATAACCGCAAATTCGACATATATTCAACATATGTGAAATTCGCGATTATGAACGTTCGCTATTTCAAACATTCGACTTTATAGCTTTGAGATACTGAAATTCGACATTTCAGTATTTCAATGTTATAAAGTGAACCTATAGATATATATATATATATATATATATATATATATATATATATATATATATATATTCTTTAGTAGATGAACAAAGGAAAAAGGAAATTCAAATAACACCAGAATTTTGAATGAATAGTCCCAATTTAGGGAATCAAGCGCTTTCTGTATTACTAAGCCAATTATGAGTGTTTCTTTATTTTCTTTATTAACATAATTTATAAGAGAAATTATCCTTTTAATATTGTCATGTGTGTGTTTATGATATATAAATCCAGTTTGATCATTATTTATTGTTTTGGATAGTGGTATTTTCAGTCTGTTAGTTAATATTGTCATAAATATCTTATATAGTCATGATTTAATAATGATATAGGTCTATATGAGGTACAGAGGTTTGGGGATTTGTTCTCCTTTAGGAATGGTGTGATTAAGGAATATCATCAAGAGGATGGTATTAATGCTTATGACTGAATTTCTAATAAAGTTTTATGGAAGAGGGATAGTATCTTTGAAGGACAAAGTTTATATATTTCCATAATTATGCCATCTATACCTGAAGCTTTATTATTTTTACCATCTTTTGTTGTATCTGTAATTTCTTTATAGGATATGAATGCTTGCAGATCTAGTTTTAATTTTTGCCTTTTTTTTTTTTATATTAGAACATTTTTCATCTAGATTTAATTGATCGATATGTATATTTTCCTTTTGGAAATGTTCCATATAGTGATTTCTATAGGCATCAAGAATGTCACCTATATCCAATACACTTTCCCCTTTCTTTTCATGGAAGATACTTTTAATGTTATTAGCGTATGGTTGTATTTTGATTCTTGTGCATAAATTATGTAGATATTTGGGAGAAGTGACCAAGGTATTAATTTTTAGTTTTTCTAAAGCTAAACTAGTTTTATGTGTTAGAATTTCACTGTATTTATGGTTTAATACTTCTACTTTCTTTTTCATCTCCAAATGATTTTGATTTTTTTACAGCTTTTACTGACAAAAGTTTGGAGTGTAGATGTAATAATTCAGAATCCCATTCTCTGATTTTTTTTATACCAAGTTAGAGTTTTACCATATATGTAAACTTTTAATGAGTCCATTATTATTTTATTTATCTCTGTGGTGTAATTTATATCTAAGAAGAACTGTAATTCAGATAATAACCAGGGTTTGAACTCTTTAATTTTAGTTATATATGCTGGAATTCTGGAGTTACAGATTAATGGTTTGTACACATTTTGAAGTTTTAGTATCAATGAATTGTGGTCTTAAAAGGGGCAGGGAGTGATTGAGAAATTAATTATTTTAGAGTATAAGTCATGGGCAGCAAATATTTTATCTATTTTAGTTTGGGTACCATACCTGTGATCTTGATGGGAAAACAGCAAAGATTTATCTTTTTTAAATTTGAAAGAATCTACAAGGTGAAATGATTCTACCCACTTGTTTAAAGCTTTTGATATAACAGATGTACACAGTGGTCTTTTCTTTGTAGTTTCAGAAATATCCAATATACAGTTAAAATCTCCTCCTAATATTAAGTTGCCTTTATAATTATTGGAAATAAATTTCAAGTGTTTTTTAATAGTTCCTGATCCAATGCCTGGGAACCAGTGTAGATTGGCTAGGGTCAATATTCTGTTATTATATTTAACTATTACTAATGCCAAAAGGCCTTCATTATCTTCTTACTTATAAATGATTTCTGAGTTAATCACATTTGTTTTCCATAAAATTGTTACCCCTTTTGTCTTTGTCTTATAAGTGGATTGCGCCAATATCATATATTTCTTAGGATTCCATTTGTAATCGTCATTTGTTTTGAAATGAGTTAGTTGAAGGAAGACAATTTGTGCTTTGTTCAGTTTTAAATATTTCAGTAGATTTGATCTCTTGCTAGTATTGTTTAAGACATTGGTATTTAAAGATAATACATTTAAATCCATCTTAGGTTATTTAGACTATGTATTTTTTGTTTTATTGTGACTATTAAACATTTTCCACTGATAACTATAAAGTGTATGTTTGAGCTTTTAAAGGAAATTATCAGTTTTATACTATGAGTGTTTACCAATAAAGTAATGTTTTGGTCAGGCATACTAAAAATGTTTTTGTGAAATAACAAATTGAAATTAATAAATGTTAACAAAACTAAGATCTTCACTAGCCATGGAATGAAAACGATTCCTAATATAATGGATAAACCCAAGTCCATCAGTTTATCAATCATACCTTGACAATCTAGAACATCTGAGATCCATAAATTGAGTTACCATATGGAGAATATTTGTAATAGGAATAAGCAATATTTATATTATTTTGAACATATATAGTACTATTGTTGATTAGACAGAATTATAATACAATATAAATTTCTACTTATTGTATAAGCAATTAATATTTACATGAAAGATAGATGACAAGCAATTCAATCATAGTAAAGTAGAATGTATCATATATAAAACCTCAGTAAAAGATTATAGCACACAGTTATTTAACATATTCACCCTTATTGATGACGTCTTGCAAAACATTACTAGATGGTGATAATATTTATACCTAATGTTTATAATACAATGTATTTTACTGGATATATCAAAAGTTATATTTCATTGTTTGCCAGCATTTAAGTAATCACTTTGTTTCTTGCTAACTTAATTAAAGCATCAAATTTCTTTTATGGGAACATTGATGAAAGTTAGTGCATTTTAATTATCAGTGCATCCCTCATTCCCCATTTCCTACACATAAGGATT
Source organism: Protopterus annectens (assembly GCF_019279795.1). Classification (NCBI taxonomy): domain Eukaryota; kingdom Metazoa; phylum Chordata; order Ceratodontiformes; family Protopteridae; genus Protopterus; species Protopterus annectens. The sequence continues at coordinate 698,111,820 of NC_056726.1, read as the reverse complement.
TTCATATCTGTCATTTTTTATTATAAAATGAGTGAAATTATAGGTTAAAAACAACAAAATTCACTTACTGTGATTAATGATTACAACTTCCCTTTCCATATTCATAAATTGCCATTTTATGGCATATACTGAAAGTTTTAAGATTTAAATGGCAACATTCTATTTTGTACAGTCAGCAAAGGTTAAACTGAGTGATTATTGTCAATTTAATACTATTTGTTCAGAATGTGATTGTTACATTCTGTGACATTCCTAGTTCAGGCTTCTATTTTTTCCCTTGAGCAACTTTTTCAGTTTGATGCTATGTATAAAACATTAGTTACCTTGGTAACAGCTTAGGTATTATGTATGGTCAAGATGTGTTATAAAACCACAATTCAAGTTAAAACAATTATATGACTTGTTGTGCATATTTACTTGTATGAGAATATCATCATGTTTCCCCTTGATGTTCAATATAGTGTATGTCATTTATGACAAGTTAAAACAGTAGTGTTATTATACTCAAGCCCATGTTATTAAACTGAGTGTCTATTGTCAGTTTAATACTGTTTGTTCAGAATATGATTGTTACATTCTGTGACATTTCAAGTTCAGGCTTCTATTGTTTCTCTTGAACAACTTTGTTAGTTTGATGTCATGTATAAAACAGTTATCTTGGTAACTGCTTAAGTATTATACATGGTCAAGATGGGTTAAAAAACTACAATTCAAGTTAAAGCAATTACATGACTTGCTATGCATATTTACATATATAAGAAAATCACCATGCTTCCCCTTGTTCAATGTAGTGTATGTCATTTATGACAAGTTAAGACAGTAGTGTTATTATACACAAGCCCATGTTATTAAATCCTGTCTTTAATATCTAAATTCAGCAGACTGCTTCATCTTATATGACGATTATATATTTTATGTCTAGATTTACTAAAATCATACATTACATAACTATTGTGTGTTTTTTTTTTTTTTTTGGATGTTGCTTAGTTATTTGAAAGACCACAAGCTGTACTATTTATTCTTATTATTAACTCCTTCCAAGCATGTTTATACAGTCCATAGACTTTAAATTATGAGACCCTTCTAGTTTCTTATTTGTTGTAAGTATATTACCATCCTTATAAACACACATATCAGTACTTCAAGCATGGGCAATAGTGCCCATCCAGTTTTGCCAGAATGCCATTCACTAATTCATGTGGTATGTTTCCAGGCTGTTTTTTAAAATATCCAAACGAATATTTTTCCTGTTCCATTTTACCAGCCCATTCCATGCAGTGCCCACTCTGCCAGTGAATCACTCAACACACCCTCCATTCCCACAAATATTTCCACGAAGGAAATCCGATGACTCTCTAGCACTTCCCAGAGACCCCAAACATGCTTAGAATCAGCTATCCCCATATGCCCAACACATCACCTCCCAGACTATTGCAAAGGGTGCTGCACAAGACCAAGTGCTCTTAGTCTTTCACAATAACTAAGACTTCCACTCTTATGTAAGTCCATAATGTGTTTGGATCAAAATACATTTTAAATATAAAATTGCTCTTATTATTATTATTTTTTTTAATCAAGAATCAACTTAATGAGCTAAATGAAGTGTTGGGAGACCATCAATATGTGTACATGTGGTTTAAAATGGCCCTTATATATATATATATATATATATATATATATATATATATATATATTTTTTTTTTTTTTAAACCAAAAACATCATTGCCAAGAATCATTTCGGAGGCGTCTCAACAAGCTGCCACAACCAAAGACAACACACTCCTCCAGCCCTCCCTTCTCTCACTCAGCAGATGTACAAACAAACCATTATCTGCCAAAATATCCCAAATCACAGTTCTATCCACTAAAACACCAAATGTATCTTCCTAATTCACAAGCATCAGTAAGCCTCGATCACAAGCCGCAACCCACAGCTTCCTGGAGACAAAACAGCAACATATAACAGCTGCCAGATACAGCTGCATCCACATACACCATGTCAGGGTTAATCAAACAGTGCTCAAAGCTATGATACCTGCCATAATTGATATTAATTATGTTTAGACAGAATCATAATGACATTTGTACTAGCTGCCAGATATGGCTGCATCCACGCACACCATATCAGGATTGATCAAACAACACTTGAAGTTATGATACCTGCCATAATTGATATTAACTATGTTTAGACAGAATAATAATAACATTTGTACTAGCTGCCAGACACAGCTGCATCCACGCCCATCATATCAGGATTGATCAAACAGCACTTGTAGCTGTGATACCTGCCATAATTGATATTAACTATTTTTAGACAGAATAATGATGATATCTGTACTAAGAGCTTGCTACTATTAATTAACCAGGATATACATGACATTTTTAAATCATACTTTAACTGAAAAAGGCATCAGTCTCCATGACAGCATTTTTTTTCAAAACACTCTACTGTTACTGCTATTATATATGATGTTAATTTGTTCCATTTGAGTCTGAACTCTGATGAATGGTACCTTGTTGAATTAGTTAATTAATTACTTAAATTATTATAAGTAAAATCAATGAAAAATGAACAAGATAAATATTCATTGAGTTCAAGTAGGGGAATAGAAACTTCTATGTTTGTATTATATGTTACTTTGTTTGGCTTATATATAATGTAAATAGTAACCCATCTTGACCTACCTTTGTTTGTGAAGAATTATTGGATTTTTGAACATTCTGAATAAATCGCTGCTGTTTTTCAGTTGTTTAAGAAACCCTCCTTTTTTAAATAAAACAGATGACAAGTGATGTACCATATCAGTTGATACTTTGAGAGATGTAGTTGTAATTTTTTGGGACAGCTATCTTGGAATCAGTTTTTTTTTTGTTTCTTCTTTCTAGTATCAGTCCAAGGATTTGTTTCTTTTATTCTTTTAAGAGTAGGGGCCATCCAGTCCATTTCTTCTGGGATAGACACTATGTTGTTGTTTTTGATGAATATAGTAGATTCTTCAAAATCATTAAAGGTTCTCATCTCATTGGCAAAAAGTATTTTTATCTTGGCTGGAAAGGCCGGCTGTGCTTTAATGTTGTTTTGTTTCAACAGTTTTATTATTGACCAGACTTTTTTCCTTTGTTCTAGTATTCTGGAAGAATAATCATTGTCAAACCTTACCAGGCTTTGACTGTATTTTAAGGGTGATCTTCTCCAAGCAGATTTTAATATTAGTTACTTGTCCTGAAATGAAAGAAATTTTATAACTATGGATCTAGGTGGAGTATCTGTTGTGTTAGAAGCAGGTTTCCTCAGTGCTCTATCCGCTCTTTCAATTCCAAATGAAAGTACCTCTTTCAAGTCTAAAAATTCAGGAGTCCAGGTTTTAAGAATGAAATAATGTCTTCACCTTCAGTGTTTTCAGGCAGACACTAAAACATCTGCGATGTAGACAGTCAAGAGAATGACTGAAATTGCTGTCTAAGCCTGTGTGTGTGTGTGTGTGTGTGTGTGTGTGTGTGTGTGTGTGTGTGTGTGTGTGTGTGTGTGTGTGTGTGTCTATATATATTAGTGTTTGTATATGTGAGAGATTGCCTCTCTGCATCTGTTTGTGTGTGTTTATAAGTAACTTACTCTCTGTGTGTCTGTCTGTAGACATTATTAAGGATGTATATTTTGGATGTAAAATATTTCTTCCAAAAAGTACACATCCTACAACAATTATGAAAGATTAGCCAGGTGAACTATTTGACATAAAAATATTTTAAAATATGTGTATTATAATAATAAAGCAAATACAAAACAATTTATCAGATAGCCCATTTTCTAAGCATAATAATGTCCTTCAGGGTGGGTGTTATCCGGAAATACCAGATCTTCCAGGAGAGTGGAGGCCCTCTACCTGTGTTGTCAGGCCTTACAGCATCCCTGGGCAGTCTGCTAGTTGCCATGATAACTCCCAGTTGGTCAGGCATTAGTTCTTGCTTGCACTATACTACCTCTGTGCATTACTGATGATAGCATGATTTAAGATTGATAGAGTCAGGTGATACTGGTCATATAAAGGTGGTAGGATGCTTTTCAAAATGTGCCTTTCTGTTGCTGAGTGTTTTTTGTTAAAGTGCCTCTCTTGTTGAGTTGGTGGACAGAGGTGTCTTTAAAAATGTGCCTCTCTTTTATTTGCAGAAGTAGGGATCTTTAAAGATAATAATACTATTGCTATGTTGGGCAGTATTACTGAGGGTGTGAAAGTGACATACTCAGGGATGGTTTGCATATAGCCTCAACACTGTGTTATGCTGAGCACCTTGAAAGACATGGGAGCATACAGCAGTCAGTTGCTTTTGGGTAGGTCAGGTGTTGCAAAGTCTGCACTCCCTTTGGATTCCGGGCTGAGGTACTACACTGTGGGTGCAGCAAATATTACTGCCCAACAGTTTACCTTATGTACATTTTCAGATTTACAGATCAAGACAGCACCAAAAAAAGAGAAAAAAATGGAAAATTGTTCCCAGGCATAGACAGGTGTCTTGTTGCAGGTCCTTTGTGAACATGGTTGTTGGATCCTCCTAAATGGCAAGAGTGATGGGGCCTTTGGCAAACATGTATGGTGGACGTTGTTGCAGATATCAGCACATCTGGTGGTCATAATAGGTTGCTCAAACAAGTAAAGTATAGGGTCACCAACTTGATCCATGTTACCAGCACCAAGACAACCAAACTTGTATGAAATTGGATGGCAACTGGTGGGAGTCCAACTATACAAGCATCACTGACAGACATGGAGAAGTTCTGGGCATATCTGTCTGGGAGACAGAACACTCCCTCATCGCCAGTGAAGGATCTGACACCAGCACAGACATTGTGATGCCACAGATGGGTATATTCTTATAGATATGTCATGTATTGCAACATGCCAGAGCCAAAACCAGAACCAGTCACTAGCAAAGATGACCATATTGTCCCTACAGGTTGTTCAGGGCTTCAGCTGCTATATGAGTCTGCACAAGGTGGGTGGGTCTGTATTTTCTGCATAGCATTCTATTTATAGCTGTAACGTCACTGTAATCTGGATTTGCCAGAAAGTAGCACCAATACACTAGGGTGTTTCTGCCTGCTTTTATGGGTTGTTAAGCATATAAGTCCTCCACCATGAATACTGGCATGTCAGAGCCTTACAAAGATGGGAGGCACAGCATGGTGTGGTCTGTGGCCACAGTGCCAGGGTCAGGCATGTAACCATGGTGGGCAAATTACCCACACTTCTACACAGCTCTGTTGCCTGTGCAACCTGCCCCTTAGTCACAGGTGACCATTGCAGGACAGGAATTGGTTGACACAGTAGCCAAGGGAGCACCATCATCCCCTTTACCTCAAACAGCAGTAGCTGTTGCCAAATGGAGTCAGATTGGGAATGGAACTAGGGGCTGGCATGCTGGTGCCTTAAAATGCCTGGGTTCCTGTCCCATACCTGTGCTGAGTATCTGCATGACCATTACACAACTTATGCACAGGTCAGTTATATGGTCAATGACTGATGTCAGCTTGCTCATTGCAGAACTGATCAGCGTGGCACATGGATAGCTTGATATCAATGAGGGCTTTATATATTTAGTTAGCATTTTGGACAGGCACAATAGAGAGTCTATACTCTAAGTGGGGATGTGCTACTTCACACATTGGACATTGCCACAGCCACTCTCATGGACAGTCCTATCCCACCTCTGGTGGGGAAATCCACCATTGCATAGTTCAGAAACAGTCTAAGTCTCATGGCACCACATCCTGCACACCTACTACTAGTGTACAGTCCACTGTGAACACACACATGCAGATGGGGAGAATATGCTAAACCTTCTCATGGCATGGCTTGACATCACTCTCATAGAACACATCTTGCCAGCTGCAAATCATGACAGTGACATTCTTCAGAGGGAATGCCTGCATGAATGGGGACATGTATAGTTAGCAAACATAACTCCTGAAGGCACCCTGACCTGTCACAGAGAAGCATGTACATTGCAAAAACATTTGCAATGGCAGTGTCCACCCACACAGCATTTGAACAATCCCCATCCATGTCTGAAAAGGTATTCCACACTGGGGACATCACCACCACCTCCCTGAACAGTGTTCCAAGCTCACCCCACTCATCAGGCAATGACACACATCTACATCATTTGCCCCCTCATCCACACTGCCCCCATTGCCAGACTGCCACTGTGGCCTTTTTTGTTTATGTATGTGATGACAAATGTGCCCTGACTTCTTTACTTTATTACCAGGGTAACTTGTGTTTAATATGCAGCATAGCCAGTCCATGTACAGTATAGAATGACCTGGTCATTGTGCTGCATGCATTAGTTACTGTTTGTTATGTCCATGCTGGCCCATAGTTATGAACCAGATGCTATCTCTTAGCCAGTGCAGTAACATGCAGCATCTGCTTTACATGGTCATGCTCTGCAGATGCTGTCTCTTAGCTAATGCAGCAACATGCAGAATTTGCTTTACATGGTCATGCTCTGCAGCTGGGTCCTCCAAAAAACCCTTACCAGGCACCTTTTTGTCTAATACTGCTTCTGACACATCCTCTTCTCTGTTGTCAATACTCTGCTGTACCAGTTTGCATACCAGCATGTTGTGTAACATAGACACACACACACACACACACACACACACACACACACACACACACACACACACACACACACACACCAAATATCTTACTTTATATTTCCAGAACATATTGCATGGTGCTTCCAGAGGCAACTAAACAGTGGAAGAAGACCTTTGCCAGTCTAAAGACACGTTCAGCAGTGTTTCAGATTTTAGTGTTTTACGTGCTGTCTGTCATGGTCTGTGGGTTTGATATGAGTGTCAGTAACTATGGCTCCAGAGCATATCCAGCATCATCAGTAAGATTTCTTTCAGAGAAATCACCCCAAAAATTTCTTATATATGTCACATATGTGTTAGATATGGGAACTGTGAGCACTGTCAGAGATGCACACTGACACATTGTGCGCTATCCCCTGTGCATTACAAACCACCCAACACTTGATACAGAGGAATCCCTTACAATTGATATACCATTATCCCTGTGTCTCATGTGAGAACTTGATGGCAACGTGAGTGCAGTCAGTGGCACCAAGTAACTTAGGTTCATAGGTGTTTACTAGGCTAATGACCACAATGGCCTTTTTAAGCCTAGCCATCCATTCCCAAATCTCTGACAGTTTCTGACACCCTTGATAAGTGTAATCAGGGGTTAGGGAGATGAACCATTTACAGGTTACCTGTGTCCATTAGAGACATAGGTGCCAAACCAGGGATGAATTTCTGGTTTCCCATCCAGTTGTCCAAGTTGCACTTGAATTGGGTTAGGGAGGAACTCTGCTTCACATGGATGGGGAGGCTGTTCCATAGATGCAATAGTCTCTGGGATACATATGTATCTCTCCAGCAGGTCCTAGTTATATCACAGGCAAGGTTTATGCCTTTAAAATGGGTAATTCTGGTGTTGTTTGTTTTGTGGATATGCAGGAGGTCCATCAGAGTGGGGTCTGACAATGTCTTGTATGCCAGGTATAGATATCCACTCAAAAGCCTGCAGGAGACAGACTGCAGGGATAGGGCCTTGAGGCGGTCTGCAGAGGATATTTTACTTCCACCCTGTATTCATTTAGCAAGGAACCTCTGTGGATGTTCCATTTGTTGGATATGCCTGGTTAGGTACATACCAAAGGGGGCATTGTACTCAGTGATAGGTCTGATGAATGCCAAATACAGTGGAACAATGACTTCCTTGGACTTAGATGCCATACCTTTGTTTATAAGTTGCGCAATATAGAATGATTTCCTCACCACTGTGGACACATGATGGTGAAAGGCTAGATTGCTACTGGGTCAAGTCTAAGGGGTGTGTTGTCAATATGATAGTTACTAGGGATGGATGACTTCTAAAGGATACTATTATGCATTTCTTGGCATTTAGTTTTAGTCCATGGCTCTGACACCAGTTGTTTGTCTGTGTCAGCCCCTCCTGGAGAACATTTGTGTCAGTGTGAGATTCAATGACAGCTCCTAATTTGCAATCATTTACAGATTTAGTCAGCCAGATACCAATGACATTGGCCTTGAATTCTGAGAAGTAAATGCCAAAAAGGAGCAGTCCAAGGACTGATCCCTGAGGGACTTCACTTGTGACTGGCCTCTTTGTAGAGGTGGACTCCCCAGTTCTAACTTCCTGGGTCCTGTCTGTGAGCCAGTTGGCTATCCACCAGGTGACATATGGTTGTGTACCTAACCTCTTGAGTTTGTAAACAATGCCTGAGTGTGATATTGTGTCAAATGCCTTTGGCCAGGTCAAGGTAGGCAGTGTGAACAATTTTGCCCTCATCCATTGCTTTGGTGACCTTCTCAAAGAAGTCCACCAGACTTGAGTAGGCATGATCTGCCCTTGACGAAACCAAACTGGGTTGGGTCCAGGGAATCAGGATTTGTCATAAAATGCCCACATGGTGATGTTCCTCCCATCAGCAATATGTGGAAACCACATATGCTTTTCCACATGCTGTAACATGGCACTGAGAACTGGTGAAGAATATGTGAGGCATATGCCTGGGGCACTCCACACATCCCATGAGCCTGCATGGGAGGATAATATGTATGTACCAGCTCCTTTATAGAGTCTCTATCCAAATAGTAGCAACCTACAATTTCATATGTCATAAAGGGGTTTAAATGTTATACTCAGTCAGATCCTTCCATGACAGTAACAGTAATGATCCTCAGTTTTGAAGCTGCTGGCAGAGGTGATGGCCTCATATATATCAGCTAATACTGCTGCTGTTCCTAATATTTTGGTGTGGTCAGTGTCTCTATTCACTACAGTTTTATGGTGTATAGCTATATAGGCAGCTGTGGCTCACAGTACAATTTTTATACGTTTCTGGATCATTTGGCCATGTTATTTGCTGTCATTTGAATTCTCCATTACTCTCATTATTATAATGTTAATTTCCATCTCAGTATACAGTAGTTTGCATAGTATGCCAGCTGTCGTATTTTGTGGGAATGCATGACTATGATATCTATGTCTCTGAATCAACTCTTCCACCTTGCTTGCCACCAGTCATGCCATTTTGCCCTTTGCATCATTCTGTGTATTTGTGGATAGTGGGAAACTTTCAGCAGCAATAATGTATTTTAATGGAAGTTGCTAGGTGTTAATAAATTGTTGTGATCTAGTTAATGATTTATGAAATGCACACCTGATGTTGAGTTGCATCTGTTAACCTGATTTTCGTTAGGCAATACTAGTTGGCATGGATATAAAAGACTGTAAAAATCTCTTTGAATTCCCATACATTATAATTTGACTAACTCAGTTCTCAGAATCCATAAACTGGGTTTACCTAAGGAATGTATGGTTTTGCACATGCTCTATCATCATAAGTGAAGCATACTATCTGTGGGAGAAAATCTCAGCACTAACTAAATCTTTCTATTTAACTTTTATGAAGGTTACTGCCTAAATGAATAAAAGTGACACTTGTTACCACTGCTGGAGTTGTATAACACCTAAATAGGGGTCTATATTAGATAACCGAAAGTTATCTTAAGTGAACCCTCACATGAGCGAAAACGCCAGGAATCGAAAGGGTGTTTGTGGGGTTGTGGTACAGTGAGGAGTGGGATATTTGCCCTTTCCTCACTGTAGTGTGATCTCGGAGTTGGAATATATAGTTAGAGGGGGTGTGAGGGGTGCAGCCCCCCATAATATGAAGTTTGATTACTGGCGTTTTTGCTCATGTGAGTGGTCGCTTAAGATAACTTTTGGTTATCTAATATAGACCCCTAAATAGTCCACAGCATTATTCTTTAAAATGTGAATTCAATGTGTAGATTGGTATCACTTCCTTGAAATTCTGAAAGACCCTCACATATTTGGTGAGACTCTAGAATTTAGAGAAGCTTGTGTAGTTAAACTGAATTAAATATATTTTCTAAACTAGTAAAGTATCTGCCATTCCTAAATGATTTTAAAGTGCCTTCTTTATTTTACAGGGATAAATAAAAAACATCTGAAGACATCACCTAAGGATGAGAACACTTCAAGCAGTAAAGCCAGTAATGCATTACAGGTACTGAGACCAGGATATATACAGTTGTGACATGTAGTTTACACTGGTAATTATTTACCAGATCATGACAAAGTGTTGCTTAATTTCAACAATGCCATCAGTTGTGTAACACTGACATATTCCATTAAAGCATTTTTTAACAGAACCACTTATATGAAAAGAAGGCTATATTTTGCAGCTACATGGCTTAACAATAGGATTACTCAGCTGGTAACTCTTTTCCAAGGCTGCCAGGAACCCCCTTTCCCATCTTGAACCATACATATCACTTTTGCCAGTTCTTCTTTGCTAAACTTCATTAACAGTTTCAGAGGAAAATGACCTAGGCTGCCTTTATGATTTTTATTTATATATTTATTTATCTTGCCTACAAATACTAGATGTTTATGTGTCTCTGAGTGTTGTTTAGAAGTTTCTGTTCATGTAGCTGACATGGGGAGCCATTAGGATATTCCAAAACCTCCTTGAAAAACAATAAAGAAACTAATTTCTTGCCTACAGTAAGGGAGTTTGCTGCAGAGCATTGTGCTAATGTTAAGGTCTCTTCTAAAATCATTTCTTACTTCTCTCTTCATCAAACAGCATGGATTTTTTTTATTCTTCTGTGCTGAAATTAGTAGTAAAAGAAGATGTATCTGATTCTATACAACTGATTAAGATGCCTCTTCTTGGAGTTATTGAGAGCGTTGCCTCTGTGGTCTTAGCTGTACAGGTCCAGTAGACTCCAGGACAGGTACACGGATATCCTTAATCTTGTCAATTTTACATGTACTGGACTATGAGAAGCTTACCAATTCAATCCTTAAATCTGAAGTGCTTGGTCTGGAAATAATTTTCTTGCCCACTCTGACCAATGCGCAATGGAGCATTTCCTAAAGCTACTTTTTCCACACTGCTGGAATTTCATTCATAACTGACCTTATCACTGACACCTGTATTTCGGCCAGTGACTTAGTTGCTGATGCCCATGCCTTTTTTGTATATACCAGTGTATCTCCTTCTGGCTGTAGTGTCATTTTATCTAGCACTATTATTCCCCGGCCAGTAATGTCCCATATTTGTGCATTGTCAGTGTCAGCTTTGTCAGCATCTCTCTGTCCAACATTAGTTGTGTCGGAATTGGTGTATGAGTAATTTCCATGATTGCAACTTTTCCAAACATTGATGCTACACTACCCTACTAGTCAATGAGTATTTACTGTTAACTTTTAACTCGTTAAATTTAAACTTGTGGATCAGACTTTAATACAGAAAATTATTACTGGTGCAGTGTCTTTGTGAATCTCTAGCAGTGATTCATTATTTGCAAGTTTTTTTTTTCTTTTTTGTTTTGTTTTGTTTTTTGTTTTTTTGTTTTTTGTTTTTGTTTGCTTGTTTTTTATTTTCTTTATGGTTGTGACCATGAGGGAGCATGGAGAGTGCAGGCGTACTTACCTCCTTATAAACAACACCTTTTAAAAAAAAATGGGTTGAGATTTTGGCCATTTTTATTTCACCCAGTCAAAGCTTCAGGCTGTAGTAACATAGTATGAGACTGATGCCCTCATCTTTGGCATCTTTGGTTTCTGATCTTGGAGCATCTCAAAAAATAGGGAGCTTTTCCTAGAACATAACCAGTGTACTTTTAGTCTTCTTCAGTACTATCCTTCCAGAGTTCTGATAACACGTTCTTTTATTCTTTCAATTCTGAGGCCTACTAAGAGACATATTATTTTATTTGTTTATTGACATTTGTTTACTGGGAAAGTCCAACTGGAGCTGTTGTGCCCATTTTCAGCAGAGGTCTGGGGAGAAAAGTTCCATAGACAACGTTTTAAAACAGCAAAAAAAAAAAATATGCAGCAATACATTTTTTACAGTGTTACACAGATAAAAGAAAATAAATTCACAAGATGATATAACAGAGTACATTATTGAAAAAGAGTTGTAATAGAAGCAAATGTAACATCACCTTCTATATACAGTAGAAGCAAATTATCATTATTAGATTGCATTTACATAAAAGTGAATGAATTGCCATAATTCTAATGCTTTTTATTTAAGGCTAAATGTAAGTGTTGAAAAAGATCAAATGACTGTCTATGGAAATTAGTAAGACGTTGCAGGTGACTTGAGAAATATGCATAGGGTGACACAGGATGTGCATAGAGGGGAGAAAAAGGCAAAAGAAAAGCGAGATTAAAAGGGATATTAGGGAGGAAAGAAATGCTCTCAGATGCTTACCCTGGATTAGAGCAGGAGCAGATGCAGGTTTTGGATAAGAATTTTTTTAGAGAGCATTTGAAGGAGGGCAGGTTAAAGATTGTTCTAACTGTTATTGGTAGTAAGTTCTAACCTTTAGCTACTTAGCAGCAATATACACTTTGAACCAAGGTTTTGGTAGGTTTATATACTGAGAAAAGTTGTTTATCCCCTAATTTGAGAAATCTTATGGGGAAGTACATGTTAAGTAAGGGGCTAAGAACTGGACAAGCTGTTGGTTTGTTCATGATGGTATGTGCAATTATAGGATGAATGTAGGAAACTTGGTGAGAAAGCTCAAGCCACTTAAGGGAATGGAGTGCTGTACAGTGATGAGTGAAGGAAGTTGCACTAGTTGTAAACTTGGAGATTTTGTCACAGCTTATTTTTAGTTTTGTTTTTAGGAAGGACTGTACGTTTTTTAGGACTAGAGATCATAAGGTAGAGAGGGTAGGAGGTAGGTTTGGCTAGAGTAGTTCTGGTAGGTGTATTAAGAAAGTGTTTGATATTCATCATATTGATTTCTACTGCAGTAGTCTTAGATATACAGTATGGGGTACGTCCTCCCAATGATATAACAGCCAGTTAGCTTCCAAAGCTTCAGAGCAACTTCCACATGCCCAGTCAGTAAGCTTGAGCTGAGCTGACGAAACAGACAGGTTTTGCAGGCTTTCAAGGATCGGCAGTTGGCTTACAGTGTTCCTTTGCTGGGTAGACAGTTCCTTTTGGGGAAAAAAATCCACTTTTTAGAAAATATTATTTATTTTTCTTTCCTGTTTAGGAAAGTTATTTTTAAGCTAAGACTGTATGTTTTAATACTCTTTCATGAGACTTTCCTCTCAGTTTAAATGCTGTGCAAAGTAATTGAAAACTATTTCTTTCTATGGAGAAACTGTGTTTATTTTAGTTTTGGGGGCTGGCAAAGTGTTTTAAAGTGATTTGTACTGTATTTTTGTGAGTAAAAAAGAGAGTTTTAAAGATTTTTGCTGCTTGCTTACCCCAAGGAAAGAGGCATCACTTTTGGCTTCAGAATGGAACAAACAATCTGTCCCACAGATAGTACTTCTCACAGCCACAAAAAGAAAAAAAATAAGCAAACAGCCTTTGCCACCACAGAAGGCTAGCAATTTGCCTCAGCTACAGTCATAGTGTGCACCTCAGATCTGTCTTCTTTTACCCCAGATCCCTCTGTGTCACACTTAAGGCCACTGTGAATTGGAATGAGCCACACACTTTGCAGCTGTTGCAGTCCTCTCCGTGGGCAAGGGAGAGCTGCTATTGTTCTGCGTAGAGGGAACATGGAAGGCTCCTCTGTTTAGTCAGAATGCTGTGCCCATCCCTCATGAAGCTGCTGGTGTAATTAATAACACTGTTGGCCCCATTTTTCCTGTCAAAAAGAAATAGAAAATTAAATATGTATGTACTCTCCCTCAAATTTACTGGGTCTGGCTAAGGCTTTAATTCAGACTAATTCAGAATTGAGCCTTCTTATAAACTTTTTCTAAAAGAAAGAGGGCTACCTCTTTTCCTGAAGAAATTCATGATTCTGAATCTGGACAAGAATATGAAGGGATATATACACTTCTTATAGATAAACTTCTCCAAAGCTGACTACAATCTCCTGTGGGATGGTATAAACAGCTTCACAGCCCCCCCCCCTCTGTTGGAACTGGGACCAGTGTCCAACTCTGCACCAAAGTACTATACAAGTACTATTATAGATGCATGGAATCAGGAATACCTGACAGGACAAAATCGTCCCCCACAAGGAAGAGTAAATCTGTCTGGTGGACATCTGCAATAAATAAACTATATAACAAAAGGAAAAAATTGCTGTCCAGGACCAAGAAGGAGCAGGTGCCTATTTGGAAGTAGTCTCTCCTTAGCCAGAGCAAGCAAATAAGAGCACTAGTAAAATCCTGTAAAGCCAACTTTGAGTCCACATTGGCCACATCTACTAGAGACAATTATAAGGCCTTCTTCACATATGTCCGCAATCTCAAAGGAAGCACGCAGATCTGTTCAGAACTGGTGGTCAAGGACACCACATACACAAATGCTGTACATATAGCCAACCTACAGGCTGCCAGATTCAGTGAAAACTTCACTCCTCTGTCCCCCATCAGTAAATCAGGACATCTCCAGTACCTGCCCCCCTCCTCTCATCTCTAGGGAACAGGTCATCATTGCTCTCTCAAAGGCAAAAAATACAGCCTCCATGGGAACAGATAACATCCCAGGCTGCATCCTACATGAACTCAGGCATGAACTTGCAGCACCATTACCACCCTATTCAACCAAAGTCTGAGTACCGGCTTTGTTCCAGTCAAGTGAAAGACAGCCACTGTCATCCCTTTACACAAAGTGGAGCATCCACCGATCTGGGAAAATATAGACCCATCAGCCTAACCTGCCTGATCTGCAAGGTCATGGAATGGATTATCATGGTAGATGGTGCACACTGCCTATCTTGACCTGGCCAAAGCCTTCAACTCGGGCATAATAGATAAACTCTCTCAACTAGGCATCAATCCATATGCTACCAAATGGGTAGCAAACTGGCTCACTGATAGAACCCACCTAATCAGTCAGTGCCAAAAAAATGCATCATCATCACCTTTAGGGAGAGTGTTGTCCCCACATATTATCACATTAATAACAACATCCTAAGCAAGTAATCAGTCATGAGGGATTTGGGCACCAAGATTGATACCAACCTGACTTTTGACCACCATGTTATTTCCGTTGTATGGAAATCTTCCTACATGGCCCACCACATAAGTAAGGGTATCTCATCCATGGACAAGGAGGTCATAACATCCCTTTATTCTTCCCGTATTCTTCCCTTATAAGGCCAATTATTGAGTACAATGCCTCCTTCGGCATGTACCTCACAAAGCACATGCAGCAGCTGGAGAGATCACAGAGGTTCCTCACCGGAAGAATCCAGGACCTCAAACATCTACCTACACCTATAGGCTAAAAGCCCTGTCTCTCTACTCAGTTTCATACAGACTCCTCAGAGGTGACCTCTGTCTTGCATACAAAGCAGTTTCAGACCCCACCTTGATGGGACTGCTGCATATCCACAAGTCAAGCTCCACTCAAGTAACCTGCACACGCAACCTCAACCAGCTCTGTGACATCAATAGGACTTGTTGGCGGGACAGATTTGTGTCCCAGAGACTCACCCATCTTTGGAATAGACTCCCTCTCCACATCAAGCAAAGTACCTCATTATCCTTTTTCAAGTGCAACCTGGATAACTGGATGGGAAACAAAAAATAAAACCCTGGGATTCCACCTGTGTCCCAGCTGGACAGGGTCTTTGGGTGCTGACTTGTCTAAACATGGGCTAAACTCTTGGCTAGACTTATAAGGGCCTCAGGGCCAATAGCCTAGCAACTTCTTTTGATCTTATGATACAGTGTTTTCTCCTCATTTTTCTGATTCAAGATACAGAGGAGAGTTCAATATCTGATTCTCCCTGTGAGGATTTATCCTTCTCTGAGACTATTTCCAGAATTTCCCAATGTTCTCAGTGGGTGAATATTGAGGTTTCTCAGTCCTTCAGGAAGTACTGTGAGCTGTAACAGGAGGAATTTCCAGAATCTTCACCCATTTCCACAGTTCTGTTAGCTGAGGAGGATGTGTGTGTCATTGCCTGCAATATTCCTGGTAGTCACCCTGCTGCCCTTAAAAAGACAGTATGTAAAAAGTTCCTTAATCTTTTAATTTTTTATACACTCTTCTCAAACCTGACCCAGCAGCTATAACTTTAATTAATCCTAGTGCTGGTAACCATTTGGTTAATTCCAATCCAACTCTTTCTGACAAGGATGGAAATATCATTTATAAGTAAGGGAAAAAAGTGAACACTTCTGCAAGTTTGATTTTCAGTGTTTTGTATTGTCAGGCTCATTTGTTAAATGTTTATTCTAAGTATAAGTAATGTTTTGTGTGCAGTCTCTTGTAAGGAAAAATCTGGTTTAAATAATTTAGTTTCTTCCATTGTATAAGTCACTACTCATTGTGTATAGTGTGTGTGTATGATTCAGTTGATACTTCTTCCAGGGCTATGGCCTCTGGTACTGTTTTGTGGGAGGTTGTCTGGATGCATACTCAGAACTTCTCAGACAATGTGAAAATAAGATTTTAAATGTTCCTTTGGATAGCAGTTTTGCATTTGGTTCCTCTGCTGTGGATTTTATCAAAAAGTGTAATGAAAGGGGTAAGTTGATACAGGAAATTTGTAAGATTTTTCAGCACTCCTTTTCCAAATTTTCTAAGGAATCTCTAACACCAGTTTTACGGAAAAAAAAAAAAACAGTCTCAACAAAATGCTGGTAAGCAGACATTTGAGAAGAAATGGTGAGGGGGGGGGGGGGTGTTCAAAAAGAATTAAGGAATCCACCAAAACTGATGACACATCAAATGACTAAGTGTCCTTGTACCGCTTTTCCACCTTGATAGTCCATTTTCCCTTCCAGGAAGTCTGAATATACATTTTTCCTTTTGGCAAAAGATACCTTCAGAGAAATGGGTTCTGAAGGTCAGTCAACAAGGTTATTCACGGTGGTGGGAAGATATCCCTCCTTTTCAATGAGGTAATTCCTCATTCACCAAACCAGACTGTTTTATTTCCCCATGTACTTCAACACATGCTGTCCCAGGGTGTGAAAGAACCAGTTCCTCCTTCCAAGGTTTTGACATTTTTTTCAAGGACGTTTTTAGAACCAAAGAATGAAAATACTTGGTGCCAGTTTTTGGATCTTTCATTTGTAAGTCTGTTTGTGAGTGTATCCAAATTCAAAATGATGTACTTTACAACCAGTTATATTTAGAAGATACGTAACATCACATTCCTCTTCAACCAGACTTCAGAAGTTTCTTGTATGTCTAGATCACGTCAGATGTCCTTCCATTTCACTGTTGCAATATTCATTACACTAAGAATCCCGTGCCAAGGGTGGCCTGACTTCGGCCAGTATACCAAAACCTTTAGGTTCTGTGATGCCCGTGCCCTGGCCCAGCAATCAAGGAGCCTCAATCCTTACCACTAACACCAGAGAGAGCATCTCATATATGAGGAAAGGATAACAAATACAGACAGTGAAGTGCAATTTCCATTAAGAGCATACAGAGATCACAGCAGTCCAGGGCTGGTCGCTCCCTTGCTCTCCAGGTCCCCAATAAGACTCAGCACTGGCACAGCTATAGGGTCCAGATCTCAGCCAGCTGGGCAAGCTAAAATTTCCAGCACCCTCTCTGTCCAACCAGTGCTTCATGTCCCTGCCCAAGTAGCTGACACACACACACACACACACACACACACACACACACACACACACACACACACACACACTGAGATAAGAGTTTATACAACCACACAGACACTTCTGTGAAAGGCTGGCACAGGTTTTCCTGCTCTGCCCCTTTTACCTAGACTATACGGTAGAAATCACTGCCACCATCCAGCTAATATTTATCAGCTACTCAAAGGCCCTTATGAAAGGGTGTCCAATTATTACTGTGCGATATTATTATCCAATTGGTAAATGTGACTAAACAGTCAATGCTTATTTGGAGTGACTTGGACAGTAAACTCTATAAATATGCAATGTACTCTAGAGCTTAAATTATCTCTGCACAAAACAGCCACAGTTGAAAGGTTTGAAAATATTTAATAATAAATACTAAAAACACAAGATAATACTTCTTACTGTACAGTGCTAGTCAAGAGTTCAAAGATCACAGATAAATACCTAAAATAATTCAGTAGTACAGTTCTGACATCACAGAAAAACACTTAATCTAATATTTCTAGTTTCTTGCTATATCTAACAGAAAACACAAGTCTAAAATAACTTACATAAGAAGTGTGCAGATTGGTGATGAGTTGGATGGTCAAGACAAAAATGCTTAATGCCTTCTGATTCTTAAAATCCTACTGCAGTTCTGATAAATATTGCATCATCTTTTTACACTTTCCTGGTCTTCCCAGGCTGACAGATACTACATGCTTTTGTTATCTTGCAGCTTCAGGAAACTACATCAATAAAAGACATTCCATATGTAAACTCTAGTAATTATTCCTTAAGTTAAAACAATAGGCAGAAAGCCTTCATCTAGCCCGGCTGGAGCCAAATTGCAAACATCAAAGACAGTCATGAAATAATTTGAAACTCAAAGGACATACAAGAAATGCTTGACTTAGCTTTGTTTACAGCAGAGGGCAATGTTGCTATATTGTTTTAAGTTCAACATTTCACAGCATATTCTTGCATTTAAAAAAAACAAGCCTGTATTTCAACATTTATATTTACAAATGACAGAATTATCTGCACAATTCTATCTGGCTAGGCTGGCAACCTTCACATCCCCCCCCCCAGAGAACTCAAGCTAGTTTTTCAACTGACCCTTGAGAAACACAGCTTGAGAGGGTTAGGTCTGTCTGAGTGTACCTCACCCCATTCCCTGTCTTGAGAGCCCATCTGCATTGGCATTGCTAACCCCACTGCAGTGCTGCACTGACATATCATATGCTTGCAACACCAGGCTCCATCTTAGCAACTTGGCATTTTGCTGACTGGCTCTATTTAACCATATTAGCGGGTTGTGATCTGTCATAACAGTGAATTTCCTTCCATACAGATAAGGCTGAAGTTTTTCAATGCCCACACTATGGCTAGACATTCCTTTTCTACAGCTGCATAGCATTCCTCCCTGGGTTGGAGCCTACAACTGAGATAAATCACTGGGTGCTGTTCCCCCTCTGAAGAAATCTGGCTAAGTACAGCCTCCACCCCATGGTTAGAAGCATCCACCTACACAACAAATTATTTGCTGTAATCTGGACTGGCTAACAGAGGGGGTCCTCCCAAAGCTTCTTTAAGCTTCTGGAATGCCTGCTCACATGCTGGGGTCCACACTACCTTATCTGGCCTGCTCTTCCTTGTCAGGTTTGTGAGGGGAGCAGCTATGGTACTATAACTGGGGACAAACTTTCTGTAGTACCCTGCTGTCCCTAAAAATGCCCTCACCTGCTTTTTACTAACAGGTGCAGGCCATGCCTGAATGGCTTCCACTTTGGCAGGTTCTGGCCTTACCTTACCACTCCCCACTCTATGTCCTAGGTAGGAGACCTCCGCCATACCCACCTGACATTTGCTCGGCTTAATGGTCAACCATGCCCTCTGTAGTCTGCCCGGGTCAATATTAGAACCGCGAAAGCCCATTTAAGCGAATACGTAAACGTCGACACATATTGTGCGAACTGCGAGTACACCAAACGCCTGAAACCGTGAAATTTAAAATCTCAAATTGGCATAGTTGGCCCTTCTGTGGTATAGCTCTGTCAGGTAAGTGTGCGATAATTATGGACCTTAGGGTTAGGGTGCGGGTTAAGGTAAGTGCATAGATAGTAATGTTTGTATGGTTTAGTGTAGGGTTTGAAGTAGGGTTTTGTTAAGTGTATGTGTGTGGATTATTTATTTTGCTTGGCTATAGATCATTAAGGTAAGTGTACAATAGTTACAGACCTTAGGGTAAGGGTGTGGGTTAAGGTAAGTGCATTGATAGTAATGTATGTAAGGTTTAGTGTAGGGTTAAAAGTAGGGTTTCAGTTTGTGTATGTATGTGGTTTATTTATTTTGTTTGGGTGGGTAGTATGTAGCGAGCGGTAGGGTTGGCCAACTATGCTGGTTTGGGATTTTGAATTTTGCCGTTTTGGGTGTTCTGTGTACTCGCAGTTCGTGCAATATGTGTTGATGTTTACGTATTCGCTTAAACAGGCTTTTGTGGTTCTAATATAGACCTGTCTGCCCAGCACCTCCCTGACATGATGAAGGTGCTCTGGCCAGGAATGGCTGTATATGGCAATATAATCTAGTTAAGCAAGGGAAAACCCTCCTTCTCCTGATAGGATACGATCTACCAGCCTCTGGAAAGTCACTGGGGCATTCTTCATCCCAAAGGGCATCTTTGTGAACTCGTGCAAAACAAAAGGAGTCACAAAGACTGACTTCTGTCTAGCACTGGGAGTCAAGGGCACCTGCCAGTAACCCTTGGTAAGATCAACGGTTGTAAGATACTTAGCCCCAGCCAGCTGCTCTAGGGCCTCATCTGTCTTAGGCATGGGGTAAGCATCCAACTCTGTGTGACTATTTAATTTCTTGTAACCTGGTGCTGCCATCCTTCTTTGGCACCAGCACCACTGGGGAGGCCCAAGGTCTGCTGGATTCTTGAATCACCCCTAGTTCCAACATCTCCTGTAACTCCTCCCTCAGGGTCTGTTTGACTCTCTCAGGCACCCTATAAGGGCCTGCCTAATAGGCCTTTGGGGACCTGTATCCACCTGGTGCTGTACTAGATGGATGCACCCTGGTTTCCCAGTGAACATGTCCCCAAATTCCTGCAACATTGCTCGGATTTCTCAAACCTGGGTAGGAGATAGCTGCTGGGACATTGCTACCCCTTCCACTGAGATGTCAGCCCGAGTGTCACTGAGGAGATCACTCCCCAGATCTCCTTCAGACTCCTCCTGCAATCCACTGCAAATGCTCAGCACAAGGGCCTCCCTGTCATGATAAGGTTTCATCATGTTAACATGGTACAATTTGTGCCCCTACCATCTGCCTAGCAGTTTCACCATGTAGTTAACATTACTTACCTTTCTTACCACCTTGTAGGGTCCCTCCAAAGCTGCTTGCAGCTTGTTGTGTCTGAAAGGAATGAAAACCATTACCTGCTTCCCCACAGCATACTTTCTAGCATTCCTGTCATACCACACCTTTTTCTGTTGTTGGGCTTCTGCCAGGTTCTCCTGAGCCAAGCCCATGAGTTCCCTGAGCCTTGTACTGAGGGTTAGAACGTATGCCACAACAGACTCCTTGTGAGACTCACACTCAACTGCCCACTCATCTCAATTTAAATCTAGAGGTCCCCTCACCCTATGCCCATACAGCAACTCAAAGGGTGAAAAACCTGTGGATTCCTGGGGAACTTCTCTGTAAGCAAACAACAGATTGGGCAAATATTTGTTCCACTCCCTCTTAAACTGATCTGCAAATGCCCATAGTATGGACTTGATTGTAGAGTTTAACCTCTCAGCAAGACCATTAGTCTGGGGATGGTAGGGAGTGGTCTTCATGTGCTTCACCCCACAGGACTTCCACAGACAAGCCAGCAGGTCTGACATGAAATTGGCACCTCTGTCAGTCAGTATTTCTTTTGGGAAACCTACCCTGCTGAAAATCTCTAACAAAGCATTTGCCACCTTCTCTGTCTCAATGGAGGACAAAGCCACTGCCTCAGGGTATTGTGTAGCATAACCCACTACCACTAGGATATACCTTTTCCCTGTGGAACTTGGGGTACTCATAGGACTGACAATATCCATAGTTACCCACTGAAATGGCTCCTCAATCACAGGCAAAGGCATCAAAGGAGCTCTCACCTTGTCTCCTGCCTTGCCTACCTTTTGGCACTGCTCACAGGTCCTGCAATACCCTGTTACATCTCTGGAAATTCCAGACCAATAGAAGTCTGCATAATATGCGTCTTTGTACGTTTTATGCCCATATGACCTGCAAAGGGAATATCATGGGCTATGGGTAGAAGCGCCAGATGGTAGGCTCTAGGCACTACCACCTGCTGTACTCTCTTACCTTCTAGCCCTCCCTCAGGGGTCCACTCTCTGTATAGTAACCCTTTGCCCCAGTATACAGATTCCCCCCTTCCTTGAGAATCAGGTGCCACCCTAGCTACCTGCCACAGGCCTTGCAATGTAGTGTCTGAGAGCTGAGCCTGTCTCAACTCTCTCCTTGTAACCCTTCTCAGCTCCCCTTCCACAGGATGTCTGGCATCCTCTGACAGTGGTGCCTCACTGTCAGCCTGGGTACTACTACTCACCTCTACCTTTGCAGTCACTCTGTCCAAGGAACCATCAATACCCACAAGCAGCTGTGGCTCACCTTCAGTTTCACTGCTACAGAGTAGCTCCCTCACTGAAGTAACCACCTCACCAGTCCTTGCTGCAAGTATGCAATCTGTCTGGGTTTCTCTAGGCTACCAGACCCACATGCTTGTCCCCTAGTCTGACTGTGTGTAACTGCATAAGCACATGGTACCGCCTCATTCAAATCCTACCCTATCAGGACATCTGCAGGATGCTAGTTTAGTACCCCTGTTGTCTCAAGACAACCTACTATTGGCATGTTGTCTTTCCCACTTACTGGCTCCAATTCCTTTTGTTCCCCACCTTGCCTCTGTGGACACCTGTATGCCACAAGGCCCCACTGGTTGCATTCATAACATTTAACCCTAGCTCTTGGATGTTTACCTGGACTAGTGGCTTCCCCTGCTACCGGCAGATTCTGTTGGGGGAAGTCTGTGCTGCCCACCATGGGTTCCTTTAGACCCATGAGCAGTACTGGGGGTCCCCTTACTGTGCAGGCCTGCCCTGCTTGCCAGGTATAGGTCTCCTCTCTTTCCCAACTCATCTGAAGTAGCACATTGCCTATCAGCTAACCAGATCCTCATGTCCTCAGGCAAAGTGCTAAGGGCTTGTTTCCTCACCAAAAGGTCTGTCAGCCCTTCAAAAGTGGTGACCTGACATCCACTCACCTGCCTATGGAAATAAGTGCTCAATTCAGCAACATATACATACACACTTTCATCTGTCTTGCGTCTATGCTCACAAAACTTTTTCCTGTATGTTTCAGGTATTAGCTTAAACAGTTCTAAAATACATTTCTTAACAGCAGTATAATCAAAACATGCAACATCAGACATTTTAGACAGTACGGTTACAGCTTTACCATAGAGTAAGGGGGTCAGGAACCGTACCCAGAGCCCTTGGTCAACCATACTGTTTACATACCCTCTCAAACATATGAATGAAACTATCAAAATTATCCCTCTCTTTAAACTGAGGAAGAAATTTACTGACCTTTTGTGCTTCTGGGGTCCAGTTACTCCCTTCCCCATTACCTCCATGACTCTGGCGAAGAGTCAGGATTTCCTTCTCATGCTGCCTTTGCTTCTCTTTTTCCTCAGTCTGCAGACATAACAGTTTCTCATTTTCCTCTGCCTGCAAACATCGCAGTCTCTCATTTGCTTCTATTTTCACATGCCTGGCCTCCAACTCAAGTTTCTTTAGCTCCAGCTGGATTTTTAAGTCCACTGCAGAAAGGTTGAGCTGTCCATTCTCTGAGGGTATTATATCTCCACTACCAGTCTGATTGTCCTCCTGGTTGCTGTTTTCTGATGCAGCTGTAACCAAGGCTGCAAACAGGTCTTCCTTAGTCAGGTTTCCATGCACCAGTCCCCTAGCCTGGCACATCTCCACCAGCTGGCACCTTGTCAGCTTTCCATACTCCTCTGCTGACATACTGCTTGCTCACCCTGCCTAACTAAGCTAACAAAAAAATAAGACAATTGTGATCTGAACTCTGAGTATTCACTACGTGGCTGTTTTAGAGTACAAAACACTTTCAAAGCTTACTGTACACAAGCTACAGGATTCACTCTACCCACACCACTACAAGCCAATTAGTATTTGCCAACCAATTAATATGTGGTGTGGCTATCCCACCGCTGCCAAACAATTAATATGTGAGGATATCTCAACCACTGCCACCAATTAATATGTGATGCATGTTCCCTGGACAGCAATCAAAGAGCCTCAATCCTCACCACTAACACCAGAGAGGACATCTCATATATGAGGTAAGGATAACAAATACACACAGTAAAGTGCAATTTCCCTTAAGAGCACACAGAGATCACAGTCAGTCCGGGGCTGGTCACTCCCTTCTCTCCAGGTCCCCAATAAGACTCCCCACTGGCACAGCTATAGGGTCCAGATCTCAGCCAGCTGGGCAAGCTAAAATCTCCAGCACCCTCTCTGTGAAACCAGTGCTTCGTGTCCCTGCCCAAGGAGCTGACACACACACACTTTGAGATAAGAGTTTATACAACTACACAGGCACTTCTGGGGAAGGCTGGCACAGGTTCTCCAGCTGTGCCCCTTTTACCCAGACTATATGGTAGAAATCACTGCCACCACTCTGCTAATATTTATCAACTACTCAAAGGCCCTTATGAAATGGTGTCCAATTATTACTGTGCAATATTATTATCCAATTTGTAAGTGTGTCTAAACAGTCAGTGCTTATTTGGAGTGACTTGGACAGTAAATTTTGTAAATATGCAGTATACTCTAGAGCTTAAATTATCTCTACACAAAACAGCCACAGTTGAAAGGTTTAAAATATTTAATAATAATAAATACTAAAAACACAAGATAATACTTCTTACTATACAGTGCTAGTCAAGAGTTCAGAGATCACAGAGAAATACTTAAAATAATTCAGTAGTACAGTACTGACATCACAAAAAAACCCTTAGTCTAATCTTTCTAGTTTCTAGCTATTTCTAAAAGAAAACACAAGGGTAAGATAACTTACATAAGAAAACAGGCAGAGTACTGATGAGTTGGGTGGTCAAGACAAAAATGCTTAATGCCTTTTGATTCTCTGTGTTTAAATTCCTATTGCAGTTCTGATAAATATTACATCATCTTTTTACACTTTCCTGATCTTCCCAGGCTGACAGATACTACAATCTTTTGTTATATTGCAGCTGCAGGAAACTACATCAATAAAAGACATTCCATATGTAAACTTTAGTAATTATTCCTTAAGTTAAAACAATAGGCAGGAAGCCTTCATCTAGCCTGGCTGGAGCCAAATTGTAAATATCAAAGACAGTCATGAAATAATTTGAACTTCAAAGGACATACAAGAAATGCTTGACTTAGCTTTCTTTACAACAGAAGGCAATGTTGCTACATTGTTTTAAGTTCAACATTTCACAGCATATTCTTGCATTTAAGAAAACAAGCCTGTATTTCAACATGTATATTTACAAATGACAGAATTATCTGCACAATTCTATCTGGCTAGGCAGGCAGGCTTCACAGGTTCCTTTATGTTATGCTGTACATCACACATATGCTCCTTGTGTAGCATAAGGCATAAAGGTGATGCCCAGATGTACCATCTGTAGAGTGCCTCCAGTCCGAACGCCATCTCTTGATCATCAGTCCGAATGCCTGTTCTATTGCTGGTTCACCAAGCCATTGCAGAAAAGTGCCCTATTGGGGTTTTTGTATCTTGTCTTTTCTTTTATACTTTGTTGCTTGAGGGGTTTCATGTCATGCAAGAAGGGTAAATGCCAGTGTGGGAGACAGATTCCCCATAAAGACAGTCACAAGCAGTGAATGTTTTGCCTCAGTGCTTCCCAAGACCATACATCCTGTTAAATCTGTCAGGCCTTTGTTCCCAAGACCCTCCAGAGTAGGCTTTCTTTGTTGGCATTATATCTAGAGAATGAATGTCTTAAGCTCTTAGCTAAAGACACTATGGAAGGAACTATACTCTCAGAGGAGCAGCTGTCCCTGTAGAAGGAGGCCAAGAAATCTAGGCCAGATTCTTCTGCTGTACAGCATCTGCCAGACATCCCTCCTGAGGCAAGTGAAAACTCAGAGGTTTGTCTGGCTTCACGGTTGGATTCTTTGGCCATAACCGCATTGGAGGCCATTGGGGATCCGACCTTAGATGCATCCTTGGAGGCCTTGCAGACATCTGCATCAGATGTTCGGGAGGAACAGCGGATGATATTTCTGAGAGGTCTAGGGGTGTTCCTCAAATGTTAGTCAGAAAAGAGATCCCTACTACCATATCTGAATGGTGTCCAGGGTCAGAGCCTTCTACATTTCATAAGGAGGATGTCCCTTTAAAGAAAAAGCAGAAAACTAAGCATATTGCTTTATCTCCTAAGGACCTACAGAGTGAATGGCAAAAGGGTTATTTAATGCTTTGTTGGCTTTAAAACCTCCTCAGGGCTCTTCTGTTCCAGCTCCTCATGGTCCTCTACTCCCCTTAAAAGATCCAGGGAACAAGATTCCCCTGCGAAGCGGCGGGCTCAGATGAGGAATCCTCTCAGATTCCCTCTCCTTTAGATTATGGGTCTGAGGAAGATGAATCTACTAGCCATGATACTTCTTTTGAGGAAATTTCCTTTGGAGACACAATTTCCAGGATGAAGGATTTTATTAAAATGGGATTGTGCTTAGGTTTCTGAAGTGCAGAAAAGGTATTATGAGCTCCTACAGATGTATTCTCCCAGGCCTCATGCTCTACCTCCTGTTCTGGCTGCATTGCTGAGTGTCTTTTCTAATGCTTATAAGGCTCATGACTCACAGCCCCCTGCTGCCAAGAAACCTGATAGGTTTTATAGGGTGCCTGAGGACTGTACATTTCTTTATAAGTCCTCTACTGCTGACTCTTCAGTGGTGTCCACTGCTTCTGACTAGCCATCTCAATTGCTTCCTTATCCAAAGTTATTGCCTTCTGACAAAGATAGCAGAACTATGGAAAGGTTGGGGAAAAAGGTTTATACCTTTGCTACTTTAGCTTTTAGGGATGTCAATTATCAACCCATATATCCAGGTGCATGTTGCCTCTTCTTTCCCAGGCCTGTCATGTAATTTCTGATCTTCCAAACTCTTAAGGGAAAACTTCTGCCCTTTCCTTGTTAGGGACTTCCTCCCAGGTGTCTTGTCATTCCATCATGTGTATGTATGATGCAGCAGATTCTTACTCTAGGGCTGCTGCTTTTGGGTCTGTGATGAGGAGACATTCTTGGCTTTGGCTTCAGCCTTTGCCTGATGATATTAAGGCTAAGTTGATGGATGCTCCTCTGGATAATAAACACTTATTTGGCAAAGATACTGCCACTTATTTGGCAAAGCTACTGCTGATTTGTTTAAGTCCCTTCAGGATAATGGCAAGGCTTTACAGGAAGCTGAATATTTTTTGTTTTTCCTGTACCCAAGTTTCAGAGAAATTACCCCAATAAGCCAGCCTTTATTCATAGACAATCTCACCCTCCTTCCAAGGGCAAGAAAGGTCGGAAGTGGGCTCCTCCTGCTAAAGCTACACACAATTCTGTACTCCAGAAGTCTCCTTTTCCTGATAAACCAGGTGTTATCTGACTATCCTATTCTTCCCAGCCACATTCCTCTTTCTCTTTGCCATTCTCTGTCTATTCCTGTTTGGTTAAAGATTATTCAGGACTCTTGGGTTCTGTCCATTATCCGTCAAGGATATTTCATGATCTGGAAATCTTTTCCCCCTTTTATGGGAATTTCTCAGCCTCCTCAGGAACAGCTGTCCTTCTTTCCAGGAGTGCTTCGGGACCTCTTAACTCAGGTTGCTATTTAAGAAGTTCCAGTTTCCCAAAGGGGGAAGGGGGGTTTACTCCAGAATGGTCCTAGTACCCAGGAAAGAGAGTACTTGGAGACCAATTTTAGACTTTTCTCCTCTAAATACATTTCTGAAGGTTCCCTCTTTAAGAATTGTGTCCCTTCAGACTCTGTTCCCTCCTTTGCTTCCTCAGGCTTACATGGTGTCTCTGGATCTCAAGGATGCTTATCTCCATATCCCAATTCATCTCCGTTTCAGGAAGTTTTTACATTTCTGTGTTGCTTCCTGGCATTTTCAGTTCTCTGCTTTGCCCTTTGGCCGTTCTATTGCCCCAAGGGTATTCACCAAACACCTCGCTCCTGTGATTGCTTTTTGCTGGCTAAGGGGATCCAGGTCTTTTCCTACTTTGATAATCTCCTGTTTCAGGTATCTACTCCAGAGATCTTGTTGCAAAATCTTTACTTTGCAATCTCCCTTCTGCAGAGCCCATGGTTCACTATAAATCTCAAAAAGTCCTTTCTGACTCCTTCTCCGGATCAGATTTTTCCGGGGTGCAGGCTACACTGTTCCCATGCTGGCATCCTTGCCTCCTTCCAAGGCCCTAACTGTTGTTTCCTTTTTTTCAGTCCCTTCTTCCTCTGACCTCTATAACAGCAAGGGAATTTCTGAGAGCTCTGAGGTTTATGGCTTCAACTATTCATATGCTTCCTTTTTCCAAACACCATATGAGAAAACTTCAGTGTTTTCTAAAGTCAGTTTGGCTTTAGCATTCTCATCCCTCAGTTTCTTAGTTCCTCTTCTCCCTTGTCTCAGGCAGGAACTTCAGTGGTGGATTCAGCAGTTGACTTTCAATCCAGGGCTCCCTTTCCAACCACCTCTTCCCTCTCAAGAGCCAGTCACAGATGCCTCAGATGTGGGATGGGGAACACCTTTCAGCTCCCTAAAGGTGCAGGGAGTCTGGTCGCCTCTTCAACAGAATGACCACATCAGTGTCAAGGAGTTGAGAGCCCCTCTGCTGGCTCTTCAGGCCTTTCTTTCTCTTCCTCCCCAGGACCTCTCAATGTGTTTACAGATAATACCACAATGATGTGGAATGTCAACAAACTTCTTTGTCGATTGTTACTTCTGGTGTGGGAACTAGCTGACTGGTTCCAAGTGACTCTTCAGGCAGTATACATTACTTCAGGTCAAAACATTGTATCAGACATTCTGAGCAGGTCCATAGCTCAATTCCATGAATGGATGCTTCACAGGGATGTATTTCTGGGCATTGTCCAGCAGTGGGGTTCTTTTTGTCTCCCCTCTGGAACTGTTCCAGAGTCACAGGTCCTATGGTTTGGAAGGTGGGCACCCTCTCTATTACTTGGAAGGTGATATTTATGCTTTCTCTCACCTTCCCCTCATTCCAAAAGTCTTATTTAGAATTCAACAGGATGCTCCCAAAATCTTGTTGTTTACCCTGTTTTGGCCAATATAGCATTACTTCCCTCTTTTTCTGCATTTAGCCAGGAGTAGTCATCACAAGTTTCCTCACATGGTAGACCTACTCATACAAAAAAATGGATCTCTCATCCATCCCCACCTGTCCACTCTTCAGCTGACATTGTGGATGATAAGAGTTTGATTCCACATAAACACCTTTTTTTTCTGAGGATGTGCTTAGGGTCCTGCAGGATGCCAGAAAACCCACTACTAGGAAATCCTACTCATCCAAATGGACGAGATTTTCTCTTTGTTGTCTTTCTCATAACCTGGATCCACTTTCTGTGGATGTTCCTTTTGTTCTCTTTTATCTATGTGAATTGCTCAATGCTGGGATGGCTTATTCTTAGGTTAAGACCCACTTACCAGCTGTTTCTGTTTGTCTGCCTTTATTATCTCCTTTAGCTTCTGAATTTGAAGCTAAAACAATTCCTTAAAGGCGTCCTTCATCTTAGGCCTCCCAGCCAGCCTGTTCCCTCCTGCCAGGGATCTTAATTTTGTTTTAGGAAAATTGACACAGGGTCCTTTCGAGCCTGCAGCCTGAGCCTTGCAACATTGCTCTTGGAAGACTGTACTTTTGTCTGCCCATACTTCTCCCAGACAGGTGTCTGAGCTTCAAGCCCTTATGGCTTGTTCTCCTTTTCTGGTGTTTCATAATGACAGGGTGTCCCTTCATACTAATCCTTCTTTCTTGCCCAAGATGCTTAATGAGTTGTCTCTTAATCAGTCTATTCATTTGCCCACTTTTTTGCCTTCTCCGCAATCAGCCAGTGAGAAGGTGCTGCATACATTGGATGTGCATAGATGACTCAGATTGTATTTATATAAGACTAAGACTTTTCATAAATCTGATCAGCTCTTTGTTTCCTTTCCTCCTAGATCATTAGGACTGCCATGTCCAGCAAGCTGTTTCCTCTTGGATTTCTAAAGTTATTTCTTTTTGTTATTCCTTTCATGGTAAGAGCCTTCACTCTCCTGTTAAGGCTCATTCTACTAGAGCTGTAACTTCTTCTGGGTTTTTTTTTCAAGAGTTTGGATACTAACGCTATTCTTGAAGCAGCTATATGGACTTTTGTGCATACTTTTACCAAACACTACAAGTTGGATGGAATTTTAAGAGCTAGAGCTGGTTTTGCTAGGGCCATCCTTCTTGAATTCCTAGAGAGCTCTTCCTAGAGAGCTCTGTTGGTCCTTCTTCCTCCCTCTGTGCTTCCTGAGCTTTGCTGTCTCCCTACTGTAATAAATACTGCAACAGTGAAATGGAAGGACATAGTACAATTGTGTAAAATCGTACCATAACTGTAGATGTCCTTCTCTTCACTGTTGCAGTATTCACTCCCTCCCCCCACCCCCGGTGCAATTCTCATCTGGATGTACTGATTACCTTTTCTGTTCCTTGCAATGGCATTACTACTGGGGATCTCAGTTCTGAGGATGGTATGTCTGAATTTCACCCTTATGCCCAGTGCTACGCAAGAAGCATACATGTGACATACAGAGTAACCTAAATCAACCCAAGGCTTTGGTATACTGGCCGGACATCAGGCCACCCATGGTAGGGGATCCCTAGTGTAATGAATACTGTAACAGTGAAGAGAAGGACATCTATCATTATAGTAAGATTTTACACAACTATTCTTTCTCTGCCTTACCTTTTGTACTATCCACTGCACTAATATTGTTCACAAAGTGTCTGATACCAGTTATACCTCATCGCAGGCTACAGGGTATCAACATTTTTCCATATTTAGACAACTTGCTTATCTTTGCAGAGTCTTTTTCAAAATGTCAGGAATCTCTCACTTGGCTGAGAGATCTCTTACATAAGCTGGGATTTAAAGAAACGTTCAACAGTCTTTTTGACTTGGGCTGTCAGCTAGACACCTCTATATAAAGAGCTTTTCTAGCCCAAGAAAAGGTGAATCTATATCTAGATCTATTTCTAAGGTTTTCCAGTTAGACCTCTGTCACTGTGAGGGAATACCTCAGGATTTTGTGTCTCATGGCATTTATGATTCTCAAGATAACCCTGAGAAGATGCCATGTGAAAAATATACAATGCTGCCATAAGTCTCTTTGATCCCAACAACAACATCCTTTGGCTTTTCAAATCACAGTGCAGGAGGTTTGTCAGAAGAGAAATCCATAGGTTTATAGGTGTTTATAAGGCTTTATATCATAACAT
The DNA here is from genome assembly GCF_019279795.1 of Protopterus annectens. Classification (NCBI taxonomy): domain Eukaryota; kingdom Metazoa; phylum Chordata; order Ceratodontiformes; family Protopteridae; genus Protopterus; species Protopterus annectens. The sequence goes on along the minus strand of NC_056726.1, from coordinate 698,080,512 downwards.
CAAAAGGAACTAATCTCGAATGGCTTAAATATCAAAATTGCCATTCATCGAAATCACTTTTGTGGGGGGCCGTGCCCCCCAGACACCCACTAATTATATATACCAACTCCGAGATCACACTATAGTGAGGAAAGGGCAAAATTCCAGACTTTTACTGTACCACAATCTCACAAAAAAACAAATCGATGAACGTCAGTTTCGATATTTAAGCCGTTCGAGATTCGTTCCTTTTGATAATATGATATAGACCCATTTATAAGGCTAAGTTGATGGAGAGAGCAAATATCCCTAAATCTGGAATGTCCTTTCTCCCTCCCTTATCCAACACAGTCACCACAGACACCTTAGACTTTGCTTGTGGAGCAGTTTCAGGAAGTATAAACGTGAGAGGAGTGTGGCACACCGTGGACAGATGCAAGCACATAAACATAAAAGATAAAAGAGATGCTTGCCCTGATTAAGGCACTCAGCTTTCTGAATCATCTCTGGTCATCAGGACCTCTTTAGATTGTTACAGGTACAGTCATGTGGTACATCAAGAAGAAAGGGAAGACCAGTTTGACCCCCTTTGCAGACTAGTCATGTTAACTTGGGATATAACTTCACAACATATCCTCATTCTGTAGGCATCCCACATTCCATCAGAGAAAAACTGTGTGGCAGACAAGCTGAGCAGGACAAGTACAGACTTTCACAAATAGAAACTAGATTAAGGGCTATTCCAAGATTTATTTGTTGGAAGCTTCTCAAGTAGCTCTATTTGCCTCATTTCTAAACAATTATCTGGCAAGATTCTGCTCCAGAACTTCAGAAAAGAAGGCTTGGAAGACAGATGTCTTTTCTTTTCCTTGCTTTCCACCCTTTCCACTGATATCCAAGGTCCTTCTGAAGACTCAGAAGGAATCCCACTAGATCACTGGTGGCTCTCTTCTGGCCCAAGCAACAGTACACCCTTCTTTTGAAAATGACCAGGGGCAATTACAACAAGCTTCCTCACAGAATGGATCTTCCATTCACAAGCTCTGGGGTGGTTGATACACCCTGACTTCAGTCAACTTTATCTCACTACCTGGATAATAGGGTCTTAATTCTCTTTAGGCACCTGCTTACTGAGGATATGCAGCAGCTACTAATGCAGGCAGGAAAGCCTTCAACTAGAAAATAATATATCTATTAGCAAATGGAAAAGGTTTTCTAATTGGTGACAACAACATAACCAGAATCTATTTAGGGCTAGTTGTTATCTGGTTCTACAATATCTATGTGAGTTAGCATTCTATGGCCTTTCTTATACCTCCATCATTTCAGCATGTCTGCCCATGGATTCTCCTCACTCAATGCATTCTCATATCAAAATGTTTTTAAAAGGGGTTTTGCTTAACGGGAACAGGACTCCAAGAAAACCAGTATCCATTCCTTGAGATCTTAAATTGTGTGTGTGTGTGTGTGTGTGTGTGTGTGTGTGTGTGTGTGTGTTGGAGAAGCTAACAATTGCTCCATTTGAACCAGCTAATCTGGCTGGCTTGAAGTTCTTAACATGAAAAAGAATGTTACTGATTGTTCTCACCACTGCAAGAAGGTAATCTGAGTTTCAAGCTTTTAATGTGAGTCAGCTCTATATCATTTTCCACATAAAACAACTCAACACCACTATGAGCATAAAAGAACACTAAACAGCTTTAGCATAGTAAACTTTTTTTATATCTGCTTTCGTAAAACAAACTTTTTCAGAAAATACTTTAGTTTAAAATCCAAATATTTAAACACGATCTCAAATACAAAAGCATCCATTCACAAAGCACATTTAATTATTCAATAAAAAATGATAAACGGTATCAAAAAAGTTCACCATTTAGATATCTTTTAGCTTATGATAGTTTAAAAAACATTTATTGTTAACTGCTTCATTTAAACCAAGTGGGAATTCAGCTTTTAACTTAATTTGCTATTCTGTTTCTATTTTCTCAACCTGATTTTTATATTTCCCACCCCCTTTGTCCTCTAAAACGTAAAACAGCAAACAAAAACTTTTTACAATTACTGCAAATAAGAGGCTGTTTTTGCAATCCTGTCCTAATGGGATACACATATTCTTTGATTCTTTCTCTCAAACTCCTGGTTGTCATTCCCACACGAAATACTAATGCATCCTGAACATACGCTGATATTTATTTTATTTATTTATTTGACATTTGTTGATCGGGTTAGTCCAACTGGGCAGATGCCCTTTTTCAGTGGAGACCTGTGGTGAAAAGCTCCAATGTTTATATATATACATGTGATAAAAGATGAAGTGTAACAAATAATACATACATTTACATTCAAAACTAAATTAACATACAGAATTAACAAATATATAGTATGATGTACCACTGGTTGAGATGGTTAAGACTCTATAAAGGGTAAAGTAAAATGCTAATCCTAAAACAATTATATCCTAAGCATAACCACTTAACAAATATTATAGATTTAAAAGATGCAGCAGTATATATATATATATATATATATATATATATATATATATATATATATATATATATATATATATATATATATACTACTAACCCTACAGAGGCACACATGTATCTACCTGGGATCCTAATAGTATAAGAAATGTGGCTTAACGAAACATACTGTCCCTTGTATATGAATCTATATACTGAACAATTAGTACATTTGTAAATATGAAGAAATTAGACACTGTCATATGTGCTAGCATTCCTGGCTAAAGTTTTGTAAATAATCTCAGCTTGTCCTGTGTATTGTATGCCAGCATGACTAGCTATGATATTGTAAATAGGTTCTTACATGTTGATTTGTGATCTGTTTGAACAGGGTGTTTTGGAGACTTGAACAGTGTCCTTTTGCATTTCTAACTGTGAATGTTTGTGAAGAGAGATTGTAAAGGCAAACTGTCTCAGATTCAGCTGATCAGCAGATGATGTCTTTGGAATGTTGACAGTTGCTATGTGTTGCTGTCAGAAGCTAAAAGGCAGGAAGGAACTTTTAGAAAACAGCTGTTTGTTGAAATTAAAAATATGAAATGAAAATTAAAACTAGAACAGTTGACAGACTAGTCTATAAAAGAGCCTGCTGAAGTCAATAATTGTCAGCAGTCAGTTACAGTTGTCAGTTGAACTGTGCAGTGGATACCCAAAAAAGGACTGACCAAGAACTGTAAACCTGCCTTTGATTTGTTGTAGTAATTTAGGGACAGTGTTCTTTAGTTAGTAAATTATAATTAATCAGCTAGATCAGTTAGAGTTTTTCTGAATGCTGGATCTCTGTCCTACAGTAATGATTTCATTTTCCCGGTGATTACGTTCTGTTTATTTATTGGGATTTACTGTTTTATGTTTTTAATCATTTTGCTCAATATTAAATTTTTTTTATTAACTTACAGTATGCCTGATCATTCATTGTTTTTCCTTAATGATTTGAGAGTGCTTATACTTGCCTTGATAACTTCTCGGGCCACTCTGAAAGCTTGGCTGCTTAGGTCATTTGTTGCTATTTGTTTTAATATTTAATTTTGATAACTGGACACCCCCTTTAGAAGGGCATGAAGACACTCTGATTGGTGGCAGCATTACTGTACTACTTTGGGGAAGTGACACAGTTGGAAATCTGTGTCAGGCTTTCTCAGAAGTGTTTGGATGTGTGAGATTTCATTTAAGTGTGAGTGCATCAGAGGTCTTAAATTAGAACATATTGCTTGAAGTGTGTAATAAGGAGTAACATTAGGAGTGGACAGAAGTATGCAGTCCAGTCTCAGATTACAGAACATGTTCCTGTTGTGCTCTTAGGGGAAAAATGTGAAATATTACTCCTGTTTAAGTAACAGTCTCACACTGGAGTCAGTAGTCAGGATTGAAGCATGTCATGAAAGGAGATACTGCCAGCCCAGCTATCTGGAATTTTGTAAATAATTATATGTCATTTGTGAGTAACATGATTCATATGCTTGTGTTACAAATATACTGTATGCTATGTGTATATCAAACTGCTGGTACAGAAGTGTGTGTTGGAAAGGATTGTAAAGTACTGAGCTTTAAAAATGTATCCACAGTGTACCCTACTGGAACAGAACAGAAATGTACATACACTATTGTAACTGTTTAGATGTATATATTTTAACAATGGAAACTGGAACACAGGGGGTTAATTTCAGAAAAATAGCTGAAAATGTACTTTATGACACGTAATAAAAGGATGTTATCTTTAGCCTTGCTCTTGGTCAAACTACCATTTGTATTGATAGTAACAATACACAGTAAGATTGGAAACCCTTTGTTAAGGGCCTTAAAGTAGTTGATAAGGATGTGGCTGGTGGCATTGATAACTACCTTATAGTCTGGGCAGAAGGGGGCATAGCTAGTAAACCTGTGCCAGCCTTTCCCAGGTGTGTGTGTGTGTGTGTATGTCTGTGTGAATCAAACCTCAAAGTGTGTGTCTCAGCTACTTCAGCAGGGACACAAAGCACTGGTTGGACAGAGAGGGTGCTGGAGGTCTTAGGTTGGCCACTCAGCTGAGAACTCAACCATACCTCTCAACCTCTTAGAAAAAGAAATGTCGACAAAGCCATAAATACAAGTAAAGTTCATAGAATAACAGGTTTTACATTAGCATGAATTTTCCAAATGGTATGAAATCTGAAACTCAAATGTCTATTTTCTGACTTCAATCTTTAATGATTTGCCACTAATTTTGCCAGAAAAAACACAATTTTTTGAAAAATGGACCAGAAATATGAGACAAAATCTGGACATTCTATGAAAAACTATACAGTTGAGAGGTATGATCTCAACCCTATAGCTGTGCCACTGGGGAGTCTTATTGGGGATCCGGAGAAAGAGGGAGGAAACCAGCTCTGGACTGACTGTGGTCTCTGTGTGCACTTAAGGGAAGTTGCACTTGATGCAGAAAGCTGCATCTGGAAATACTGTGTATGTACCTGTCATCCTCCCAATATACATCCCCCTGAATCCTCACCACTAGGGGACAGATTATAAATATTGCTCTCATGAACTTAGAAAATTGCTATAATAACAGGAGTTGTGTTAGTATGCATTTTTCTAAAGGATATGATGTCTAAAACTAAAATGTCTGTTATTATTTAGCAACTTCAATCCCTCTTATATATGCACAGACACACACACACACACACACACACACACACACACACACACACACACACACACACACACACACACACACACGCACACCTACCTTTACCTACTCCTTACACACGCATACACACCCCTACCTACCTACTTCTTATATCTACACACCCCTACCTATTTCTTATACACACACCTCTTAAAAACAATTAAACACACACATGCACACACCTACCTGTCACTTGTACCTTTGTCCACAGTCCAAATGTCTTCTGGAATTCAAATTCTGCACGGATGTGGAAGATGAAGATGTAAACCATCGGTTGCACAGATGCAAAAGCATTTGTGCGACTGGATGCAAAAGGCATTCTTAAAGAAGAATGTCCTTAAAAAAACATTTTTTTTTTTTCAATTAAAAGAAAATTAATCTCCCAGCCAGCCGGTTCAGGGGGGTGCAAGTGAACCCCCTTGCACCTGCCTGTGGGTGTCCTTCGTTGTGATACCTGTTGCATTAATAAACTGTATTCAAATTTTGTTTTTGAAGACTTGTGTGTTTATCATTTCTTCAAAAATGAGAATGCTGTTCATTTAATTAAAATCATGTTTTCATTTGTTTTAGCCACAGAAGAAAGGACAGCCTCTATTTCTGCAAAGCCAACACTTGAAATGTATAGCCTTATGTGAAGGTACATTTAAATGTATTATCTGTTTTATGAGCATACTGTTTCATTTCATTATGCATATATAGCAATAAATTAATGTTTATAGCACTTGGAATGTGTTTATAGGTTCAGCAAGATGTAGTCTGTGACCAGTGTACTAACATTAAATAGCAGTACAGCATATCTAAGCCAAAATCTTTTTCTTGCTTGCACTGAAAATATGTTTAGGAAGCTTTGAGCCTTAGTTTGCCAAATCCACAAAATGCTTTATTTATTTATTTGTTTGTTTGTATATTTTTTTGTTTATTTTTATTGATTTATTGGGTTGGTTAGTTGTTTCAGAAGAACTACAGTGCATTCTCAAGAAAGAAATATAAACCCATCAAATATTAATGGTGAAGAATAAGAAAGCATAAAAAGTAAACAAGTATAGATAACGTTGTGGCAACATTGCTCCTACCTGTAATGTATTCTTTTGCAAATGAATGCTAGTTTGCTTCAGAGTCATATGCCTGTATGCTTCAATTTAATATAACTATGTACTATGTTATTTTCTTTTCAGTGATAACCTCACCTGATCTACAAAAACATGGTGACATCTGGGTGGTTCCTAATACTGATCATGTTTGCACAAGGTTCTTCTTTGTGTAAGTTTAACTTATTTCTTTGATTTTTTTATGCTTTGCATTGCAATGCAACTTGGTAATATGCTTTTATTGAAGGTACTATCAGCCCAATTCAACAGATTTGGCTTTAAGGTAGTATTATATAAAAAGTGTTGATTCATCACGATCTGCATAAATCTGTTACTTTTAACACTGTTAGCTGAGGCTGTTCAAGTGCTTAAATAACATTTTGCTTCAGTCAGCAATACAGACCTTTAAAGCATAATAAAATCATAGAACATACAAGGCATCTGGGCTGTGTGGCCATTTATTCCTTGCCAGTACCAACCCTTAGACCTTACCTCCTTTTTCAAGAAGTGATAAGCATGAATGTATGGGTTTATATTAGTTTGTTGAAGTCTAATTACAGTAAATAATTGTTCATCAAACCAAAATCACTAAACGGCCATTCATCGAATGTTCACATCAGCGAACGTTCTTCCCAGGGAAGGAAATGACTTGGCCAACATATGGAAATTTGCCCTTTTCCCAACTGTAGTGAGATTTCAGAGTTGGCATATGTAAGTGGGTTTGATGTACTGTGGTGTGTGTGCTGGTTAGTCCACTGGCCAAGTCATTTCTATAACTGTAAAAAATGTTCGCTGATGTGAACATTTGAGGAACAGCCGTTTGGTAATTTCAGTTTGATTAACAGCTGCTCATTGTAATTAGGCTTCGACAAACTAATATAGACCCATAAATTCAAGCCCTGTATGATTGGCTTATCAGGTCTTGAAAAAGGAGGTGAGGTCTAAGAGTCGGCACTGGCAAGAAATAAATGGCCACACAACCCAATTGCCTTGTACATTCTGTGATTCTCTTATGCTTTAATGGTCTGCATTGATAACTGAACCAAACTATTATTTATGCAGGTCTTGGACTACTGGATGTTTTCTTAATGTTATTTGTTAAAAATAGTAAAGGTGAATCATTCAATAGATTGACTTACACTGCGTTCAGTTTGTGGTACTCTGGGTGCCCTGTTTGAGATCACACACAGTGAGTTATTGGAGTTTGCCATTTCCACTACTTTTGTGTGATCTAATAGTTGGTAGTTTAAAGTAATGGGGTGTATGGCTGCAGTTGAGTACTACCCCACAAAAAAAAAACTTTTTTTTTTGCTTGTTTTAGTTATTAATTGATTTTCAAAGTTTATTTAGGGTCAGATGTATACTGCGGTGGTGGTGCTGCGGTAGCGTTGTCGCCTCACATTAAGACGTTGTCCTGTTCAATTCTCAGCTAGAGCGTCTTCTGTGTGGAGACATGCATGAATGGGTGTACCTTCGTTGAAGGTTGTGCGTCAGGTCTGGCAACTCGGCATGTAAAAATCTACTGCCAATCATTAGCGGACCGGAGTTCCGCTGTGGCAACCCCTAACCGGGAAAAGCCGAAAGACACAACAACAACATTCAGGGTCAGATGTATTAGTGTAGATCTACTCATAAGTTTGATAAGTAAAATTCAGCTTTTCAATACAGATCTTATAACAATGAATATAGGAATAAGGCGTCCAGCCTTTCTAGGTAGCTCAGGAATCTTTGTGGTCTTTCCAACATCTTGATATATTTAGTAAGATATATCCCAAGGGAGGATGATGGGCTTTATCAGTGGAGAATGCAGAGTAGTAAGCAACATGATGGTCAGATGAGAGGGAGTTATCTTCCCAAGTTTCAAGGTCTGTTACATCTTCATTTTAGAGTGAGGTATTTTCTATACTATAAACTGTATGCTTTTTCTTTTTTTTTTCTTTTTGCCAAATGCAACAGATATTGCATTTTTTAACATTTAGGATTAGCCTGTATTTAAAGTACCATTGATTGGGATAGCCTTCACTTTCTTTCAGTTAGGCCTATTTTCTCAGAAGCTCCCACTCATGGGGACATGAGTAACCTTTACTGGTGCATCTGATAATAGTATGTGCCATATAAAAAATGCCCAGATGGAGAAATGATAAATCAGCAAGCAAAGGAAAGTAGTATTGCTGGAACTGAATCTCGGTGACTACTTTCAAAGGTAGACTTTATTTTTCACAAAATCTCACCAAGGCAACACTGATATATAGACTGTATTTTATATAGCATATATCATGGGCAGAAGTAGGTTAAAAATTTAAAAAGACAGCCGGGTGCTCAAGTCACAGGATAAAAAAGTACCCAATCATGGTACAGGCACTGATGCCAAGGCTGTAAAAAAAAACAACGTAGAATCATCAAGACTTGGAAGCATTCCTGCAGTGGGATTATGACAGGCTCAGGGGTAGGATGCTCGCCCCCCCCCCCCCATTTTCAAAGGAAGTAGTAACAAAAAACACAAACATTGACAGACCAAAAAAAGAACCATAAAGAAAATAGAGAGGACTACTGAGGATGATAAAGAAATTAGTATCATTACTATTATGCAAAAAGCCCATAATTTCCGGGCAGAAGACTTTCAAGAACACTGAGAGAAATTAGATCAAAGAAAAATACTTGCATAATAAAAACATTATCAAAAGCTTTAAATGCAAATATGTGTTCATTAATATAAAAGATTCATGAAAACATTATATAGACCAAGAAACTTTGGGCCATTTTGAAAAAGAAGCGATTGCGGAAGTGCAGAAATATAAACAACAAAAGCTAGAGATTTTTGAAAGGCATTAAAAAAGAAACATGGACATGGGAAGGAAAGAGAGATCTGATATGGTGCAATATTTATACAAAGAAGAAAGCTAAATAATAAATACAAAAAAAGTGGCTCCAAAGATATTTGAAGAGAAATACAGGCAAAGGCACCAAGATATGAAAAGTTGCACAATACAAAAAATAAGGTCACAAAGAAGGGACTGTAGATTAAAAGATTAGTAAAGTAGAAGTTAAACAAATAGAAGCTGAAGTTATGGAATACATGTGAAGTGAAGGATTTTGTGTAGAAGGTCTAATACAGGTTATGTCACAACACGATGGAACAATGAGTCACTAAAGTAAGGAAAAATAGTTGGATCAGGAGACATCTGCCGAAGAAATATGGACATGGGAATGAAAACGGGATGTGGTGCAATATTTTGCAAAGGAGAAAGCAAAACTAATCAATACAAAAAAGCAGCACCAAAGATATTTGAAGAGAAATTCAAGCAAAAGCATCTGGATATGAAAAATATTTGCAATACAAAAATGAGAAAACAAACAGGGAAAGTAGAAAAGAGGATTAGTAATGGAAAGTTAAAGAAATAAAAACTGAAGTTATAGATTACCTGCAAAGTGAAGGACTTAGTATAGAAAATCCAACTCTGGTAATGTCACAGCATGATGGAGCAATGAGTCCACAAATTAAGGAGAAATAGGTGGAATAGGGAGCATCTATTTGGTTGCTACATAAAGAAGCTCTGGAGCCTTCAGTAGGAAACCAATACAAAACTTCCGTTGCAGTTGCAGAGCAAGAGAAGGAACAGAAAATGGCGGCAACTCTGATACAGTCAATGTTGTAAAGTGATAGGCCAGACTGTTCCCATATGAAACAGCAATGAATGATAGGGTATGCAGCTGAAGAGAATATGTCACAGGAAGATGTTCTCAAACTTTCTGTGGAATGCCTGCAGGAAACAGAGAACAAAGAAGCTGCCTCAGTTTAGAAGAAAATTATCCAATAGAAGAGTTGATTGATTTTATAGAGACGAATAGACCTATAAAGATCAATGAAAGATACAGATTGCAGAAAGTCAATAAGATACAAACTGTTAAAGTCTGATAAAACAAATGAACAAAGTAATAAAGACTATTAACAGAAATTCATATGACATAACTGAAGTTGTTGTTGTTGATGTGTCTTTCGGCTTTTCCCGGTTAGGAGTCGCCATAGCGGAACTCCAGTCCACTAATGATTGGCAGTAGATTTTTACCTGCTGGCTTGCCGGGCCTAATGCACAACTTTCAACGAAGGAACGCCCATTCACGCATGTCGCCACACAGAAGACGCTCTAACTGAGAATCGAACGGGCAAATAACTGAAGTAAGTAGGATATATTACTGTGCAGCTAAATTAATAACAGATAAAGTCTTACCACAAAATTATAGGGAAATAAGGGAAAGGAAGGGAAAAAAATCAAATGCCACCATGGAAATACTGAATACAGAAAACTATAAAGTAACAAAGACAAGAGGTGTATTTGTTAGAAGAGTATTGAAGAGGGAACAGATCCACAAGAGTACTTAGAAAGATAGATGTGATAAAAGCAACGTTCAGTATTAAGACAGACTAGGATCCAACATATACTAATGCAAATAATAAACTTAAGGTATCAGCACAAACTGAGAAACTGTGAAGGTATGCAAATAAATATAAAGGAAAAAACAAAATAAGAAATACATTGATGACCCAAAAACATTTTATAGACAATTGGAAAACAAAGCAAAAGGAATAGAAACACCACCAAAGAAAAGAAGAAATTTACACATTTTGGAGAAATATCTATGAAGACCCTGTGCAACATAATAAAGATGCTGAATGGACAGAAGAAGTGAAAGAAACAGACATTTAAATGTTCGGATATGAAGTGGGATGAAGTAACAGCCAGAGGAATTGAAACAGCATTAAGGAAATCCTTCTGTGTGGCACACCTCATCACAAAAGGGTTCTCATCCAGGAAAAAAGAGGATATTGTTCCCCTCTACCCGGCACTCATTAGACCAATTATAGAGTGCAATGCCCCTTTTGGAATGTACCTCACAAGACATCTGCAGCAGCTGGAAAGGCCACAGAAGTACCTCACAAAGAGGATTACTGGCTTCAAACAGATGCCCTACACTGACCGTCTCAAAAAAACTCCAGCTTTACTCTGTAGCATATCGCCTACTCCAAGGACATCTCTGCCTAACATATAAAGCTATGTTAAACTCAGAGCTGTTGGACATGCTACACCTAAAGAAATCCCAATCCCTCTGAGTTACACGCTCTAGGGACCTAAACATACCTCTCAACCTGGAAACATCAAAAATCTGGACAAGGCCCATGAAAAATAGGTACAAATCTGTACACTGATTAACATCTAATTTACATGCATAATTATGTAACCCCACCCACTCCATTGGAATTGTGGGATACCAACTTTCAAACATAACTGAAGAACGGGCAACCAAAATATGGCACCAGAGTCCCCCTGCAGCCATTACAATGTCCCATTACCTGACCATTTCACCCCAGTTACCATAAACACTAATGTGTGCATACTGCTTTACTTCTCCAGTGATTATTTGGATTTTATTTTTACAGCACTGACTGCACAACAATGCAAAAACACTACTAGACATCTAGTAAAAGCAATACTGTCTCACAATGAAAATAGTTGGAATTAAAACTTGTCTGCCCTTGAAACTCACATTCATTGAAACAGCATTGAAACCCACTCACACCACATCCAAAGAAAATCCATTTGGCCAGTGCACCAAATGCAAACACTCGACTGTTAACATTCTTCAACTAATGACACACAACGCATTTTAACCTGAAAGGTCAGTTAAATTTCAGGTGAGCTTCATGTATTGGCCTGCATTACTTTGCACATTATCATGAGACTAGTAATAGCACTATCGGAGGACCTTTCACAACCCTTCTAATACACAAGTACAGCATATAGTAAAAAGCAAACTCAAAATGGCAATAAAGGAAAAAACAAAGCTGAGGCTAAGAATGTACACAGCTTTACATGTATATCTGCAAAGCATATTACTACACACTTGTGTCTTTACAGACAAACGTATATGAATTATTCATTCACAGAGGTAAAACCATCACCGCAATCAGATATATTCAGAAATGTCCAGGCCATTTTTTTTTTGAAAGTGCAAGTTGTTATGCTGTCATAATGAACTGAAGCCTTAAAAGAACAGAAAAAAAAAACAGAATTAGATAGATAAAAATATTATGATTTGCAGGGAAACCACACAACAGCTAAAAACACCACTTGTAATCAGCTGTACAATAATATAGATTTCTTTACCACTAAAGTTACAATGGAGGAAACAAAAAACAGTGCAACACCGTCTTTATATAATCCATCCATCCACAATCAACAACATGGTTTAACAGTAACAGTCATTTACAGCCACGTTCACACTACCAGATGGCTATATAATCATTTAAGGAAATTAATAACTACTGATTCTGCTATGTAGGACTAAACTAATTAAGGGCAGTTTGTCAATCCGGAAAGCAATTACCAAAGCCTTATGTAATATCATTGCAACTATGCTAGATTATTAAGCTGTGGGTCTGTGAGCAAGCTTCCCAGATGTGGTCATGAATATAAAGAACAGGAAACAGCAGTTTAATTCAGGAAGCACTGGCAAACAGGGAAGCACAAAGGATAGAAGTTCTTTGTTGCTAATAAGCTGGAAGTTACTTTGATAACAGCAGGGTTAGATTTTTAGAATGAAGTGCATTTCTTTCAATACCATACACCATTAATATCACAGAGATTTGACTGAAAAAAATTAGCACAGAACTAAAAGATTAGATGCCATTAACATCTGAAGCAGCAAAACGTTCTATCAATGATATGCATTGTTGTAGAAGAAACTAATAAAATAGATCTCTTAACTGCATTTATTACTTAAGCAGTATGTTACTTTAGCAGAAGTTTCCCACAGAAGATAAGAAGTCTGACAAATTCCATGACGACCTTGCAAATTAAAACTAAAAATATATCTGCTTGCGAAAAAGTGCATTCTCAGCAGGCCTAAGAGAGCTGTGGGTAGGTATTAACTAACTATCAAGCAGTGTAGGTATTCTCAGAAAACATTAAACATACTAAGCAAAAAGTAAGGAGCTTATTTATTCCTTGTTTATGAAAGCAAGCGACTGCTATTATTACTTTGAATTTACCTTGGTATGCTATGCTCACATTTAACTAGGAAGGTGCAGTAACATTCCCAAACACAATGTGTACTGATACTACAGCAAAAGTAGCCAATGTCTTTATCAGATAATGTATCTGACAGAGACTCTGCACAATTCAATGTCATATAAATACTTTCTTAGAATCCTTTGTATCATTATATTACAATCTTCTTGTACACTATGAGTATGTGAATACAGTAATTGTGTGGTTTGTTTGCAGGCTTCAACACTTATCCTTCATGCTCCAGTTTATATTATTATAAGGTAATTTTTACATAAAGACGATAGATGCCCCCCTCCCAAAACACACACTTCTCTGAAAGTAATTTTCTTAATTTTTACTTCACAGTACTTACTTCGCAGAATAATCGCATCCAAAAATGTATTAATTCCGATGCCGACGAATGATGTAGTATAATCCAGCAACCTTACCAGTCCGATAATGATACAAGAGCAACCAGAACATGAAATAGAAGTTAATCTAACACCAGCAACTGTTGATTGCCGTTCCAGGTTCCCGCTCGCATTTCAGACAGGCCGGAAATGCGTGAGCTCCTTGAGCTCAATTCCGACAGGCTGGGAGAGTGAACTGACATCATCGTGCAGGCTAGTAACCCTGACGGAGCTGACATCATCACGTACGCAATGACGTCAGCTCTAACAGCCATGAAAAATTAAAAACAAAAGAAAAAAATCGGAACTGAAGGGGTGCCACTCAGGAATCATGGCACCCCTTCATTTGAACCCCAAAACTCGGTAAAAACTGAGCAATTCAGCACGGTTGAGAGGTATGGACCTAAACCTTGTCACCACAATAAACAGGACATGCTGGAGGAATAGGTTCCTTAAAAGTGAACCTGCAGGCTATGCTAAAAACTATAGACCAGTAACATGCCTTCAACGATTTATGAACTGTGTACTGGAGTTGATGCAACAGAGTTTATAGTCACTTAGAAGAAAACTCAATCATGGCAATAGAAGCAAAAAGGTAGTAAAAGAAAGTCATGTGACACAAAGGGTCATTTGTTATTAAATAAAGTCATAATGGGGAATTGTTAAAAGGAGAATAATAAAAGCATGGTATGGATAGACTACAAAAAAGCATTTGAGAGCATCGCATATTCATGGATAAAGGAGTGGTTACATGTATAAGATACACTCTGCATTGATCAATTACATTACAGTGACCATGGAACAGTGACAAACCACTTTGCAGCTAAGTCATGATAAAGGACACATTATTATCCCAGGGTTAAAAATTCAAAGGGGGATATTCCAGGGTGAATCTTTGTCACTGTTGCTCTTTTTGGCTTGCCATTAACCCATTGACCCACTGTCTACTTAACAGATTTGGCCAAGGATACAATTTGGCTCCCAGAAAACAACAAAGTATAAAGATTTATCTTCTTTTTATGGATGATTTGAAACTGTGTAATCAGATGAGGAGCTGATAGCACAATTGGCAGTGGTCAAAGCTTTCTCAGATGATACAAGATTGTCATTTGTTCTTGATAAATGTGCAAATGTAAGGTCTTGATAAATGCATAAAAGTAACATATAAAGCAGGAAAGGTGCAGCGCAAAGAAAATATCTGTCTAGGACAGGAATGTCATATAAAGGCACTTGAGCAGGAGGGAATTTTTAAATATTTGGGAACTGATAAAAGATCGACAATAAAACATGAACAAATGTGAAGAAATCTGAGTAAGGAACATTCTGGGAGACTAAAATTAATACTGAAAATAGCCCTTACATCCAGGAACAACGTCCATACTATAAACCAGTTTGCTGTTCCTGTTCTAACTTACAGTGTTGGGGTGATTGACTTGCTTCAAAAGGTATTGGATCAACTGGACAGAAAAACAAGAAGAATGCTTCATGGTTATAAGATGATATTTATTTTTATTTTATTTATTTTACATTTGTTGACCAAGATAGTCTGACTGGATACTTGTCCATTTTCAGCGGAGGCCTGGGGAGAAAAGCTCCATGGTGCAAATAATAATATGTTTCATATGACTTAAAACAAAAATAAAGTGAACAGAGATATTATTTACAGATTTTTCAGAAAAAAAGACAAGATTTACAGATTATTTCAGACATTAAAGATTATTTCAGAAAAAAACAAGTGATGCATTTAGTAATCAGCAGATGTATGTAAGCTAAGGAGCTAGGAATCTCAAGATGGTTAAGAAAGACTGGTATAATTACTTTGGAATAATAGTGAGTGTGTTAGTCAGGATTAGAACAGCGGCAAGACCAGTGTGACTTAAAGTATTGTTTTAGTCTATTTTTGAATCAACTTGTGGAGGGTTCTAGAGTAACATCTGCTGGTAGGGAATTCCAAATTTTTCCAACACAGTTAGCAAACAGAGAGTCACCGGCTGAATTATTAGCTTTGATAGTTTGGACGAGCAGTTTTTTTGATGATCATAGTGTACTAAGGTTGCTGTAGGGGTAAATTATGGGTTTGAGTGCTGGTGTTTTGTCAGGTAGGTTTAGTACTTTAAATGTAACTATCATCTGGTTGAACTGGATGAGGTGAGATAGTTCTAACCACCCAATAAATCTTAGGTTAGTACAGTGGTGTGTTTTGTAGGGCATACCAGTATCAAATCTGGCAATGTGATTATAGCAGGTTGATAGTTTATTGAGTTCTGTTTTACCTAGGTTGGTCAGTAGAGGGGAAGCAGAGAGTAAGGTCAAGAGTAAGTGTGAGTGGGCAATTGCAGTATGAGCAGGTGGGGTAAGGAAAGGCTTGATCTTGTAAAGTGACCCAAGTTTTTTAGTGATGGTTTTAATAATTTTGTTGATGTGTAGATCGAACTTGAGTATATTGTCAATAATGACTCCTAATAGTTTTGTATGGGAGTCTGGAGAGTTAGTGGTACCATTACTAGAGTATATAGAAAAGGAAAGGGGGTTAGACTTGTTGGTGGGGAAGAAAAGTAGCAACTTTGTTTTATTAGGATTTAAGATCAAACAGCAATCAGATAGCTATTTTTCAACTCTGTTAAAAGTAGACTGTGATTTTGCACACAGATCTGATTGAGAGGAAGCCAAGCATATCAGAGTGGAGTCATACGCGTATTGAATGCAAGTTGCCTCTGGGATGACAGTGTAGAGATCATTGATAAAGATAGAAAACAGAAGAACACCCAATATTGATCACTGGGGGACTCCCAGAGTATTTGGTAAGAGGATAGATAGTTTATTCTGCCATAGAACAGCCTGCTGTCTGCCGTACAAATAAGATTGGAACCAGTGGAGAGCAGTGTTATCTACGTAGGTAGTTTTTAGGGTCTGAATTAGAAGCTGGTGATTGATCATATCAAATACCTTTGAGAGGTCCAAAAAGAAGGCTGAGGATAATTTGTTATTGTTATGGTTGTGGTTACTGGTATTAGAGAAGGCAAGGAGGGCTGAGGTGGTGCTATGATGAGGCCTGAAACCATACTGAGCGTTTGCCAGTAAATTGTTTTGGGTAAGATGGTGCATCAACTGTACATGTATGCATTTTTCCATAATTTTGGCAAGTGGAGACAGTATGGCTATTGGTTAAAAGTTAGATAATTCAGTGGAAGTACCACCTTTATGGAGTAGTATCACATAGGATATTTTCCTGATGGAGGGGCTAGAGGCTTCTGCTATGGCGCGGTTGACAAGAATGGAAACTGGGTATGCTAAAGCATCAGCAGCTTTTTGCAGATATTCAGCAGGGAGATGATTGGCTGGCAAGGCAGTAGGTTTTAATTTTTTGAGTAAAGCTTGAATAAATGAAGTAGCGGCTGGTTGGAATCTAAAAGAGAGATGGGTATCAAGAATTGGCTGATTTGTACTGGGGAAGCTAGGGGTTAGTCAATTAGCTACGGATTGGATAGTTTCTGTGAAAAAACAGTTAAACATGGTAGCGACATCCTCAGGTGGTTTATCAGTGGTGGCTGCAGGGGATGGGTAGTGGTTTGGCTTGGGTGCATTCATTTATTTATACTTGCCCAGAATTTCTGGGGATTGTTTTGATTTTTTGTTGTAAATGGTAGTAGTAGTTTCTCTCATCAAGTAAGACATATTTTTTGGTTTCATTTCTTAGCTGCCGGTACTTTATTTGGTCTTGGGGGGTGTGGTATGCCATAGGGCCCAGGCTTTTTTTCTGAGGGCAGTTTTAGATTTGGTATCTTTGGTAAGCCATGGAGCAACTTTTGATTTTATTCTAGTGGAGCACATGGGAGTGTGGAAATCTAAGATCTTGAAAAATTTATTGTTAAAGTAGACTTCAACTTCATCTAGGGGTAGTTGCGTTAGTACTGACCAGTTACATGCTTTAAGTTCATCATTGAATTTGGCAAGGTAAAAGTTTTTTTTGGTTCTTATTGTTCTGAGAATGGACTGATGGAGAATGATGGATTTATACTTAATTGCATAGGTAAGAAAGTGGTCACTTAGGTCATCAGGAAGGGTAACTGAAGTGTACAGTTGGGGATGGGAGTTATTAAGTATCCCGTCTAGTATACTTTCCTTACAACTGGATTTAGCTATCCTGGTTGGAGTGGAAATGGTTTGTGTAAACTCATATAGGTTAATGTGGGTGGAGGGAGTTTCTGCGGAACAGGTATTCCAGTCAATGTTGCAATCTCCAAGTACAAAGGTTTCCTGAGGGCAGGTGCTAGATAATGAGTTGAGGATACATTCTAGGGTGGTTACATTATTCCCTGGAGGAATGTACACACAGACAATCCTTATACATTTGTTATTGTTTATGTGAATTTTGGTGGATAGAATTTCTGCATTGTTTGCTTGGGGAGCATGTATGGGGTCCATAGTAACATTGAGAGTAGAATTATAAATTACAGCTACTGCATCTCCTTTCCTAGTAGTCCTGTCTAATCTAAGAATATTATATTCGGGTGGAAGAATTTCATTATCAGAGGTTGATGGTTTTAACCAAGTTTCTGTTAGAGTATGTCAGGGGAGTGGATGTCTAAGAGGGCATGTAGTTCATGCACTTTGTTATTTAGGCTTCTGATATTGAGGTGACAGATCAGTAGTGACTTGAGGGGCCAATTAATAGATGTTGTTTTGGTGAGGTGACTTGTGTGGGAGCCAATTTTGTTAAGAGAGGGTGAGCCTGGGTTAGGATGAATGTCACCATCGATTATGAGGTTATAGTGTAAGTGCAGTATAAGCTTCAAAAATGTGTTTATTAGTTTATGATAGTGTCTGGTTTTAGACCTGATATACCTAACATAAGTAGGTTGATAGCTTATGCAGGAAGTGTTGTATACTGCTGGGCTCTATATTTGGTGGTCTTTTAGATTGTAAAATATTAGGGTGGATGTTTGGTATTTTGGATATTTGAATTCTAGGCTATACTGGTTTTCATAAAATGTGAGCAGGTATGGAATAAGCATGAAGGCAAACAATGAGAGCAATACCATTATGTTTGGTGGTGACATTATGGGATTTAGTGACTATATAATATTAAATGGGTTATTACCAGTATGTATGAGGGTGATAGAGGAAGGAGTGGTAGGAGGGGGTAGGAATGTAACTGGGAGATAAGGATGATTGGGTGTTAGTGAAGTGGGAGTGGTTAAGGTTGCTATAAATGTAGCAGCACTGGGGGTGGTTGGGAATTGGGGGTAGGGTGAGGCAGAAAGTGAGCCCTTGGGAGAGCAGATCGAGACTTTAAATGAGACCACAAGGATCTTAGAGCCAAAGGTGAGTGGTGAATGGAAATTAATCTAAAACTTTCCCTGTGCTCTTTATACAACTTGTTAGAGAGGACATTTACTTTATGGGCTAACTAATGTAATATGTTGATGTTCTAACCCAATATAGTGGTTACAAGCAATTGCACTCTATGGCCACTAAGAATCAGCTGTAGTAAGCTACAAAAGTTGCCATACTACAGAGGTTAAGGGGCCTGAACTAATAATGAGGGACACACATTTGGTGCTGTAGACCTAGTTCAGCATATATAATTATACAGTAGAATAATTTTATAGAGTTATTAACCTTAGGAAGTTTAAGTAGTGGGACTGTTTTAAGTCAGTTTTTCAGTTTGGTCAACAGCAGAGTAGTGTCCTTCTGATGAATCAAGCTTTTTCAGGATAGCAATAGAGGGCAGAACACCTGGGAGGCATAGATAATTAGAGGAATACAAGTATTAAGCTAAACATATTTAAATATCTAACCAAACATATAGTAGAGCAGTGGACTTAACTAGAGAGTCTCTATGCACCTACACTAGTAGATGTGAGGATATATAAAAATCAATCCATATCAAGATTATATATTCCTCTTGACAAGTCTGATCTGTAAAGCCATGGAGCGTATTATTATGGATCTCATAAACAAGGATGTAGGCAAACTTCAAGCACTTGACCCCATACAGTTCAGATTCATCAAAGGCAGATCTTGCTTTTGAACCTGGTTGACTTCTTGGAGACTGTCACCAAGGCCCTGGATGAGGAAAAGTCAGTACATACAGCTTACCTTGACTTGGCCAAGGCCTTTGACACAACCCCCCACTTGGGCATCATCAAAAAGCTAACACAACTTGGAGTAAATCCCTATCTCATCAGGTGGGTGGCCAACTGGCTCATCGACAGGACCCTCAAGGTCAAAGTAGGTGCCTCCACCTCTGATAGCAACCTATCACTAGTGGAGTTCCCCAGGGATCTGTTCTGGGACCCTTACTGTTTGGCATCTACTTCTCAGAGGTCCAGGCAAACAGAAAAGACCTGTGGCTAACCAAGTTTGGGGACGACTGTAAGTTGGATGTTATCATTGACTCCCCAAATGATGTTAGCATACTGCAAGAGGGTCTCAGAGCAACTAATGACTGGTGCCAAAGTCATGGCCTCAAGCTAAATGCAAAACAATGTATCATCATATCATTCGGCATAAACACGGTCCCTACTGATTACTCCTGTAAGTTTGGTTTTTGTGATGACTTCAGTTTTGGTGTTGCTTAGAGAAGAAACTGTAAAATTATCTTTTTCTTGGGGGAAATGCTTTGGAAAGAAAAGTAATAGCTTAGTGTTTGTTAAGATCCAGTGAGAGTTGGCTGTGCTGAAGCCAGACCTCTTTCAAGTTAAAGGCCTCATGACTGATAGTTTGAAGATGGCTGACACTGTCAGAATAACAAAAGATGGTGGAGTTATCAGCACATTGTATGAGTGTAGTCTGCTTGGAGAATGTATACTCATTAATAATAAATATGTTGAAAAGGAGAGGACCAAGGATGGATCCTTTAGGAACAGCAGTATTAACAGGTAGTTTATGAGAGAGAGGGAGCAGATTGCCATTTGACAGAAGTGTATCAATTTGATATGTAACTAGTGAACCATTGCAGAGAAGAGTCAGATGAACCTAGGGAGGATAAGTGTAGCAAGAGGTTGTTGTGAGAAACTGTGTCAAATGCTTTTGACTGGTCAAGGAGGTGTAGGTCAGGTAGGAACACCGGCCGCTAGGGATACACCATATACTGTGCCTTAAAGGCACTTAGAAAAAAAGGTGGCACAGGGAACCACTAGATGCCTGGAATGCTATAAATAGCATGCCTTAAAGGTAATAAAAGTAGATTCCAACTATGTACCCTCCCAATGAGGGTATTAGATATCGCCACTACCACTAAACACCAGAGAAGAAATATAATGATGTAATGGAAGAAAAAAAGTTAAGACTACAAAAATAAATAAAGCAGCTTTAAACCCTGTACCCTTGTCACAAGAAACACCAGAATTAACGTACTGTACTAGGGCTTTTATAACATATATTGAGAATCTCGGGTATTATTCAATGTCTGTAACAGTTCATGTGTTATGAGGGAGCTGGACAGGGAATGTAAAGCACACCTCATGACCTCATACCATAATAAATATACACAATGCCAAGCACAATACCAAATGTAATGGTGGGAATGTCATTAGAAAAACAGCTTTTGCACTTGTGTGCATTTACTAAAGGATACAAAGTATGAAAATCTATTGAGTCACATTAATGACTGACTGTAATCATCCATGAATTGCCATGACAGGGAAAAAGGAGGCATCAAGGACATTTTAACAACAGGAACAGGTATGGGCTATGTGGTATATGTGTGTTTTTTATAGTGTGTATGTCTGTGGGAGAGTGAATATTGGTGGTGGTGGGGCGGGGGTCTGTCCTAACAGGATGCATCAGTTGTCAGTGTTAACTACCACAGGTAAGTACTGATTAGCACTCATGTAGTTAACAGTGATTCAGTGACATATGAATTAGCTGATAATGAGGTCTTGCCTCATTGCAACAAATGTGTCTGTGAATTACAGTTCTTTGCTTCATGGAAACAAGGTCTTAACATAGCTCTTACCTCTAGCTTTGAGTTTTTTTACTGATTCCCCAAGAAAGTATTACCACAAAAATGCACAGTAACAAAGGAAAGGATGAGAATAAGTAGAATTCCTACTTAGAAACAGAGAATACAGAAAGCTATAAAGCAACTAAGGAGTATTATTGTTTAGAAGAATACAGAACAGGAAACAGGTCATCAAAAAGTCTTAGAATGATGGATGTGGTAAAAGCAGCAGGCAGTATTAAAATAGACCAGCATTTGTCATACATTATTACCAACAAAACAAAAAGTATCAGCCCAAGCAGAAACTTAAAAAGGTGTGCAGGAAAATATCAGGAAAAAGATCAAAGTAAGTAATTTACTGATGACCCCAACAAGGTTTTATAGAGAACAGGGAAGAAAGGCAAAAGGAGTGAAACATTACCAAATAAAAAGAAGAAAGTTGCATTTCAGACAAGCATTTATGAAGATCGTTGAATATAACAAACATGCTAAATGGATAAAGGAACTAAAAGAAACAGTAAGAACGTCTACTGTGGAGGATATGAAATGAAGTAATAACCAGAGGAATTTAGGTAAAACTAAGAAAAGTTCTTAGATGAAACCCCCTGTGCCCCGCTGCAGTACCTAATTTTTGGCTAATGATATTAACATCTTTACACAAAGATTTAGCCTTGGGTAAAAATTACTTATATGCACATTGCATACAGGTACCAACCTGGTCAACACTAAAACTCTTCCTTAACAGTGGACCTGCAAGCCATCTTGAAAACTAAAGACTAATAATGCCTTTTGACAAAAATGTATCTATAAGAATCAGCATATGGCATGGATAGATTACAAATCAACATTTAACAGCATCCCACTTTCTTGGATGATGGAATGCTTTCAGATGTATATAAGATATACCATTCATTGATCATTTACATTGCAGTGACTATGAAACAGTGATAAACCACTTTGCAGATAAGTTATGACAAAGGGCAAATTATTGCCACAAAAATAAAAATTCCAAGGCATGTATTCTAGGTTGATTCTTTGTTCCCATTACTGTTTTGTTTTGCCCTTAATTATGTTTATTTAATAGATTAAACTATGGTTACAGATTCACTCCCAGAATTCAACTCTTTTCAAAGATATCTCATCTACCTTTTTTGTCGATAATGTACAATTATATATGTCATCAGATGAGGATCTGAAAGTGCAACTACAAATGGTTAAAACTTTCTGGGATGATATATGAATGACATTTGGTCTTGATAAGTGTGCTACAGTAACATTTATAAAAGGAAAGCTGCTGCACCAAATATATCAACCTAGTACACATACAGATCCGGGACTGGAATATGATATAAAGGTAACTGATCAGGAGGGAGTATATAAATATTTGGAATCAGCATTATGAGGATCAGCAGTAAAGCATGAACAACTGAGAACAAAGCCAAGAAGGAATATTTCAGAAGACTAAAGCTAATGTCAAAAACTGCCTTGACATCTAGGAATAAAGTCCAAGATGTAAATTAATAAGCTCATTCCATTCCAACTTACAGCTTTGATGTGACTGATTTGGTCCTGAACAGCACTGAATCAATTGGACAAGAAACAGGAAAATATCTATGCTTATCTAATGATATTAAAAAAAAAAACAGGGTAAACAAAGATTATATAACCCCTGGACTAAAGGAGGTATGATCATCCTCAAAAATGACAACATGTGTAGGTATGCAATGATAAAACTGCATACATACCTGCTGGCCTCACTGAACCCAAACATAGTGAAAGCTCTAAAGCTTGAAGAGAAGAAGTCTAAGATGATGTATTTGCATCGTTTAGCAGAAGCATTACGGAACAAAGTGAGAATAGCATAAAACCAGAACTTGACAAAAAACAGACAGCAACTGAGAGTACCAAAGCAAAATAAAAAATATATATACAAGGATCATATGAGAAGGAAAAAAATTGGAAAGACCACAAATATATTGACAAGTATAGAGATCCATCAAGATTTGAAGCAGAAATGGCTATGGAGAGGTGAACTGAAGCCAAGAGATGAAAGGCTGATAATGGCAGCCCAAGACAGCAGACTATGTAGACACTGGTTTATAAAGTCTATTGAACAAGTGGGAGAAACAGACAAATGTAGGTTCTGTAAAACAAAACTGGGAATATTCAGACATCTTCTTGCTGGGTGTGATACACTTATAGCAGAGGGCCTGTACACTGAAAGACACACTAACATGGCAAGACTGTTGCACTGGAGATTGTGCAGACACTACAATATAGAACTAGCTGAACAGTATTGGAAACATGAACTACAAAGCATTGTAGATAATATTGAAGTTTATATCACATGGGATCACTCATTACCAACAGGTCAAAAAACAGATGCAAGAAAAACAGATGTAGTAGTTCAAGAAAAAAAGAATAAAATAGCATTGATCATTGAAATTGCTATACCCAGTGATTTCAATGTCTTACATACAGAGACACAAAAGCATACAATACCATGATTTTTAAGAATAAATTAAAGTGAAGTAGAAAATATATACACAAACAGCTCCAATACCTGTACAAGTGACAGGACTAATAAAAACAGAATTTACAATCATACTTAAATATGCTACTTAAGAAGGAGGCAATTCTGACCAGTTTCAGGTGCTGAGAAGAGCACTCTTGGCAAACTATTAAAGACTGAAGAAATACTAACCTCATAAACTTTAATCATACCTTAACTTATGAATGGGGTTCATTTCCATCAAGGTATTAGAAACCCAAAAACCTTTGAGGAAGTTACAAAAAAGACAGCCTTGCGGGAATTTTACCATGTGTCTTCTTTGTATTCTTCTTGAATTCCAAATATTCTTAAATTAGAGTTTATGGTACGTTCTGTGCATCATCCAGTTGCTGAAGATGTGTACGCTGTTTTATCCCAACGTTGCTTTGGAACTCTCATTCTTTAATTACGCCTTTGTGGGTTCTTACTATCCATCCTGGTCATATTTAGCCAACTGTTCTTTGATTTCTATGTAGTGGACTTTGTCTATGCCTGCATTGTCTAATTGCTTTGGTAATGCTATGGTTAGGGAAGCTGTTTGGATAACTTTAGTACCACATCTTACGTCATTTCCTTTTTCTGAGATTTCTTGGAGAGAATCTTATCTGGATATTTTTTTTTCATTGTCTAGTAATTGAGTCATTTAGCTTGCAGAATATAGCAGTAATAGTAAAGTCATCTTTTTTTTATTTTTTTACTCAGATGCCTTATAGTCACAGCCTGGAATTTCACACTTACAATGTAGTCAGATAGCCCCCGTCATGAGGTTTCCTTGATTTGATTTTCCCTTCCCAAGGAAGATACTTTGTATAACATTTTTTTTTTATCATCTGTGGAGACTTTTGAATGCCATTGACTACCTGCTGAGAGACAACTAGATTGAAGGATATGTAAGGAAAGAGGACAGTGAACTCTTTAAAATGCATATTCAGGTCTGCATTTTACTTTAAATGGTGAGACTGACAGGCAAAGTCAGCAATGGAGAACATTTTATGAGTATGTCATATGTCAACACAAACTATATTTTCATTCTGATTAAAAAGATAAAAACTTACAAAAGTTTGGAACTCAGAACACATGGATGAGTAAAATCAGCTGTATTGCTCATTACAAACTGCTTTATAAACTGCTGCAGTGGTAAGCAACTGCAAATTATTTTTTTCTGGCTTAGCTTTGTACTTTTGTTTATAACCTCCATGATAATCACTGTTCTTAAGCAGTAGTAAATTGAATTATGTATAGAGTGGGATTATTTCTCATTCAGCTTTCAGTAAAAAAGATTTTGGTATAGTTTCTTTTTAAAAAAATACTGTCTGCAACATAGTGCAGAGATGCATAACTAACAGAGGCTGACATGTCAGTACCAAGACTATTACACAGTGCAGCTATGTTATTATATAGTGCAGGACTTAGTACATCAGTGTCAGTACTCGGAGCAGGACACAGTACGACACAGCTAGTATTTAGAACAGTACATAGGACAGCACTGTCAGTACTTAGAGCAGGAGATTTTTGCCCCATATTTTTGGTCTGTTATACAATTTGTGGTTTTCTTGCAAGTTACTGAGGACGGAAGTTACTAAATAATGACAGACATTGAGTTTCAGACTTCACATCCATCAGAAAATGCATGCTAAGACACAAACTGATATTCTAGCAACTTTTTAAGTTTAAATAAGAGCAATATTTAAAATCTGCACCTATTTTGTGTCCTTTGTCCCCCATTATTTTTGGCTTTGTCCAGATTTTTGCTTTAAGATGTTGAGTGGTATGTCAATATTTAGAGCAGCACATTCTTAGGTAAGTACTGGGCTAGCTGCCATTGTGGGTCATTTAAGCCTAATTTCCCTCAAAGGTGAGAATCAAACCCTGTACCTTGTGTAGTTGTCCATACCTTACTTGGATAGAGGGAAGTTTCTCTGTTCACCTGTGAGAGAGGGGAACTTTGAGCAGCCATCTGTCCCTGGAGGAGTGGTTCCAGCCCAGAAGTTTAAAAACTGCATTTGCACGGTTTTGTGTGCCGGGCAGCACCAGTTAGCTAGGGTTAAATTATTCCCAGCTCCAGTTTTTCATTTGAAAACTAGTCTAACTCTCAACCTAAGCACTTAAAAAGCATCCTACAGTCCAGCACTTGCTCAGACCTAATAGCAAGCACTAATATACCCCAACACTTGACTGCCCAGCAGGGCAAGGCTCTTTATCCACCCATCACCAACCAAGTGTGCCGCACAATAACAGCCCTTAAGGCGAAATAACATACCTAACACACTAGTAATAGGTGACTCAATAGTCAGGCACGCTGACGTCCCACTCTAGGCTGGACAAGGAGAAGGTTACTGTTAGCTGCTTATCGGGAGCCAGAATCTGCCACATAACACAAGCACTCAGGTCACTCCAAAACAAGTACAAATATGACTCTGTCATTGTTCATGTTGGTGTGAATGACCTGAGACATACCTCCCTGGGCTACATGAAAAGAGACATGGAAGAGCTCCCTGATCATGTAGCTCAGGCAGGTATGACCCTGACCCCGAATAGCATCCTGCCCTCACCAAGAATGATACCTCAGTATAAAGAAAAAATTATCAGTTTTAACAACTGGCTAAGCTTCTGGTGTCATTCAAAGGGGATCCAGTGTCTGTCAGCCTGGGATAACATGTTCGACAAGCCACGTTGCTTCACAAGTGACGGCTTGCAACTGTCACCCCTTGGCTTTCAAATACTTGCCAAGGCTCTTGCTGCCCCCATAGTGCCTTTTTTAGGCAAGGCTCAAAATTCAAACCCACCACCGTAAACAGCACAAGTAAAAAAATGAGGGTTATGCTACTCAACGCCAGGAGTTTAAATATCAAAATGCATGCGCTCAAAGCACTCCTAAGTATGGAGAACGTTGACATCTGTGCAGTAACTGAAACCTGGTTCAAGGCTGCAGAGAGCACTCCAGCACTACTGGGCTAAAACTCATACCACACATTTCGGCCACAGAACATGGACCAAAACACAAAAGGAGGGGGTGTATCCATATTCATCAAGGATACCCACACCTCCAGGTTAGTGGCGCAGCATGATACCTCTGAGATAATCCATGTGCAACTAACATTGGGCAAACCTGCATTGCAAATTGTGGCCTGCTACAGATCACACTCCATGACCCAGGACCACCATTCCACCTTTCTGGAGACACTGGAAAACATGAAGGTCCTACCAAACACCCTGATATTGGGCAATTTCAATTACCCTACCATTAACTGGGAAAACTACTTGAGTACAAACTCCCAGGTGCAGCGCTTCTTGGAATTTATCAACTCAAATGCCCTGGATCAGCTGGTAAACTCCCCTACCAGAGGCCATAACATATTGGACCTGGTCATCACCAACATGGGCGACAGGTGTTTCGTACCAGAGGTCAACCTGTCACTGGTTAGATCAGACCATAAACTAATCACATTGGATGTCCACACCCTACCACCACCCCCAACCAAGGAAACCACAGTGAAAAACTTTTCTAAAGCAAACTTCACCTTACTTAAGGCAGAGGTGGAAAGTTTCACAGCCCCCATGCTAAAGGATAACACTGCCCAAGAAGCAGAATCCTTTACAATTGCACTCTATGAGCACCTACAAGGATGCATGGATCGTGCCATCCCTAGCAAAACCAAGACTCCCTCCCCTAAAAGAAGGAAATCAGTCTGGTGGACTCCTGCCATAAACAGGTTATACAACAGAAGGAGGAAACTAGTTCAGAAAAAACGCAAATCCCAAGAAGGAAAGACATCCCTGATCAATATCAGTAAGAAACTAAGGTCCCTCATAAAATCATCCAAGGCTAACTTTGAAAGAAAAATAGCCAAGGATTCAAAAGATAACCACAAAGCCTTCTTTAGCTATGTCAAGAATCTAAGTGGCAATGCACAGATCTGCTCTGAGCTAGTGCAAAATAGCACAAAATATACTGAACCTACTGATATTGCCAACATCCTGGCAGATAGATTTAGTGCAAACTTCACCTCCCTCTCACCTCCAAAAGGGCCTACAACAAAACCAAAAAAGTGTAGTGTCCTGAAAATCACAGAAGCACAGGTGAAAACAGCCCTTTTAAAAGACAAAAACACAGCATCAATGGAGCCAGATGGTGTCCCAGGCTGCGTCTTGCACAAACTACAGAATGAACTAACCCCCTACCTAAACACGGTGTTCAAACCTCAGCCTCTCCACAGGCTACTTGCACATAGAATGGCACACAGCAATGGTTATTCCGCTCCATAAAAGAGGGGCCACAACTGACGCAGGTAACTATCACCCCATAAGCCTGACTAGCCTGGTCTGCAAGGCTATGGAGCGTTTCATCATGGAACTCATTAACAAAGACATTGGGAACCTCCAAACACTTGACCCAACTCAGTTCGGCTTTGTTAAGGGCAGATCATGCCTACTAAACCTGGATGACTTCTTTGAGACAGTCACCAAGGCCATAGACGAGGGAAGGGTGGTTCACACAGCCTACCTTGATCTCGCCAAGGCGTTCAACATCATTTCTCACTTGGGTATTATAGAAAAACTCCCCAGCCTGAACATAAACCCCTACATCACAAGATGGGTTGCCAACTGGCTTACAGACAGAACTCACACAGTAAAAGTAGCTGGCTCCAGGTCCAACTCTAAACCAGTCACAAGTGATGTCCTGCAAGGCTCGGTTCTGGGAGCCCTACTGTTTGGCATATATTTCTCAGAAGTACAGGCAAACACAGGAGGACTATGGCTAACCAAGTTCGCCGATGACTGCAAACTGGGAGCCATAATTGACTCTCCGGCTGACATGGACATCCTTCAAAAAGGCCTTACTGAGACAGACACCTGGTGTCAAAGCCACGGCCTCAAACTAAATGCCAAAAAATGCATAGTCATCCCGTTTGAGAAAAACAAAACACCCATGAATTACCACATAGCTGGCAGCCCCCTTAATACAGAAGAGGTAATAAGAGATCTGAGGACCCAGGTAGATAGTAATCTCTCCTTTGACAATAATATTGCCAAAGTAGTTAGGAAATCCTTCTATGTGGCCCATCTAATTACTAAGGGGTTCGCATCTAGAAATAAAGAGGTTATAGTGCTCTCTACTCGTCACTCATCAGACCCGTCATAGAGTACAATGCCCCATTTGGGATGTACCTCACAAGACACTTCCAACAGTTGGAAAGACCACAAAAGCATCTCACCAAGAGGATTTCTGGCCTCAAACATATGTCCTATGCAGCCCGACTGAAAAAACTCTGGCTGTACTCAATGGCATATCGCTATTTCAGAGGTGATCTCTGCCTGACTTACAAAAGCCATGTCCAACTCAGAATTGATGGACGTGCTCCACCTAAAGAAATCCAAGTCACTGCGAGCCACGCGCTCTAGTGAGCTAAACCTCACCATAACAATAAATAGAACATGCTGGAGGGATAGATTCCTGTCACAGAGACTCCCCATGCTTTGGAACAAAATTCCTAACTACATTAGGCAGAGCTCCTCACTAACACTCTTCAAAAGAAGCCTTGACGAGTGGATGGGTAACAGAAAATACACCCCTGGGATCACTTCATTGGCTCTGCTTGACAGAGGCTCAGATAATTAATCAATGGGGCGGCAAAAGCCGACATACTCTGGCTAGGCTTATAAATGCCCTCAGGCAGATAGCCTAGTATCTACCTATGAACCTAAACACCTTAGTTGTTATCCAGGACACCAATGTTAGTACTTAAAGCAGGCTATAGCAGTGCATTGCTAATATTTAAGAGTAATACATAGGGCAACACTTTTGGTGCTTAGATCAATGCACTCACTGGACAACACTGTCAGTACTTAGAGCAGGACATAGTACATCACTGTTAGTGTTTACAGCAGTACATAGGTCACCACTTTTAGTACTTAGACCTGCACATTGTAAATCACTATCAGCACTTAGAGCAGGACATAGTAGAGCATTGCTAATACTTAGAGAAGTACAACTACCTCACAAAGAGGATCCTAGGCATTTAACACATGTCCTGCATGGACAGACTCAAAAGACTCCAGCTATTCTCTGTCTCATATCGCCTACTTAGAGGCGATCTTTGCTTGACTTATAAAGCCATGTCTGGCCCAGCTCTGTTAGAAATGCTACATCTAAAGAAATCCCAATCCCTCCATGCCACACACTCCAGAGACCTCAACCTCATTACCACAATCAACAGAACATGCTGGAGGGACAAGTTCCTCACCCAGAGACTGGTCATGCTCTGGAATAGACATCCCATACATGTCAAGCAGAGCACCTCGATGTCCCTCTTCAAGAGAAATCTTGATGATTAGATGGGTAATAGAAAGTTCACCTCGGGGATCACTCCAGTGGCTCTACTTGATAGAGGCACTGTGAACTAATGTCAGGTGGCACAATGCCAGGGCACTTCTATGAGCTAGGCTTGTAAAGGCTCCAGGGTCATTAGCCTAGTACACACCTATGAACCTATAAATATATAGTACGGTACTGTCAGTACTTGTTACAGCATTGCCAATACATAGAAAAGTATCTAGTACAGTATTGTCCATACTTAGAGCAATATATAGTACAGCAGTGTCAGTACTAAGAGAAGTGCATTGTGCAACACAGTTAGTACTCAGAGCAGGGCATAATACAGTAATGTCAGTACTTGGAACAGGGCATAGTACAGCTGTGCTAATACTTAGAGCAGTGCATAATATAGCATTATTAGTACTTAAAGCAATAACAACACTGTTATTACTTAGAGCAGGATGTAGGGCAGCACCACCAGTACTTAGACCTGTACGTCATACATCACTATCAGTATTTAGAGCAAGACATAGTACAGTACTGTCGGTACTTGGACCAGAACATGGGACAGCACTGTCAGTGCATAAAGGAGGACATAGTACATAGAGGAAAATATAGTACAGCACTGTCAGTACCGACAGTACTTAGAGCAAGACATTATAGCATTGCTAATACTTATAGCAGTACATAGTATAGCACTGCTAGGGTCTATATTATAAGATCGACGTTCGAAAACATCGAACACCATATGGTCGATGTCTTCAAACGTCAACCTTATAAAAAGACAAAAAAGAAAAAGAAAAAAGAACCCTAACGGGTTTAAGCAGGGGGGAAAGCCCCCCTGCACCCTCAACACCCCCCGCTACTTAAATATACCAACTCCAAGACCACACTACATTGCAGTAAATGGAAATCTCACTTTACGGAGATTTCAGTTTACATGCTTGAGATTCTGAGCGTTCGATATTATCATGTCGACAATTACAGATTCAACATTGTTGGCTTTCAAGAATATAATATAGACCCCCACTGCTAGTACTTAAAACTGTTTACTATTGTTTATTCGAACGGAAAAACATTTTCCGTTCAAATAAATGAATGGTAATACCGAAAGTAAAAAAAAACTACCGTTCACAATGTCGAACCAAATGCTCGATGCATTTGACTCGACATTGTTGTCAAAACCATCACATGATAGCCATATAGGAGCTGATGTAAATCAAACTCCTATACAGCTATCACATTTTTGCAGGGGGGCAAGCCCCACGGCACCCCCCATACCCCCTACTTATATATTCTAACTCCGAGATTGCACTACAGTGGGAATGTGATACTCCCCACTGTACCGCGATCACCATGCAAATAGTCAATTTCCACTTATGCAAATGCAGTTGTGCATTTGCATATGTGGAGTTGACTATCTGGTGCAAAACTGCTTGTGCATTCGACATTCTGTTTTTGGTACATTGCAGCCGATAGAATGTCATTCGCACAAACAATAGTAAACCACTTAAAACAGTACACAGCACTGTTATTACTTACTGTAGAACATAGTACAGTACTGTTAGTACTTAAAGCAGGACATAATTAAACACTGTCAGTACTCAGATCAGGACATAACTGACTACTGTTAGTACTCTGAGAAGGAAATAGTACAGCATTGTCAGTACTTGCAGCAGGTCATAGTATAGCGCTTTCTGTACTTCGAACAATACATACTACAGCACTCTCAGTACTTAGACTTGTACATAGTACAGCAGTGTCAGTATTTATAGCAGGACATAGTACAGCATTGCTAATACTTAGAGCAGTGCATAGTACAACATTTTTATTACTTAACGCAGTACACAGCAATGTTAGTAATTAAAGCAGGACAAAGTACAGCACTGTAAGTACGTAGAATAGGATATATAGTACAGCAGTTTCAAAGCTTTCAGTACTTAGAGCAGACCATAATAAAACAGTATTACGAGAGTAAAGCATAGCACAGCACTGTCAGTACTTCCATTACTGATAGCATAGCATAGTAAAAGAGTATTACTATTTTGAGCAGAATATAGTACAGCACTGTCAGTACTTCCAGTACTTGCAGAAGTGCATAGTAAAATAGTATTACTGTTTAGAGCAGAACATAGTACAGCACTCTTAGTATGTAGAGCAGGACATAGTATAGCTGTCAGTTTGTAGAGCAATACATAACACAGCACTATTAATACTTAGAGCAGTATAAAGGACAGCACTGTTGGTACTTAGAGCAGGGCATAGTACAACACTGCTTTGGAAAGCCCCTGAATACCCCTGGTGGCAGAGCACTAACTTAGCAAAAGTAAACAATAAAAAATATATACATGTATGGCTTCTGTGTGCAACTACATCTACACCAAACTGTAGCTAGAGTGTATGATGATGCTTACAAGATGGATAACTCAGGGGGCTGTGAAGTCCACATCTTTGTGTTTAAAAATCATGATGTGTTTTTTTTTTAGCTTTGGAGCCAATATAAACCTTACACCCTTATTCTGACATTTTCATAATCAAATTAATAAGAACAGCAAATAGATGGTATGTTGTGAAGATTCTATTGATTTTGAATATATTGTATATTTTGGCAGGTGTAGACTGACTGATTTGAATTATAGTACAAAACATGGCAAAAAAATTGTAAATTGTTCCATAAAGCTAGAAAACAAAGAACACTGTGTTTTGTCTTTTGCAGGTATGAAGATGGACAAGGTGGAGACACAAGCATAAATACACAAGATACAAGCATTCACAAAGAAATATTGCGTGTCATTGGTAACCAGACTGCCACTGGCTAAAGGAAACCACCTGCTGCCACCTTCAGAATTCAGTGTGCTTCTT
The DNA here is from genome assembly GCF_019279795.1 of Protopterus annectens. Classification (NCBI taxonomy): domain Eukaryota; kingdom Metazoa; phylum Chordata; order Ceratodontiformes; family Protopteridae; genus Protopterus; species Protopterus annectens. The sequence goes on along the minus strand of NC_056726.1, from coordinate 698,047,122 downwards.
CCCTGTTCAGTTTCAGAGCTGGATTTTTGAACTGAAAGGGGATATTAAAAACATTTTTTTGGGAACATACACTAGGTTTATTCCCCAGAGAAGCAACATTGATGGACACATACACAACTATTTCTTTTCTCTTCTCTGGACACTAAAAAATGGTGAGGTTTAGTCAATAAACTCAATGGACTGCTTTACTTCTACACCTGCTATGGTGCTTCTGTTGAAAAGCAACTAAAAGACATTTTTCAGCCCTAACAGGTGTAATGATTACGTTTATTTGTTGTTGTTTCTGTAATGCCTTTATGCTGTGTTCTTCATGTAGAGCATTTTTAACTAATTTTATAGTATTGTGAGAAGCATCTAGTCAGCATTATGAGATAATTTTTTCATCAGGCATTAAATGTTCATGAGTCAGATTTTGTTCATTCCTTCATATAAATGAAGTAAGGCAGAAAATGTTGTAGGCATATTTCTTAAACACATATATCCCTACATACTAGTGACTCTCATGTTCTACAACAGTTTAGTTCACTTTTTCCTTCAAAACAGAACCCATGAATGAACATCTATAATCAGATTTTAACAAAAAGTTCCAGAAATAGCAGGAATTTACAAACATTTTCTGTGTAGTGAAAACATGGGGCTATGATGTTAGCAGGGTCTTAATGTTTACAACTCAGAATCCATTTTTTGATAGAGGGCCTTGAAAGAACTCAGTAAATTGTGTTGTTATTTCAGTGCTATTAGTGGTTATTTGAAAAAGAAAAAAAAAAACTAAAGCAGAAGCTTCTTCATCAAGGGCATCACTCCACATCAGGAGTGGTCACACTGCATACTTTGTATGCACAAATTTCTGCCTTAGTGTTTACAATGACGTGCAAACTGATTGAATTATGTTTAATTCACAGTGGACTGCTTCTGTTTCCACAATTACTGACATCAGCCTGTATCTGCTGACATTTTCTTGCAAGTAGCTTTGAAAAATCAGTATTTCTACAAGTGCTTTATAGTGTTTTTGATTAACCCGGGCTAATAGTATGAAAGATAATTCTTTGTGGAAGCTAGAGTAGTTTAAACAGTGATTAAAAGGCATTAACTTATACTCACAAGTATCTTGCACTTGAGCAAACTCTTTTAACTAGGCTTACACTCGTCATGAGGAATATATTGAGTTTTCATAGTTCAGAGACCTTCCCCAAATACATCATGTTTTCTACTGCTACACTTATGCTATGCATTATACACATAAGATGTGGATCATTCCTAGGCTGATATGTTGTTTGCAGAGAATTTGTAGGAGTATTGAAGTGAGAAAGATATCTGAAATATATACCTCACACCAACCTTCTGCCAGCAGTATTGGATCAGTGCTCAGAACCTCAAGACCTATCCATCAGATAAAGATTGTGGTCACATTCAACTTCTTTTCCTCTTTGTAATGGTGACTGGCACTGTTAGTACCCCCTCCTATATCCATACAGGGGCCAATATGCATTTTCCAGTTTTGCATCCAATGGAGCCCCTAGACCACCACCCCTTGCTCCCACTTTCAGTGAGAGTCTCTAGCCTTATCATCATCCCTTCTATTAACAAACATTGTTTCCTACCTGTGTTCCCCTCCACTTGACAATCATTGCCCCCTTGCTTACCACATCCTTCCCATCCAGTCATACTTCAGTGTCGACTGCCATGGGGCAATCATCATTAATTTGCCCCCCCTCCTTCTACTGATCTGACAATAGCTGTCATGCCTGTAGCCAAACAGAAAAGTATATTGCTTAAAAAAAAGTCAGCTAAGTCCAAGGACATCAAATTTCTGAGGAAGTTACAATTTAAACATTTGATTGGCTAGTCCTGATCAGATGTGCTGGAATAAAATATTAATTGACCAGATGACCAAATACCCACGCAAAGAATGCAGAATGAGAATTAAGTGTTCATTTACACAAAATGTTTATGTTCTTAACAGTTAGAATAACTTAAAAGTGTTCTTTTATTTTCTATCTGCTTTGGACCACAGCAGCATGTTGACCATCAGATGTTCCCTGCAACTCCCCATGACGTCAGCTGCCACAAGCGCAGTATGCATCCTAGATTGGATTTGTCCCTGATGAGGCAAGACCTCAGGGCAGAGACTTCACATTCCATAAGCCACACAGGGATGCTGAGGTGCTATCCGTGTAGCTTCATCCCTGGCAGTTACTAAGTGTTATACCCTTACTTTCCCTCTCCCTGTTGGACATGATGCTTGTTACAGTAACTGCTGCAGTGAGTCCAGAATGAATGTGGCCTTCCACATACCCCCCAGTGGATTGTGTAGATACTCCTGGCAAAACTAATACTGTTGAGTCCATTTATACAAAAAATGAACATTCAGGACCCTCTTACAATGGGTGCTCATGTGGTGGGATATACTCAATTTCCTCCCCTTTGATGAATAAGCTGGCAGAAACCATTCAATCCATTCCCTACCTTTTCACTTCTCCACTGCCTTAGACACCATTTAAACCCAGTTTACTTGGGCTACAGTCTAGACCTTATCTTCAGCACCATGGAACACTTCCAGCATGGCTGTTTCTACTAAATGCATGTAATTTTCTGGGTGGGAATGATACTGCTTTCCAAAAAATATTTTTGCAGAGCTTTACTGTTTTAAACTGACTTTCCCAGTGGCACAGAAATGTGTTTTTATTGTCTGTCTCTTTGTAAGCAAAAAACATGTTTTGAGTACTACTTATAGTATTATCAGACTTTGTAAGCCAAAACAGGTTAGAAATGCTGTAAGACAGTTGGCATTAGCAATAGCTTTTCTTTTTAATCTCATTTCTACAACAGTATATTATGCTATTTTCTGAGTACATTTTGTGGTTTGTTACACAGCATTCAGCAATGAACTCATAGAACATGTAACCTTCTTGGTCATGTCACGTGCTACTTTCTGGCTTTCAGCCAACAAGTTTCTAACACAGTATATATCTCTTTTTTTTGTATTATAATCAGTTTTCTTTATCTTCACCTAGCCCAAATAATTTTCATTATCTGGAATTTTTCTGTGATCCACAGTATTATAGTCCCTAAAGCCTTTATCTGGAGACCCACATCAGTGTTATTTCTTTCCACTTGCACTCTTCCATTCAAATGTAATATATTTTGCCCTCTCCCCATAAAAAAGAGGCCTGCTTGTGTGTGACTTAAGAGAGCAGTATATTTTTTATAAAGGATACTCTTCTTGCAGAACACAGCACACAGAATTAGTTATATCTGGATTTGAGTCAAAGCACTATGTCACTCTAAGGGCAAAAATGATTACTTGTGTGTTTATTTTGAATAAACATAAAACTTTCAATCATATGTTGTGTATTGTTGTTTCCAAACCAAAAACTAATCAGAACAAAGAAGCAGCACTTGAACGGCAAAGAAATAAATTTAATAAATGATGTAAAGTGCTTTTCGTTTGTGTAACATGCACAAACGTCTTCAGACAAAAAGTTACAAGTGGCATACATCTTATAAATACTAATAGGTGCCAATACAATGAAGTAATCAAATAGTAAAATACTGATTGACATTTAAAGAAATAGTCATCAAATAAACCCACCTACGCTTCAAACTATTATACACATTACACCTCCTACTTACAAACTAACAAACGACTAACTATAACTTAATATCAATAAAAGAAATTTTTAAAAGCTAGAAAATAAGAGCTAAAAATTAATAAAATCTAGCAAGTTCATCTTGCTAAACTTTTAATCCTTAAAATACTGCTGATAGAGCAGTTTTCATTTATTCCAGGAGCATTGTACGCATTCAGTCTAATCTGCCAAATGAGTTCAAGCTCTTCCAATTTTAAGCCAATTGGGCCCCCCCCCTTTTATTCTGAGTAATCTGCTCTATCACCATAAACTTAAAGTTGTGGTCTGGGTGACAGGAAACATGTTTAGCCAAAGCATTTTCATGTTTATTTTTTCTAATTGCATAGATGTGTTCATAAATATGATCATGGAGTCGTCTCTCTGTCTTGTCAATGTAAAATGCTGAGCAACACTGACACTGGGCTAAATAAATGATCATCTTAGTGTTGCAATTGACTCTATGCTTCAAACTGTAAATTTGGTTTTCCACATTAAAACTATTAGATTCCATGACATATTTGCAGTAATTACAAGATTGACATTTATACATACCTACAGAACTACTTGGACCCTGCTTCTGTTATTCAAAAAATGCTTTAAGGTTTTTGGCTTTCCTATAGGTCACTTTTGGTTGATCACCTAGTCTCTGAAACACACTAGGGTCACTCCTAAAGGTTGCCCAATTTTTACATAAAATCTCAAAGCAATCTCTGTTGTTGATACTATAAGTTGTAATGAACTTGGGCCCTTGAAGTTCCAAGTCTAGGGAAACAGTGCAAACTTGAGACAATGATGTATCTAACCCATCATTGTGTTGATATTGAATGTGTACCCCTTCCAGAATTGGTTTGTAAACACGGCAAAGGCGTTTACGTGAGACCTCTTCAATGATGTTACTGACCATTTGATCTGGGTAGCCTCGATGAAGAAACGTGTTCTTTAAAAAGGAACACTCAGCGTGGAAATCGTCAAGAGTGACAATATGGGCTGCCCTCACCAATTGGCCCTTGACAACTGCTCGCTTCTGATGGTGAGGGTGACAACTTGAGTAGTGTAAGAAAGAGTTTGAATACGTACTCTTCCTATGGATTCTAGCAATGAAATTCTGTAGACTCAAGTTCTTATTTAACTCGATATGCAAGTAAGCTATGGCCGTGTTACTAAATGTAAAAGTGAACTGTAAAAAGTGTGTGGATTTATTAAAATAGTCCACAACCTTATCACTAAGTATGCTGTCACCATCTAACAATATAAAAATATCGTCAAGGTAACGGGTATAGAAGATGAATTTATCCTTAAATTCACAATTATTGAAGACACATAAGTGTTCCCAGTTTGCCATAACTGAGTTGGCTACGCTTGCCCCACATGGGGAGCCCATTGCGACACCAACTTTCTGTAGGTAGAAATTTGTCTGCAAACATGAAATAATTATTTTCAAGAATTAACACCAAAAGTTCATTAACAAGTGACATCTCAGTATTTACTGCTCCGTATATAATCAAAAATTGATTAACCCATTCCAATGCTGTATCATGTGGAATGCATGTGTACAGATCTTTGACATTCACAGTGAGAAAGTTATAAGTGGGGTTAAAATCTAACTGGTTAATTTTGTCAAGAAATGACCAAGAGTCCTTACAAATGTGGTTGATCTTAGCTAAGTACTTCTGTAATACAGCATCCACGATTTTTGCACATGGATATGTGGGAGAACCCCTACCATCTAACAGTGGGCACATCGGGGGATTGTATATATCTTTGTGTATTTTAGGTATTCCAAACAAGTGGGCGAACCTAGGATATGATGTGCACATGTAGTTAAAGATGTTCTGATCAATCCTATCCTCTATGAACATTTCTTCAATACTGTTCTTTATGGTGCTGTAAGCACCATTAGTCTCAGATCTTGAACTAAGAAGGTAAGATGAACTATCTAATAAATGTAACATTCTTACTTTATAGTCATCACTATCAAAAATAACTAGGCCCCCTCCCTTGTCTGGTTTACAAATCCAAATGTCATACAATTTAATAAGGTTGATGCACTCCTTTTCTGCTTTAGAACAATTGCCAAAAGTAGGGAAATTGTACCCCGACTTAAATTTCTCACGGATGTCTAACTCACACATTTGTTCAAAAATATTTAACAATGGGTGTAAAGGTGGATTATACACACTAGAAATTCTAAAGGGGTTATTGCATGAAATACTATTGCCGCCCATCATTAAATTGAAGTTAAGCTTCCTCGTAAACAATTTGATGTCAATAATAGTCTTAACTATGTCCAATCTCTGGGCGGGAACATAAGCATAACCCTTTGAAAACAGCTCTACTTGTTCTTGGGTAATGGTTACTGTGGAATAATTGTAAACTTTAAAATCACCTTCCATATTAGTCAATATGACAGGTAAATTAGGAGTCTCTAAATTATTCGCTTCATAATACATTGTACTGTCAGGTACGAAAGAAACATCAATAAAACAGTCAGATAGGTTATGTTCACAACTTAAAGAAACAGAAGAAAAAACATCAACTTCAGGAACTAAAACATTAATAGTTTCCAAAGGGGAAGCTAGTTCCTGTATTGTTTCAAGTTCCGCTTGCCAGTCTGATTCGGTCTCGTTGATGTTTGTTTCGGTCTGGCTCCTAAAAAATTCGGGTTGTTAGATCTCAGGTTATAATGACCTGACCCGTGATTGTCTTGTACACTTTCAGTCATTCTAGAGTCATCCTGTATAACAACATCTGTAAGAACTTCATTCCCCACAGAGCAGTTTTCCGAAAACGACTGGTTTTTGTCATAAACATTGTTGAATAAAGGTTGCAGAGTTTTACTGTTGTTAAAAGTTTGAGCTGAACTCGATGGACCCTTCCACACCTGGGCTTGTGATGGGGAAGGGTAAGCTGTTCCCTCATCATACGCCTTCACGTCCCTAACAATCTTTTAATCTTGTTTTTCCTAAGCTTGTCAAGATATTAGTCAATGCTGGTAAACATTCTGCTATATTCATATTTATAGCGAAAAAAATCTTGATCTAATTTATACTGATAATGCCTTAGGCCCGTAGGGACAATTTTGCGTTTAAGGCACTCTTGAAAATAAGAGATTTCAAGTTGTGTCTTTTTCAATTTAATTAAAAGATAGTCAAGAACCTTTAAATTATATGATGTTAAGTTGTCAATCTCACCTTCATTCTTGCTTGATGGGTTCAGAGCCGATCCCTCGGCTCCGACTCGGCACTTGCTAAGCTCGAGAGTCACTTTTACCAGCTCGAGGCAGCCCCATATCCCATGATGCAAGGCGGTAAGTACCCAGATCTCGTTTGCCGCTTCGCTTATTAGGTCCTCCTTTTACCAGCTCCTGGTAAGTGATTCTCTTTTTGGATATTTAAGCCCCTTTTTCTTAAAAAACCCTTAATTGTTAGTTATTAGTTAATTTTTTACCTTTTGTGACAGAAAATCCCTGTCTTTTCTAATTATTTTTAGTCAAATTTACCCATCCCATCCCTCCCTGTTAGGGGGTGTGTGTTGTTCATAGAAATACCTTTTTTGGTATTTTATTTAAGTTAATTTTGACTGGTGTGTGTGTGTGTTTGTGTAAAGCACCATGTCAAAGGAGAGGGTCTCAGGTTTTAAGAAGTGTGACTCGTGCTGTCAGAAGATGTCTCTGACAGACGGTCACACTTCTTGCCTTTATTGCTTGGGCCCTCTTCACCTGCAGGACTCCTGTGCTATTTGTCATTCCTTCAGCCAGAGAGTCCTGCAGGAAAGACGTAATAAACTGATCCTTAGGGGCCTTCTTAAGCCGGAGGGCTCTCCGGCTAAGTCGGCTCCATCCAAATCAGTTAAACCTTCCAAGGCCCAGGCTTCTGTTCCTAAGCCTGCGGCCTCGGCCCGACTGCATTGAGTGGAGATCGGCTCCGCTGGAGCCGATTCTGGCTTAACAGCCTTCGGCACCGATGGCTATCGGTGCCGAATCTGTAGCAACCACGATGTCGGCTCCGATCGGTTCCGACACCCATGTGGCACAGGCATCGGTGTCGGCCCGCTCGGCTCCCCCACCCCTACTTTTGTGGCTGTTTCGGCTCCGGCTTGGGCCGATACATCGAGCTTCCTGTCGGCTCCGAGAGGTCGGCTCCGACAGGATCTATAGTATCGGCTCCGATGGCTCATTCCAGGAAGAGGTCGAGGTCTCCTTCCTTGGAGCCGATACTTTCGGCTCCGGCTTCACCTCTTCTATCGGAACGGAGCCATCGGAGCCGATCTTCAAGGTCATCCAGGTTGTCAGATCATGACCTAGAGAGAGTGGTCAGTAGATTACTTAAGTCACAGGTACTGGCCCAAATGTTACACAGTCCGTCTCAACAGACGACTGTTGGTCCACACCCCGTTACAGTTCCTCCTTCAACTCTACCCCAGAGCTTGGAGTTGGAGTCTTCGAATGGTTACTGCTACGGCTGGAGGACGGATACCCCTTCTGTTCCTTCAGCCTCTACTCTTATCTCCTCTTGAGACCTTCCTTAGAGGGATTCGTGGTTGGGCTTCCATGGTCTCCTCCGACGCGCTGCGTGGCATCGGACCCTTGTCCGAACCCGCTCTTCCCCTTGGAGCCTCGGCCTTGGTGAGCTCGGCTCCGACATCTGCCTCGGAGACTTCCCTTTCGGTGGTCCCTGGAGTTCCTAGCTCTTCGGAGCGGGTTCTCTAGGACCTGCCTGGGAGGGGAGCATTCGAGGTGATGAAGAGTGTACTGGCCACTGGTATCAGTCAGCAGTCTGTTCCCGTAGCTCCTCCCTCTATAGTACCTGTTGACATCTCTGCCACTTCTCTTGCTACAGGACCCAGAGATCCTCCGCCTCAGGTTTCCCCATTGGGAATTTCCCCCTCTTCCGAGGATTCTCCTGATGTTTCGGGAGATCCTCCTAGGAAGAGGTCTTGTAAGAGGAAGCATGTAGACTCCCCCGAGTCTGTCACTTCGGATACTGACTTTGATGAGTCAGAGGGATCCCCTAGATCCCCCTCTGAGGATGTCTCCTTCTCAGACATCCTAGAACTTCTGAAACAGAGGGAAACTGGCCCACCAACAATCCCTCTGAGGATGACTTAGTATACCTAGAGGCGTTTGGATCTCGGCCCTCCACCTCCTGGGTGTCTCCGCCTTCGACCCCTTATGCAGGTTATTGCACGAAGGCGTGGGCAGCTCCTGACTCTGTAGAGCCAGTCCCTAGGAGGCCTTCAAAATTTATCACTGCCCGTGTGACAAACAATTCCTTACTAAGGGTGTCCTCGCTGATGCCATGGTGGTGGCTGCGGCCACCAAAAAGGAACTTGCAGATCCTTCCGTGCCCGTCCATCCTCCTAATAAGGACTCTAGGACCATGGATAGGTACGGTAAGCGGATGTTTTCCTCAGCGACCTTTGCTATGCGTTCGCTGAATTACCTATGTCACTTCACCAGACTCCAGAGGGATATCCTGAAGGAGCTGGGAGAAGTAGTTCAGGATCCTACAGCTGCAGGGGCTCAAGAAAAAATTGCTTCGCAGCTAGGAACCCTCAATTCCATTGCAAACTCCTCCATGTGGCTAATATCTTATGCTGCGGATGGAGCGAGTAGAGCCGCAGGTACAGGTGTGGCTCTTAGACGCCAAGCCTGGATGCGGCTATGTGATTTTGCGGATCCCTTTAAGGCGTCCTTCACAAATTCTCCCTTTGATGGGTCAGCTTTGTTTGGCCCTCAGGTGAAGGAAACCTTGACCAGGTGCGAGCAGGACGGCAAGACTCTTTCTGCTGTTGGAGTCCGTTTTTCCACCCCTTCTAGACCTTATCCCAAAGGACAGAAGGGCAGGAAGATGTGGTTCCGTAAATCCCAAGGAGTCACGCCGGATTCACGTGGTCAGTTTACCCCTAGAGGCAGAGGTGGTAACAACAACAGACGCCGCTCTAGAGGCAGAGGGGGTCTGAAGAACCAGGGAAACAGGGAGCCTCTCTCTGACAAGCCCTTTCAGCATCCCTGAGGTGTTGCCCGGCTGTCCCTCCTTGGAGGCAGTCGGGGGAAGATTATCACTGTACCCAGAAGCCTGGCATTCCCTCACTCAAGACAGATGGGTACAGTCGATCATATCCAAGGGTTACATAATTCCTTTCGAGGAAAGTCCCTTCCCCTCAAGTTCCCTTCCAGATGTACCACCCAGTCTAAGGGAGATTGCAGAGTCAGAAATCTCAAAACTACTGCAAAAAAGAGCCATTCAGCCAGTTACAATAGACCATTCAGAGCCCGGAATCTACTCAAGGTTCTTTTGGTCCCCAAAAGACGGGAGACTGGAGACCAATATTGGATCTCAGCAGACTCAACAAGTCTGTCAGGAAGACAAGATTCCGAATGGTCACTCTTCAGTCAATTCTGCCCTTCTTACAGAAGGACAACTGGATGTGCTCAATAGATCTTCAGGATGCGTACTATCACATAAAAATTCACAGATGCTCCAGGAGATTTCTCCGCTTTCGGCTGGGGTCCAGTCATTTCCAGTTCAGAGCCCTGCCCTTTGGTCTCACTACAGCCCCCAGAGTGTTCACCAAATGCATGGCAGTGGTCACGGCTCACCTGAGACGTCAAGGATTCCAGGTGTTTCCGTATCTCGACGACTGGCTCCTGTCAGCCACCACCAGGCATCAGCTTATACAAGCCAGGGATTACACAATAGACCTTTGTTCTCATTTGGGCATCTCAATCAACTTCGAAAAGTCATCCTTATCGCCCTGCCAGTCTATTACCTTCATAGGCGCAAACTTAAACACTGTTCGGATGTCAGCTACCCTTACAGAACAAAGAGTTTCAGACATTCAGACTCATGTCAGGATCATTCTGGCCAGCAAGAAAATACAGGCCAGAATGGTTCTAAAGGTATTAGGTCTCATGGCTGCGGCCATTACTCTTCTTCACCTGGCTCGATTCTACATGCGCCTTCTTCAGTGGATGCTGTTCACACAATGGTCATACCAGCAACTTCCAATGCGTCACCAGATTCTGGTGACACAGACATGCAAAGAGCATCTTGCTTGGTGGATCACATCGTCTCAGGTTCACCAAGGCAGGTACTTTGTACCCCATCCCCGATAGCCACTGTCACCACGGATGCCTCCCTGATCGGGTGGGGGGTCATTATCAGGGCAGGATGGTTCATGGGACGTGGCAGCCGTTCGAGTACCATCTGCACATAAATGTCCTGGAGATGAGAGCAGTGCTTTTAACGTTGCAAGCCCTCAACGACTTTCTTCCCGTAGGGACAATTGCAGTCCACACAGACAACATGTCTGTAGTTTGGTATATCAACAAACAGGGCGGAACCAAGTCCTACCCCTTGTGTCGAGAAGCGCTCAGACTATGGCAATGGGCGATGTCCTCTCATCGGTTTCTGGTAGCAACGCATATCCCTGGGAAAACCAACATTATAGTGGACAGATTGAGCAGAGCTATCCTCATGCCTCACGAGTGGTCTCTCAAGCAATCTATAGCGGAAGAGATTTTTCTGGAATGGGGTCGTCCATGTTGCGATCTTTTTGCTACTCCCCAAAACAGCAAATGTCCAGACTTCTTCAGCCTCTTCCCTCTATCAGGCCATCCCCCCAGAGACGCTCTGACCCAGGATTGGCCCCAGGGACTTCTTTATGCCTTCCCTCCATTTCCTCTGATCCCTCAGGTGATCCAGAAAGCTACCATTTTGAGAGCCAAATTGATTCTCATTGCCCCTTACTGGCCTCGACAAGTTTGGTTCCCGTTCCTCCATCATCACCTTTTGGTGCAGCCGTGGCATCTGGACCCAGTGCCAGATCTTCTGATTCACCAATCGGGTCAGCTGCACCGGTCAATCCCTTCTCTCAACCTCACAGCATGGTTGCTCCACTTCCTTCCTTAGCCAGGCTTCCTTTGATCTCTAACCCAGTTAGAGACATCATAGTAGCTTCGCTAAAATCCTCTACCAGGAGGATTTACACAAGCAAATGGAAACGTTTCTCTTATTGGGCTAAGGCCCAAAATATTGATCCTTTTACTGCCCCTGTTCAGGCAGTCCTGGACTTCTTAGCAGAGATTTTTCATGCAGGCTCCTCTTCTTCCACAGTCAGAGTTCAATTGGCTGCTATTTCCAATTTTCATGTCGGGATAGCAGATCATAATATTATGTCCCATAGGCTCTGCAGGGCCTTCTTGAAAGGAATTTTCCTACTAAAACCTCCAATCAGGAATCCTCCTCCTCAGTGGGATCTAAATTTAGTGCTGACATCCTTGATTCTTCCCCCCTTCGAGCCAGCTGTTTCTTGTTCCCTGAAATATCTTTCTTGGAAAACTTTATTCCTAGTGGCTATTACATCTGCCAGGAGGGTGTCTGAACTTCATGCTCTTCGGTTCGACCCCCCTATTTGGTTTTTCACAAAGACAGAGTATCTTTGAGAACTAATCCAACCTTTTTACCTAAGGTCGCTTCAAAGAACAATCTGAATCAATCCATTGATCTCCTGTATTTTTCCTAACTATTCAGATAGAGCTGAACAAAAGCTACATTATCTTGATGTCCACCGTCAACTTAGATATTATTTGGACAGAACAAAAAAGTTTAGAAAATCTGATCAACTTTTTGTTTCCTATGCGGATAATAAAAAGGCCCTTCCTGTTTCTAAAGTGACCTTCTCCAGATGGCTTTCTTCGCTCATGTCGGGAATTTATACTCAGGGGAAAACAGCTGTGCTCAAAACCTAAAGCACATTCAACTAGGAGCTTAGCTACTTCTACAGCTTTTCAAGCTAGACTTCCTTTGGACACTATTTGTGCAGCGCCACTTGGGCCACTCCTCACACTTTTGTTTCCCATTACAAATTGGACTTGGCCTCCAGGGACAGAGCCAGTTTTGGCTCTACAGTCCTCAAGAGTTTGTTCCATTGAGCCACCCAGGATAGAGGTGCTAGGGACGCGGTCCCATCAAGCAAGAATGAAGGCGAGATTGACAACTTAACATTAAGAAGTTATGTACCTACCATAACGTTCCATGTTAGTTGTCTTCTCTCGCCTTCTTTCTTGTGACCCTCCCTCCTTCCCCCTGGCCTGGACAGACCTTGTATAAGAAACTGTTATGCTAAAGACCATTCAGACCTGGTCCTTTTTCCATCTGTAAGTTTTCTTTCTTCCTTTGGGAAGTATTTTATGCTTGGTGCTATTGCCCTTTGTCAGCAAACGAGATCTGGGTACTTACCGCCTTGCATCATGGGATATGGGGCTGCCTCGAGCTGGAAAAAGTGACTCTCGAGCTTAGCAAGTGCCGAGTCGGAGCCGAGGGATCGGCTCCGAACCCATCAAGCAAGAAAGAAGGCGAGAGAAGACAACTAACATGGAACGTTATGGTAGGTACATAACTTCTTATTATGTTCATATACTCACTGTCTTTCTCGGTGGTCGGTTGTTTTGACCTTTCAGGTGTCGAAGAAAAAGAAAAATTATCAGCAATCCAATTCTTCAAATCTGGAAAGTGGGACACGTTGGTGTTGTTTAATAAAACTCGTTCACTTGCAGTTGCAGGTTCAGTTATAAGCATAATAGGAGAATTAACACATGGGTTATTCACTGAGGTTAAGCCCACTTTACTAGTCTGTAAAGTGACCACACCATCTGGCGCAATATTAGAGGCTGGTAACTTATCGGCAATAGTTGAGCTGCTGGCCAGAATACTCCTCTGCCCGCATGTAAGGCTCAATAATCCTGACGGGTGTCCAGCGGTGTGGTTGATTAAATCAACTGCAGTGTTCACACGATGTACTAACAGAGGCGGAGACAAAGTTGAACCGGTGTGTTGATGGTGCTCTAATTTATCCAATCTTACGAATAATGCATCCATACGCTGCAGAAGTGCGTCCAATGTTGCATTGGAAATCCGTTCAGGACTTTTAATAGCACTAGGGACGTTATCACTTATTGGATTTTTAAAAATCTCTGGTGTGTTCTCAACTGAAGAGCAGCTATCACTAACTCCTGATTCAGACGCCATATGAAAACTAATGAACGAACTGAAGCAAAGACAAACTGTTGAATCCAAACCAAAAACTAATCAGAACAAAGGAAGCGGCACTTGAACAGCAAAGAAATAAATTTAATAAATGATGTAAAGCGCTTTTCGTTTGTGTAACATGCACAAACTTCTTCAGACAAAAAGTTACAAGTGGCATACATCTTATAAATACTAATAGGTGCCAATACAATGAAGTAATCAAATAGTAAAATACTGATTGACATTTAAAGAAATAGTCATCAAATAAACCCACCTACGGTTCAAACTATTATACACATTACACCTCCTACTTACAAACTAACAAACTACTAACTATAACATAATATCAATAAAGGATATTGTGTGTGATTTAAGAGAGCAGTATATTTTTATAAAGGATACTCTTCTTGCAGAACACAGCACACAGAATTAGTTATATCTGGATTTGAGTCAAAGCACTAAGTCACTCTAAGGGCAAAAATGAATACTTATGTGTTTATTTTGAATAAACATAAAACTTTCAATCATATGTTGTGTATTGTTGTTTGGCAGTCATCTGCTAGTCACAATATTTTTGTACAAAAAAACTAAATCCTTAAGTTCTGGTACTGTGATATCAGAAGTTATGAACAGCTAAAAGCAGAGTTTTGCATTTATTACATAATGTGTGACAGTGTAAGAATGACCAATCTACTATTTGGGAATGTTTTACTTAAGAATGTACATTGTGTAAGCTTTTATGTATTCCAAACAGCTCTATAAAATAAGGCCTAGCAGTTAGAAAGTATTAAGGCTCCAACCAGTTAATGAGCTGCTTCCTGAAAGCAGAGAAGCAGAGTTTGATTCTTACCATCTCCATTTGCTTATAGAGTGGGTCTGAGCAAGTCACTTAATCAGATGGTGCTCCCAAGTCACCCCCAAAAAGGGATGCTCTTGTCTTGTTGGATTAATGGTTAATAAATTTATTTAAAAAGTACAAAACATGCAATCAGATTGCAGGACTTAAACTCAACTGGTGACAGTAAACAAATCAGTTGTGTGAAAGGTGAAGTGGAGAGCTCCTTAAGGATAAGTGGCAAAAATGTATTAAATTCCGTTATGAAGGATTACCGTTAAAGAGCAGGAGGGGACTCACAATGATAATATGTCATTCAGTTGCTGCCTTTCCAGTAAAGGGACATAATCATTTAGTGATAAACTTCCTTCACAGTAGGTAATATTTCTATGCAAGCTTACTGTTAAGTCACCTGAAATAATCAGTCTCAGGCACTGTGACAGCACACTGCCAGTACAGGCTACAGTGAGTGAATCCTACTCAAGCCTTCTGCCTTGGAAACAGTAATATCTTGCTTGCTGTGCCAGTTGTCATCCTTATATTCTGAAACTTTATTCTACAACTTAGTTTCTCTGATATGGATGGCTAAACGTCTGATTAAACTGCGGTTGGCTTAATAACGATTCAGCCGATCAACCCAATTTGGATGGATGTTGTTGAATGAACTGCATATTCATTTTATATATATATATATTCATATATATATATATATATATATATATATTTTTTTTTTTTTTTCTTTTTTCTTTTTTTGAGGGTATTCATTCCCCTAATCTCCCTGTAAGAGAAGGCCTACTGTGCCCCTATGTGATATAAACACCTCTGAAGTCATCAAACATCAGGATTTTTTTTATCTTCGAAAACTGCCATTCATTGGTCACTCAGTCTTGCCAGAAAGGTCATTGAATACTCTTGAACACTTGAGCAAAAGATATTTTATTTTAGATGCATATTTGTTATCCATATTTTAAAACAGTGTGCTTTATTATTTCATGTGAGGCATGACGGTGTATGAAATGCACATTAAACTGTGCACATTATTTTAAAATATATTCTAACATTTTTATCGGGATAGTGTTACTTCAACATATTGCTTAGTGAGTATGTCAGGCAGATGAAAGCTGTGTTTTAGTCTGATATAGGTCTGTGGTTGTTTCAGTTCTTTTCGCTTTAATCTCTGGAACTCTGAAATCCTGTTTATGTTATAAATTTTCTGCCAGGGAGGTTATACCTGTTTTCTGCCAGGGACTATACCCTGCTAGTTCCCTTGGGTTGCTAATAGGATTTTTTTAGTTGAGAAGCCGTCCATGAAACTATATATATATATATATATATATATATATATATATATATATATATATATATATATATATATATATATTTCTGTTTTTGACTTAACAGTACTGTCTGACAAAAAATCCTTCTTTCTACATTTCTTTTTAACAAGAAACATCTTTATTAAATTATCACATATGGCATAGGCAATCTAACATTTATATAATTGAAAACAAACCATCCTGACACAATTCTAGTTGCAAACATTATACATTACAAGCCATAGGTTCATAGGTTCATAGGTTCATACTAGGCTATCTGCCCAAGGGCATTTATAAGCCTAGCCCATAGTTATGTGGCTTTTGCCACCCCTTTAGTTTGAATAAAAACTATGCCTATAATTTTTCTGTGCCTCTGTCAAGCAGTGACACTGAAGTAATCCCTGGGGTATATCTGCGATCTCCCATCCATTGGTCAAGATTCCTCTTGAACAAGGCCAGCGAGGTGCTCTGCCTCACATGTACTGGGATTTTGTTCCACAGCATAGGGAGTCTCTGGGTGATGAATCTGTCCCTCCAGCACGTTCTATTTATAACCGTGTCAAGGTTTAAGTCTCCGCCCTTGTGGTTCTGAGGGATCTAGATTTTTGAGGTGAAGCATATTCATCAAATCTGGGTTTGACATGGCCTTATATGTCAGGCACAGGTCACCTCTGAGCAAGCGGTATGAGACTGAATAAAGCTGGAGTTCTTTCAGTCGGGCAGCATAAGACATATTTTTGAGACCCTTTATCCTTTTGGTGAGGAACTTTTGGGGCCTTTCAAGCTGCATCAGGTGTCTGGTCAGATACATTCCGAACGGTGCATTGTACTCAATCATAGGTCTAATGAGTGATGAGTACAGGGGGACGATGACCTCCCTTGATCTAGATGTGAATCCCTTCATGATCAGGTGGGCGATATAGAAGGTTTTCCTAACTACTTTAGCAACATGAGTGTCAAACGAAAGACTACTGTCAACTTGGGTCCCCAGATCCCTGATGACTTTTTCTGTGCTCAGTGGATTGTCACCTATATGGTAGCTAGGGGTAACCTTGTTTTTCCCGAAGGGTATGACTATGCATTTTTTGGTGTTTAACTTCAGGCCATGGCTCTGGCACCAGTTATCCGCATGATGACACAACTGTTGATGCAAATATTATACATCACTTATAATCTATCTAGTCCTTGTCAGTCAAAGATTACATAGCTCATTCATATCCTCCCTTTCTTTAAACCTCGTTCCTTCTCTGCATGTATTGTTCCCATAATTCCCATTCTCCTGTATAATTTGCACCTACCCTTTTCTAAAGATCCCAATTCCATTTACTGTATCTCTATTACTGTATTCACTACTTCTAGTACAGTTGGTTTAGACTTTGATTTGTATTTTCTAGTAATTTTCTTTTGGAATTCACCATAATTAGACTCAGCAAGGCCTTACTATGTCTAGGCAATGTCAATGCTGTATCATAGCTCATAAAATTACTTCCTTAGTTATATTAATTTGCTTACCCATTGTCTCTTACAAAACAGTCTATAGGGAATCTTTAAAGTCCGCCAACTCATTACACTCCCAGAAAATATGTTTCTAGTTACCTTACTGTCTGCCTGTGGAAAAATTCTTTGGAGTCTACTTGGGGTATAAAAATACCTATGTAAATACTTCCAAGCAAAGATCATAACTCTTCTAGACTTTGTTGCATATTTAGGAGATATGCATATATCCCCCCATTCTTCTTTGTGAAATACTTGTCCAGCCTGTCTTTCCAATCCTTACTACCCTCCTGTGGTTGATTCTTATAGTTATCATGCAATATTTTATATGTTCTACTAATTATTCCTTTTCTAATGGCATTTTCTGCTCTAGATTCTACCAAAAACTTTTCCAGTGCAGGTCTGTCATTTAGGATCCCCCTGTTTCTCTCTCTTTGCCTGTACTCTGAAATCAATCCTTGATAGGGAAGGTAATCTCTTACCTGCAGTCCAAATAAATTCTTGGTATCTTCCCATTCTATTACCTTTTCCTCTCTAGTTATTTGCACCCAATACCTTGGTTCATTTACCAGTTTTCTCCAGTAAATTCCAGGCCCTCTTGCCTATTGTCTGTATCCCTAATTCCAGTCATCCTTATTGGCAGAATCTCCTTTCTCCATTCCTGTATTGGCTTAGTTCTTATACTTTATGCTACTTTATGAATGTAATGTATAATTATTGTTATTCTCTTCAAAGGTCTGCATCCAAAATTCCAGTCTCTCCTTGTTTCTTAAGCTTCCCCCTTCCCACCTGTTTCATCATCATCCCTTTCCACTTTGAGTTATAATTTTCTGCTTGTGCTATGTATAGAACCCTTAATTGTGTTGCTTTGAAATACCCCTTCAAATCAGGTATTCTAACTCTGCCTTGTTCTATTGCAAGAATCAGCTTATCCCACTTGACACTTGCGTGCTTCAACTCCCAGATAAAATCATTCAGCTCTTTATTAATTGCTATCTACAACTTCTCCTCTGGTTGATAAAACTATGCCTGACCTGTGCATCCGACTAAAGGTACTAAAAACATTTTAACTGCTTGTATCTTACTATCGATATCCATATAACAGAGCTTCCATTTTCAACGTTTTTTGTGTTATCTTTTGTTTTATATCTTCCCACATATCCTTAACTGCTACAGATGAATCATTTTTAATACGTACTCCTAAATGCTTCATTTTGTCATGTCCCTGTAAGTATGGATATTGTTGAACCAATTCACGTGTGGGTACATAATTTACTGCTATAGCCTTTGTTTTAACTTCATTAATTTTGTATCCTGAAAAGATTTGAAACAGTCTCAAAATGTTCCACAACACTGTAATGTCCCTTTCTGGTTTTGTCAGATATAAAATAATATTATCTGCAAATAGAACCAGGTTTTCTTGACTATCATGCCAATTATATCCTTGGATTTATGAGTCCCTTATTTTCTTTGCCAATAGTTCTAAATATTAGGCAAATACAATAAGAGCAGAGAGGACACAACTGCCTGGTTCCTCTGCTCAAGCAGAAATTATCAGATAGGATCCCACCCACTTTAATTTTTGCCTCCAATCCCTCATATAGCCTCCTAATTAACCTTATAATTTTATTAGGGAATGCAAATGCTTCCATTGCTCTGCTCAGAAAGTTCCATCTTACTCTGTCAAATGCTTTCTCTGCATCAAGACCCACCAGTAGCAGTGGTATTTTCTTACATTCTGCTTCCCTCTGGATCACCAGTGTTCTGTTAATGTTGTCAAATGTTACCTTCCCTCCTCAAAATGACCCATAGCTATCAATTGTGGCAGCACTTTTGCCATTCTTTTAGCAATTATAGACATAAGCACTTTATAATCATGGATTAGTATTGAAATGGGGCTGTATGAAGCTGAACTTGATAGATCTTTACCCTCTTTAGCTATTACAGCTACCATGGCTTTCTTCCAGGATATTGGTACTTCTCCTGTTAAACTACTGTTAAATAAGACATTTCAAATCATTATCAGTTTTTTTCCCTGCTAGTTTCCAAACTTCCACGGGAATACCACCTGCAGATTGGGTATACATCACCGTTTTTATCTCATTTCCTCCTGTCCTAACTGATCATAGGATCATAGGAAGTTACTAGGCTATTGGCCCTGACACCCTTATAAGGCTAGCCTAGCCAAGAGTTTAGCCCATGTTTAGACAAATCAGCACCCAAAGCCCCTGTTCAGCAGGGACACGGGTGGAAACCCAGGGGTGTATTTTCTGTTTCCCATCCAGTTATCCAGGTTGTGCTTGAAAAGGGATAATGAGGGGAAGTCTCTGGGACACAAATCTGTCCCAACAACAAGTCCTGTTGATATAACAGACCAGGTTGAGGTCACACATGTGGGTTACTCAAGTGGAGCTTGACTTGCGGATATGCAGCAGTCTCACCAAAGCAGGGTCTGAGATTGCTTTGCATGCCAGAGAGAGGTCACTGCTGAGGAGTCTGTATGAAACTGAGTAGAGGGACAGGGCTTTTAACCTATCTTTGTAAGGTAGATGTTTGAGGCCCTGGATTCCTCTGGTGAGGAACCTCTGTGGTCTCTCCAGCTGCTACATGTGATTTGTGAGGTACATGCTGAAGGGGGAATTGTACTCAATAATTGGCCTTATAAGTGAAGAATACAGGGGTGTCATGACCTCCTTGTCCCTGGATGAGATATCCTTACTTATGAGGTTCACCATATAGAAAGCTTCCCATACAATGAAAGCAACATGGTGGTCAAAAGTCAAGTTGCTATCAACCTGGGTGTTAGTAATTGAGCCTCACCTACCTTAACCTTGGCATATTTTATTCTTCCATAAACATTTCTATTTGTACCTTTTCTGTTTTATCCAGACTTTCATAGAATTTCTGAAATATCTCTGATACTTCTACAGGATCTCTTGTTATCATCCTTGTTATAGACTCCCTAAGATCAGCAACAGCCCTTTCTACTTTCTGTTGCCTGAGTTGTCCTAAAAGATTTTGTGTTGTAGAATTATTATCACAAAATTGTTGCTTAACAGCAGTCTTTCTAAACTCATGCATATTAAGATAATCCCTTATTTTCTGTTTAGCATTCTGCAGTTACTCCTCTTCTTGTTCTGTGGGATTCTCACTATTTTGAAATACTTTGACATTTGTCAGTCCCTCTAAATAATTCTTGTTACTTCTTAACCATATCTCCGTTTCTTGTATTTCCACCCTATTTTTAGACTCTGCTTTAATTTTATCCCACTCCCTAGATATATTTTCAGAAGACATTTCTATCTTCTCTAATAGCTCCTGAATAATTTCCACTACTCATTCCTTAAATTCCTCTCTTTTCAACAGGTAGTTGGGAAAGCACCAGTGTCTCATTTTTATTTCAATACCCTGTGTTTTTATTTTAGTTATTATTGGTACATGATTTGAAATAGTTATTGGGTGTGTAACAAGACCTTCAATTAAATGCACACATTCCTGTGAAATGTAAATTCTGTCTAGCCTAGCCCAATTTTTGCATCTTGGAGAATAATATGTAAATTCACTCTGAACTCCTAGTACAGAATTCACATCATCCATTCAAATATCTTCATACATTTCTTCAAAAATCTACCCTCCTTTGTTATATTTTCCTTTTTAGGCCACCCAGACACATCTTCACTGGTGCAGATTAAATTATAGTCCCCACCTATAAGTAATATTCCTAGCTGAAAGATGATTATTTCTCCAAGGAATTTCTTAAGCTCCATCATAGCAGTTTTTGGTGGAAAATAAAAACATGCCAGTGTAAACCCCTTCCTTGCCAGTAGCCCCTTAGTACTAAAATTCTACCATTATTATCTTTTTTATCCTCTTCTATCACTATTGGACCTCCTCTTGCAGTTAATATAAATACTCCTCTTTTCCATTGCCAAAGGTATTCCGCTAAATAATCATCATGAAAACCATTCTTTATCAGTTCTTTCCAAGTGTATCTCCTGTAAATAGCTATTTGCACTTTCTATGTTTAATATAGTTAACTACTCTTTCTTTTTTTTGTATTTATCTGTGAGACCATTGATGTTTTAAGACATTACAGAAGGCATTGTCTTGAAAAGTTATTATTTTCACCTTTTATGTATAACAGCTTTTTAGTTAAATGGCTAGTTCCAGCTGTTGTGTTACATGCATACATTGTTTGGCAGGTTAATCCTTTATACAATTGTTTCTTGTCATCTTCATTTGAGGCTAAATCACATCTTACAATAGTTTTTGTTTTATTGAAAGCCCTCAAACAAAACACAATACCCCCAAAACCTGTTAACTTAATAGCAATACACAAAACTATGTACGTCTTCAGATATTGAAGTTTTACCCTCCAAACAGGGGCAAATGTTCCAAACTGGCAGCCACACACATAGACTTGAGATAACCTAAAAGCTGGGTTATCCATGCTAAGACACATGGTGCAGTCTGTGCTTCTACTAAGTGCTGTCTGGGTTTGTCTTATCTTTATAGCTCTCTGGGAAAACACTTGAATGTTTTCAGAAAATATTTTCTTTGAGTCATTTCTCTTTATCAGGTTATCTCCTAGAGACATGAGAACCAGACACAAAACTGCCATGCATACATTTGTTTTCTAGAAAAAAGTCTTAGAATATTCAATATTTTTTCATTTACTTGCTTTCCCTTAAATGTGTTAGTAGATTAAGCTAAGGACCTTAAATCAGTAACTCCCCTATGCAAGAATGAGAAAAAGCACATTGATTTTTTCTTTTGTCATGCTCTTTTTACAATTTTTTTACATTGTAATGCCTACATTTCTTAAAATTGAACAAGGGGAAAGAGAGAAGAAAGGAGAAAGAAAAAAAAAACAGGTGCACCGATTTACATTAGTAACCCCATTACACTTAAATGTAACAGAAAACTTTATAGAATGCAAATTAAATTATGCACTACTAAAATAGTACCATTAAGAAAATATTTTGTTTTGCTTACAGTTAACTTTCTTCTCTTCTTCCCCTCTCCTGAGTATTTTTCCGAACATTAATGACATGAAGTAGGGCATATGCTTTAGAGTCCACTACAAGTTTAACAAAGTCCAAAAAAGTCCAGCATTTCCAGATTTTCCCATTCTGTCAAGTTTGACAAATATAACTATTGCTTTGTAATCCCACATTTGTCAGTTTCCAAGTTACTGTTTTTTTCTCCAAACATTAATGACATGAAGTAGGGCATATGCTTTATAGTCCCCTGCAAGTTTAAAAAAGTCTAACAAAATCCTATATTTCCAGATTTTCTTGTTCTGTCAAGTTTCATGAATATAATTATTGCTTTGTAATCCCACATTTTCCAATTTTTAAGTTACTGGTTTTATTCCTGCTCATCTCCATCTCCCAGTTCCTGTCTCTGCTTCATTTCTAATGCACTCTCAATTCTTGTAGTCAACTTTTGTGCTTTTTCCATTCTCTCAAGCATTTTCCATTAAAACATTGGAAATATTTCAGTAGCACAGTCTCTCTGTGGTCTTTCATACTAGAAGAAAAAGAAGCAGAATCTACTGTTTCACAGCTCACTTTTTGGTGGACAAACTTTAGTATTTATTCCTTAGCATGCACTTTATCAAAAAAATATTTTTGCCCCTCCAGGGAAAAAATATTATGAAGATAGCTGGGTACAGCAGCTTGAATCACATGTTGGATTCTCAATGTTCCTTGAATAATGGAATAAATATACTCCTTTTCTGACTGGTGTACAATGGGTAGTCATTCTCCATAAACACTCTGCTGTCTCCCACTTTTAGTACTTTCTCATTCTACTACAGTTGTGTAAGAATCAACTCCTTCTGCTGGTAAGATTTCATCTTTACTATTAAAGGTCTAGGTTGCTTTCTCATTGCCAGGTTTGGAGCATACACATAATGTACCCTTTCAATTAACAATTCCTGTTGTGGAGTTCCAGTCCAGTTGCTTATCTGTGCTTTCATAAAATGAATACAGTCTGTTCCTTACAGATTTTCTGGTACAGCAGAAAATCTCAGGTCTTCTCTACATGCACTGTCCTCTAATTCTATTATTTTTTGAAACATCTCTTCCTGTGCAGTTTCATATTCAGCCACCCTTTTCTTCATTTCAACCTCTGAGTTTTGCAGCTTTATTACCTTCTCTGAATATGTGTTTAAAACGTCTTCCATTTTTTTCCATTCTTTTATTGTTTGACTTGATATCCTCCATCAGAGTTTCATTTATTTTTAATCAGGTCTATGTGCAGTTGCCTTATGATTTCCTCCATGTTATTGGAAGTCATGCCTGGAGCTTGCACTGCTTTTTGCTGAACCTCTGCAGTACTTTTCCCAGTCAGTGTTTCTTTGTCACCTTTTGTAGCTGATTTTAATTCAGTTCATCTGTATTTCTTTTTTTGTGGCATCCAGGCAGTGCACTTACAAGTCAGTTAATGAAATTTAGGTCCACTGGCTTTCTCGGCTAAGTTTCCGTTTTCACACTGGGAGAGCTAGAATTAAGCTGTTACTCAATGTGCAACTATACTAGAAGTCCCTTCTTTCTAAGTTTATGCACACTTCAGACTGCAAATTTGACTATAACTGTGTGATTCCAAATTAAAGAATGAAGCCTAAGACTCGAGTAAAATTAAAGTAGTTGACCCAAGATGTTCTCGCTGAAGTTACAGCTGTAAAATCATTAGAAGAAATTGGACTAATGTGCATGAATATGACACACTTTTTTTTTTCAAACCTTCTGAGCAGTCTAGTTAACATCTATACTGATTTTGCTTCTGTTTATTTATTCACTTTGTTAACCAGGTAAGAGTCTGGACAGCAGACTCTCTTTCAATTAAACACTGGCCATTGGTAAAATAGACAGACCCCCAGATTCCAGAAACTCTGTACAAGAATAAGACTGTTTTTACACGGAGTTCTTTATGTCCATTTAGAACAGGAGCAAGCCTTGCATATTCATGAAGGTGTGTTGCTTTTTAATCTACATGGACACGAGCCATGAACAAGTGCAGGGGGTATATCCAAGTAGTGCACAGAGGGTCTATATTAGATTCTCAAAAGCTGACAATGTCGAATCTGACATTGTCGACAGGAGAATAGCAAAACTGCCAAACATCGAACAAGTAAATGGAAATCTCCGTAAGGGGAAATTTCCGTTTACTTCAATGTAGTTTGGTCTCAGAGTTGGTATATTTAAGTAGCCGGGGTATGGGGGGCTGGGGTGCAGGGGGGCTTGCCCCCCTGCCTACACTGTTTAGGTTTTTTTTTTTTTTTCTGAACATTCGATATTTTAACAGTTTGATCACTAAAGGTCAACCTTTAGTGATTCGAACTATTAAATATTTGATGTTCTAATACAGACCCATTCACAGACACTAAGCATGCCCCTGCACTCAGAAAGTGCCATATAGCACTTTCTAAGCTGAACTGGCATAATATTAGAGCTTTGCTCAAATATTATGCCAGTATTTCAGTGTCTGTGGACACTGAAATGAAGAAATGATCATTTCAGTGTCTACGGACACAGAAATAAAACTTGGCAACAAGAAAGCAATGCAGGGGGTGTGTGACAGGTTCTGTGACACACCCCCTGCATTGCTAAAGTTCCGTATGATACTTTGTAACCTGCTAAAGCAGGAAATGTGTGCAAATGCTCACATAACGAGGGATAAATCCCCTAAAAGTGAAAAAGCACTAATATAGCCCTACAAACATAGAAAGTTGATAGAGAACAGGTCATGCATCAGCATGAATCATGTAAGGGTAGAAGTCTGAAAGCAAATGTATGCCAATATTCCCACTCAGCAGTACATGTTAACAAAGGCACAAATGATGGGGGGAATAAATACTACATTAGGGGCACACCTGAAAAATTGCCCTCACACAGTTAGAAAATTGATAGATAACAGGATATGTATTAGCAGGAGTCCCAGAAGGATAGAATCCTGAAAACCAAATGAATGCCAGTAATTCATGATTGCAGTCCCAAGTAGTTGTAAAAACACCACAATACACACCCATATAACATAATAATGTAATAATAATATATACTTTTGTCACTAGCCTTAGGAATGTTTAAGTGTAGCGAAGTGGGCATGCACATTATGACTGTCTGCTTAGCATAGCTTAAACATCCCATAGGAGCTAAATGCAAACAGACAAGTAAAGTTTTCAAGCCAATATAGTATAGTGGTTAGAGTTGCAGCTTTCTAGGTAGGTGTTCATGGTTCAAGTTCCAAAGCAGACAACTTATTTTCCTATGTGAAAGTAGTGTTAAAATTATTTTAGTAAACTGAAATTATGTAGCAACTTTTTTGTCAACCAGGGTAATGTAGCAGTTCCAAAAGTGAAATGTCAGTGTAGAAAAGATGTGAAACCCTCATATAAACACAAGTACCCCATACGATATAGTCATACAAGAATATAATTTAATGAAAGCACATAGGGGGATGTCATGGAAGGTAAATATACAATTATAATGTGTATATAAATATTATTTTATAATATAAAATTATAACTATAATATGCTTAAATGTG
Organism: Protopterus annectens; assembly: GCF_019279795.1. Taxonomy (NCBI): domain Eukaryota; kingdom Metazoa; phylum Chordata; order Ceratodontiformes; family Protopteridae; genus Protopterus; species Protopterus annectens. The sequence goes on along the minus strand of NC_056726.1, from coordinate 698,021,266 downwards.
CCTTAATCACTCTGTATCCATTAGACCTTGTTCTGCTCAGAAACAAAATAATCAGCACTGCCAACACTTGAACCTGGGATGCTGTCCTCTACAATCACAGCAAAATACCATTACACCATCTAAGCTGTGAAAATGTGCAATGCTTTAACAAACATATCATGCATTCTGGTCATTTAACATTAATGAAAAAAAAACAGCAATCCCCAATGTTGAACCCATAACCCTGAACATTATAGTCAGAGAAATATACCACTACACCATTTCAGCTGTAAAAGTTAATGCTGCTTTTTCAAACATATCATGCAATAAAGGCATACAACATTAAGGAGAAAGCTTTGTGGAATCATTCATGTTGTATGTAGACACACACACACACACACACACACACATATATATATATATATATATATATATATATATATATATATATATATAATGAAACATATATATGAAAAATTAGAGTCATAATACAGAAACATAAAATGTAAAGGAAGGAAAAACAATTATAAATATATATATATATATATATATATATATATATATATATATATATATGTGTGTGTGTGTGTGTGTGTGTGTGTGTGTGTGTGTGTGTGTGTGTATGTATAACATGCAGTGCAGTTATACCTCAGAACCATCCCTCTTAACTTGTTAGTGCAAGAAACCTGTACAAAGGCTGTAATGAGGGGGAAATAGGCCACATACAGGGACATATTTCAAATATTGCTATTACAAATTAAGACATTCACTACAGCAACAGGATGCATTTCAGCAGACAATTACTGAAGGATATGAGGATGGAAACTGAAATGTTATGTCATTATTTACTGACATAAATCCTTGGATCATCACCGTGATTTACCAGACAAATACAAATAAATTGTGGAACTGAACAAAAGTATGGGCCAAACATCTGGACATTCTGTGAAAATCTTGGCAGTAAAAAGGTATGCTCAGAACCCCTTAGTCTTAGTGCAATGAATCTGGACCAAGCCTAACAAAGTGGGAGGACAATGGCCTGAAAATAGGGACAAATACAAAATATGTAAGTAGATAAGCTGAGAAAGGTGATGTAGTAACACTGTATGTCCTAACATATATCGACTGAAATATCACAATTCCAGGACTCAATTGCTTCTCATTAGTTTGTGACCTCAGTACCCACATCATCCCACTGATGTGTCAGGAATACACAACAGTTATGGGGACCAGACCAAAGATATTGGCCAGATAAATGGACATCCTACGAATATGTGGATATAACACAACATTAGGGAAACTACACTGAGCTACCGAGCAATGTCAAAACTACAAGCAGACTGACATAACACCACCCAAGTCCAGCTTTGGGGCTGTACACATGCATTAGCAAGTATAACAGGCACTAGAGGGATGTAACACTAGTGGAAAACAAACACTGGTGTAAAAATGCACACCCCCAAGCAATTCCACCATAGTCACAGTGACATACCAGTAAGCAAACTGAACACGACAGTATAATGACTGTGTGAGCAACAAAATCTCATTTTGCACTCACACATTACCCCTACATATACTGCCCCAACTCACAGTGTAGTGGGAATCCTGAGGTGTTAACGGACATGTCACGGTCTGCATGTACAAACATAAACAGGCGATAGGGAATCAGAAACCAGAGCAGCATGCACAGTCAGATAGATAGGGCACATGGGTTCATAGGTTCATACTAGGCTATCTACCCTAGGGCATTTATAAGCCTAGCCAGAGTGTGTTTGGCTTTCGCCACCCATTTTAAATTAATTTTGCTATGCCCTTTTTCGAGGTTAGTATACTGTGCCTCTGTCTAACAGTGACACAGAAGTGATACCCGGGGTAAACCTACGATCTCCCATCCACTCATCAAGATTCCTCTTGAAGAGAGTCAATGAGGGACTCTGCCTAACCTGGACTGGGATTTTATTCCAGAGTGAAGGGAGCCTCTGGGTTATGAATCTGTCCCTCCAGCATGTCATATTTATTTCAGTGCTGAGGTTCAAGTCTCTCAAGTGCGTAGCTCGATGGGATTTGGATTTTCTGAGGTGCAGCATGTCCATTAATTCCGGGTTGGACATGGCTTTATACGTCAGGCACAGATCGCCTCTGAGCAGGCGGTATGCCACTGAGTAGAGCTGGAGTTTCTTTAACCGGGCAGCATATGGCATTTGTTTGAGCCCTTTGATCCTCTTGGTGAGGTACTTTTGGGGTCTTTCCAGTTGCTGCAGGTGTCTGGTAAGGTACATCCCAAAAGGAGCATTGTACTCAATTATGGGCCAGATGAGGGATGAGTAAAGAGGCACAATGACCTCCCCTGATCTAAACGTGAATCCCTTCAAATGGTTGCTTTCCCTCAGGGAGACACACACAGTTGGCAAATGCAGGATTCAAACCCCTACCTAACTACATTATGATACTGCAGCAGTACGCATTTACACGATGTGCTATAGACACCATGACACTCACATGTACCCCCTCCCTACACAGCCCAAATAACATGCACACACTATACTGCTACACAGTCCTGACAGTCTGTTAACAATGGACAGATATACACAGACCTCTCAAATGTACAGTTTCCCACATAATGTATAGGCACAGTACTCATATCTATGGCTGCTTCCTTGTTACATGTTTGGGGGTCTATGACATCACTGGGATGGTACCAGGAATGAATGCAATAAACAATAATACTACATACCTCTGAACCTCTTAGTGTATGACATCTGGACAAAGCCTGACATAATTGGGGGGACAGAGGCCCAAACACAGGGGTATAGTGGACATATTGTTGTTATAAATGTAGACAGTTGCTGGTGTTACCGGCTTTGTTGTAACATAAATTTTCTGAGAGATATAATGTCAATAACACCAATGGATGTTAGCATTTACTGACTGCATTCCCCAGAGTATCCTACTGATTAGCCAAGGACAACAACTGTCTGGGGAACAGACTAAATATATGAGCCACACATCTGGACAATGTCTAGGCCTCTGGACAGTGTAGAGGTATGACTGCAGTCATGTAACAGAATGTAAATCCCCTGACAGCTGCCAAACATGTCAACCAGCACCTTATAGACTGCAGTAAGACAAACATGACACTCTCCCACATCACCTCTGGGCAATTACCCGTGTATATTCAAATATAGCATGCACTACAGGGATGGAACTGTAGCGAAAAGTGGAGAATAGTGCAAAAATGATCACCTAAAACATTTGCACCACAGTCACAGCAACATACCAGTATTCAAAATGAACTCTAGTAGAATGACTGTCTGAACAAACATATCCTGATTGCCAGTCACAGACTACACCGACATATACTGGCCAAATTCACAGTCTACTGTGAATCCTGACATGTTACAGGACATTGCCTGCAAGCATACAGACGTGATAGACCACCAGCAGCTGTAGCAGCATGCAGAGTCAGATAGGTAAAGGATGTATGGCACTCACATCTGCTAGTCTCTCTACCCAGCCCAAGAAACATCTACACACAACACTGCTACACAATCTTGGCAGTCTGTTCAGAGTGGATAGACATAACTGTTATATGTACAGATTTCCACAGAATTACCAGGGTGTGGGACCATAATCCTGGCCACAGCTGCATACCATGGCCAGGAGTCGGCCAGGTCATTGGCATGATAACTGGAGTGCAGTTGGTAATTAATAATATACCATACCTCTGCACCTCATAGTGCAGGACATCTGGGCAATGCATGATGTACTTGTGGGACAGGGGGCTGGAAAGAGGGACATACTACACATAATGGTGTTACAAACCGAAACAGTAGCTGGTGATACACATGTTGTTATAACATAACATCCCTGAAGGATATGATGTCTGAAACACCAATGGATGTCAACAGTTACTGACTACATTACTCACATTATCCTACCAACCACACAAAAACAGACATTCGAGAAACAGACCAAGCATAACAGGCAAGCACCTGGCCAGTCTGTGGACAACATACCAGTTGAGAGGTATGTCAGAGGCATATCTCTTTCAGATGTCAAGTCACCCAGTCAATGCATGTCCAGATGAACCCTGTCAATCTAACAACCCTCCATGTATATAACAGCACTAATGGCATACAATCTATACACAATACTGTTGCTTTCTCCCCCATGTTGGGCTATCTCCACATATCCTGTCCTGTGAGGTATTTCCAACTACTGTCTGTGAAGCTCTAGTCCCCACACCTCTGTAATGTCCCCCATACAGGCAAGAAAAATGATGGGCAAGGCCCACATGAAGGGCATCCCATATGTTGGAACTAGTGGTAGTGTCCAGACCCACACCACAATACTATGTGGGCGCCTACATAGCTTTATGGTCTCAGCAATACCCAACAGGACATCAACCCCCTCAAGGTAGGCTGATCACCTGTGGTGGACAGCAGCAATACACAACTACCATCATAGATGGAAATAATCACAGGACAGGCCAAGAAGGAACAGGTGCCTCATTGGAAGCCATGTCACCTTATTCTGCACAAGCAAATAAGGTCACAGGTGATGTACCCTAAGGCTGCCTTTGAGTGCAAACTGGAGACATCCACCAAGGCAAATCACTTGGCCTTCCAGACTTGTGTCTGCTCTTCCAGAGGCAACACACATATTTGCTCTGTAGTGGTGGTCAATAACACCACATACACATATGCCATGGATATCGGCGACTGGCTGAAGACAGGTGAAGTCTAAACATCACCCCCTGACCCACATAGGTACACATGTCCATGTATAGCACCTACCACCCCTCATGATCAGGAAGCAGTTCTGTAATGCCCCCTCAAAGGCAACACATAGAGGTCTCCGTAGGCTTGATACCATTCCTGGCTGCATCCAACATGAGCACAGGCATGGGCTCTCAGACCCATTCTGCAGTGTAGTCAACCACATCTTGAGCACTGGTGTCATCCCATCTGCACAGAGGACAGACAGAAAGTTGATAGAAAACAGGTTATGCATTAGCATTAATGTTCAGAAGGATACACGTCTGAAACTGAAATGTATGCCATTATGTCCTCAATGACATGGCCAAAAATCTCAATCATATCCATTTAATACAGTAATATAATATTAATATCCAATAGATGATGAATAAAAATATACAGCTCAAATCCCCAAACCAAGATAGTGCAGTGGATAGAGTCCCAGCTTTGCATGCAGGCATACACGGTTTGAGAAATACAACAGGCAATCCAAATTTACATGGGAAAGCAGTGTTAAAAGAGCTATGTTCATATTAAATTATGTGGTAAGTTATTTTTGTCACCCAGGGTAGTGCAGCTTTTGTAAAATGGATGTGTGAGTGAAATAACACGTGAAAACACCCATGTATACACATGTCCCATACAGTAGAGTTACACCCCTTGTTACTGTAATGAAAGCACATGCAGCTATGTCATGTAATGGAAATCATCTACATTTACTAAATTTAGTCATTAGTGTGGTATATTATGAGAATAAACTGTGAGCAATCGTTAGCAATGCTCAGCTATGCTTAGCAGGTTTAACAACACATTTCTGTTGTCCTAACCCCTCTCTCTGGGGTTTCAGTGTCCAAATTCACCTCCAAATTCTTTACAAATGCACACCAGTTGCTGTACAAGAAATGGACAGCTATGGACCTTCCATACACTGTAGCTATCTGTCATATTGTTCTTCCCTCTGCATGCCCCTTTTCCACCACTTTTCTATCACCCCTTTCTCTTTTCTTCTAATGAATTAGTGCAGGTGTAAGCATAAGTGGTTGTAAGCGGGAGTAAGAGCAAAAAAAATTATTAGCCCCGCCAGGTGTTGAACCCAGGACCCTGTACGCCTTAGTCAGAGCAATATACCAGTATAGAATTTGAGCTGTGACGATGGCTGATGCTTTCTTCAACATATGCTCATTCAACAGCATGGAAAGGATTCTGTAGAATCAGTCAGGTTTCGTATTTATACATATACACATGTATATATATATATATATATATATATATATATATATATATATATATATATATATAGATAGATAGATAGATATGTGTATGGAGATGCATATATGTAGACAAATATATACATAACATAAATAGTGATATACATATAAAATATACACGTGTGTGTGTGTGTGTGTGTGTGTGTGTGTGTGTGTGTGTGTTTGTGTGTATATATATATATATATATATATATATATATATATATATATATATATGTATATATTGTTAGATTTTATGAATATAAATCTGAAATTAATTATGTTGTAAATATGCTGAAAGAAAAGGCTTGCTTAAATGCAGAAACAAAGTTTAAGTAATATGTGATCAGCAGTCATACTAAATGACCATGGCTTGGAAAAGGAATCTGCTGAATGGACATTCTTCCCTTACAGACTCAAAACAGGATGTATGCAAGAGCAAAAATACAAAATCTGCTTTTAAAGAATGGACATTATTCCCTTACAGACTCAAAACAGGATGTATGCAAGAACAAAAATGCAAAATCGGCTTTTAAAGAACAATGACATGTTTTTCTGCATGGAAAAACAGGATATGACATTTTTTATACAAAGATCCAAATAAAATACAGGATGTTCACACTGTCAGAAAAGCTGATCTCTGACAATGTGTTTTCTCAAAAATATGTTTTTCTTCATAAAAAACAGGATATGCTTATCAGCATTGGCACAAGAACATATGGTCATATACACAGATTCAAATAGAATACAGGACAATGTGTTTCCTCAAAAATATGTTTTTCTACATGGACATCAGGACACTGTTACAGGATATTCACACTGTCAGAAAAGCTGGTCTCTTACAAGACATTGTTAAACAAGGAAGCTTAGTATTGTTTCTACAGGACTAAAACTGTATATAAAGAGCTGTATAAATCCAGCTATGTGAGAGGGATGGTGAGAGGTTTGGTAGGGACACAAGTCCCAAGGTAAATGTTATATCTCTCACATCATCTGTACTATATGAGAAGTAAAGTTGGAACAGTACTTTTAAGCTGTAACGTGTTTCCGTTTGGTTTATTATAAAAAGTTATTGGTTACTGCTCTTTAAAGTTGATGCTGCAAAGTATATTCTCTCATCAGTGTATATTCTGCAAGTTTCTGTATGCAACAGACTGTGAATGCAAATATAATCAGACTTTGAATTTTAGAAGAATCTAGCCAGCAAGACTGAGTGTCATAAGAACACTGCAAATCCATCACACCAAGCAAGTAAGCAAGTAAGATCAAAATATTTTTTCAATGGCGAGGCAGCTGAGTGACTAGCACCATATAATTTTTTCAATGGCAAGCTAGCCTGCATTTGAACCTACAATCTGCATTCCAACACAGAAGGAGTGATGGTAAGCCCTGCAGAGGGTCACTTCAGTTCAATTGCAGTAACTAACATTTGTACGTATGTGTAAATCCTAAACAGAAGTATTCCAGTTTATGCAGCTTGCAGTAGTAAAGTTTTTTTAGACGTCTACAATCCGGAGTGAGACTAGTTCAAGAAATTCGCAGTGCCATAAATTCTTCAAGAAAAGGGGGATATCCACTAGCCCATCAGTCCACTGCCTGTTGTGCTTTCCCAGCTTCTCAAGTGACTTTGAAAAATTTCTAGCCATCTGTAATAGCAGCCTGATCACCTGTTTTCTTGCTAACTGGTAAGACTTTTTTCTACGTCACATTTTTTAGTATGGTTGCTATTCGACAGTTTTGTATATTAGACAGTATGGATATTATTTATAATTCATGCAGGAGTAAACCAAACTTTAGTAAATTGCTATGTTGGTATACACAGCACATTAGTAAATGTAAAACCTTATTAGGGCAGGTTGATAGTAAGGCATTATGCAAATGTATTACAATATTTGACTGGTATCTCAAAGAAAACCATGTGAAAAATGACAAATGTTTATTGTGTGATTCAACAAAAACTGCATTTTGTGTATTATGTCATAAAATAATATTGCATCATATTGCGAAAAAAATAGACTGTAAAAACAGATCTGAAGAATTAACTAAGGGTAAAGTGTTTCCATTACATTCTGATGTTGAACAGTTATGTCCTGTCACCACATGCGAGTCAAATCAGTTACTGATAGAAACCCTAGTACATTTTGTTACAAAGGAATGTAGTAAACTTCTAAAAAACAGACACAATGAGTTCAGGAAGCTTAGACAAGTTTTACATACATCTTTTCAAAAGTGCATAGGAGTTTCAAATTCAGCAGAACAGCTTACTAAAGAATGTCAGAAAGACCATACAACATTCCAGGAAATTCTTCAAAAGCAGTTGCAGGATAAAGGAAATAAATTAGCTGAACTGACAGAGACTGGAAATTTCCTGCATACACAGTTAATCTGTGCAAAAGAAATATATTTTATAATATGTTTATGTTTTGAAAATGGTTAAACATACATGGTAGGATGGTAGGATCTGATGTCTGGACAAATCATTCTTAAATGTTTTACTTTCATTCAGTTAAAGCAAGACATCTATCAGTACTACAGTAAAGTAAAGCATATGAATGCCATTCATTAGCATAGTCAAAAGGTAAACAAACCTGTTCTAGTGTATAGAATTAAATAAAAATAGATGAGTAAAAATTTAAAGTCACAAGACATGACATGCTTGTATAAAGATATACAGATACAAGACAAACATGCAGTGTGTTCCTTTCATATAGAGTACATCTGTTACAATACACAAGAATAACAGTCAGACAACAGCAAATATAAATAATATAAATATAAATATGTTGGTTAAACTATAGTAACACCAAACAGTTAAAGTTCTGAATTTAAAAAGAAAATCACAGATGGTATTATTCAAACAGTTTTTGTAAAATTAATGGCAGGACAGTTAAATAGTTAAATAAAAAAATAAAAAAAATACTGAAATCCATGTAAGGTAATTGTAAAATGATGTCTATTTATGTTGTATAAATGCATAGTTATGCAAATCACAATCACATTAAAGGAAAAATGCTAAAAGAATTAACTATAGTTTTCAGAGTATGAAATGTGAGCCAAGACCTTCCTAGACTGAATGAATAGTTACAGGAAATGCTGGAAAGATAAGATAAACAACAAGACTGATTGCCAGGCAAGTAGCTTGAGTAAAGCATCATTGTTATTAAAACATAATTGTTAAAATGTTTACAGGCAACACTATTTGGTAATTGTAATAAAATGTCACAATTGTGCATAGATGTCACTGATAATCTGTTTGCAAGTAAATGTTAAAAGGACAAAAAAACCTCAGTTGTATCAAGTACAGCCAGCAAATGGGCTATAGTATATATACAGTTCAAATCAATTGTGCAGGAGAATGTAAATGCCTACTAGTGGTAGTAAACAGCAAAAGCTTTATAAAAATTATCAAATCAGACAAAAGTTCATAATTTAATAAAATAAATGTATAACCATAGTGTTAGGCTAACATACATTCTATTTTCACAGCATAGGGCAGGTAAACAGTGCTGAAGTACTACAGGAGGGGTACTTTCTCAGTTTTACACTGACTGTATAAGAGGGAGGGTACTTTCTCAGTTTTACACTGACTGTATAAACAGACTGTGACAAGGGTCTGAAATAAAGCTACATAAAAATAAATAATAAGGGTCTAAAATAAAGCTACAAGAAAAATATCTCATTCCTTCTTGACAATACTCTTTTATGGGGAGGGAAAAACAGGTATTAGTGTATTAGAAATACTGGTAAACTGGATTAAACCTGACAGGATAAGATATTTTACAAGTTGTTAATAGCTATCATAATGGTTATTATTTTATTGTTTAGAAAAAACAAGAGATGATTTAAAATTGCTTTATTAAAGCTATACAAGAGAGAATAAAGATATGCAAAATGCATAAATGTTTCTAATAGCAAGAATGGTCACTATTTTTAATAAGTTTTGGCAAAACAATGTTGGTATAAAAAGCATGAATATTTTTAATAATTGTTGAGTATGTAGTTTAAAATAACAGGACATATGGATTTGGTATCAGTTCCACTAGATATTTCTAAAGAGACAAACATTTTCCAAGATTTTGCTTAATATTAATGTTATTAAATTTGTAAGATTAGACTAAATGTACTTTATAGTCATTGTATGTACAAATGCAGAAGAATTCAGTACAAATTAAATAAATGTCTAGTAATGAATATGTGTGAAAAAACATATTTAAAGAAAAAATGGGTCCAGGATACCTACTAGATTGAAATGCATGAATATCAAACAGTCTGTGTAAATACATACTGTACAGGATACATTGTAATAAGTTCAAAAGTAATTTGTCAAGTTGTAATATCACTGGTTTACCCCAGTAAAATAATTGCTTTCAAATATTTATTATCTAAGCCCAGTTCAGTACTTTACCAAGATGTTAATGGGCAGTTCAAAGACATGACCACAATGTTATGGTTAAAATGACATTGAAATTGTGTGTTTTCAGTATTGTATAAATGCTTGCAGTAGCACATGGTTACTGTCTCTTATAGTTAATTCAACAGTTGCAAAGAGTTAATGAAACAGTTCTAAGTCATAAATTAAATTCTGTGATTGCAAAAGAATAAATTGATCAAGTTAAAAAAATAATAATAACATTAAAGCAGACACAGCTCATAACTGATAAAATATTTTCACAGAATGGTCTGCAAAAGAAAAAGTTGTTAAATACATTCAGTTTTGGTAATAATACTTTAATATCATTGTATTAACTATGTAAAATTGCATTTTGATTTGTTGTATCAAACTAAAGGTTTGTTTCTTGTCTTTTCTATATAAAATGTTTTGAGTATGTTTAAAACAGAGGGAATTGTTAGATTTTATGAATATAAATCTGAAATTAATTATGTTGTAAATATGCTGAAAGAAAAGGCTTGCTTAAATGCAGAAACAAAGTTTAAGTAATATGTGATCAGCAGTCATACTAAATGACCATGGCTTGAAAAGGAATCTGCTGAATGGACATTCTTCCCTACAGACTCAAAACAGGATGTATGCAAGAGCAAAAATACAAAATCTGCTTTTAAAGAATGGACATTATTCCCTTACAGACTCAAAACAGGATGTATGCAAGAACAAAAATGCAAAATCGGCTTTTAAAGAACAATGACATGTTTTTCTGCATGGAAAACAGGATATGACATTTTTTATACAAAGATCCAAATAAAATACAGGATGTTCACACTGTCAGAAAAGCTGATCTCTGACAATGTGTTTTCTCAAAAATATGTTTTCCTTCATAAAAAACAGGATATGCTTATCAGCATTGGTACAAGAACATATGGTCATATACACAGATTCAAATAGAATACAGGACAATGTGTTTCCTCAAAAATATGTTTTTCTACATGGACATCAGGACACTGTTACAGGATATTCACACTGTCAGAAAAGCTGGTCTCTTACAAGACATTGTTAAACAAGGAAGCTTAGTATTGTTTCTACAGGACTAAAACTGTATATAAAGAGCTGTATAAATCCAGCTATGTGAGAGGGATGGTGAGAGGTTTGGTAGGGACACAAGTCCCAAGGTAAATGTTATATCTCTCACATCATCTGTACTATATGAGAAGTAAAGTTGGAACAGTACTTTTAAGCTGTAACGTGTTTCCGTTTGGTTTATTATAAAAAGTTATTGGTTACTGCTCTTTAAAGTTGATGCTGCAAAGTATATTCTCTCATCAGTGTATATTCTGCAAGTTTCTGTATGCAACAGACTGTGAATGCAATTATAACCAGACTTTGATTCCAGCCAGCAAGAAGCAGCAAGCACTAAGCAAGTAACAGATCAAAATATTTTTTCATATATATATATATATATATATATATATATATATATATATATACATTCCTACATACATATAAATACATATAAATTCCAAAACACCAGAAGCGTGAAATTCAAAATACCGAAGCTGGGAGCTTTTGGTGTTGTGGTGTGTGAATGCATAGGTGTGTCGGTAAGTATGTATGAGTGTGTTCGTTAGGGGCTTGAGTGTATGTTAGTGTGTGTTTTGGCTGTGATGTGTGTGTGCAAGGGGCTGTGAAATGTGTGTTTGTGAGTTACCTTTGTGTGTGTGATTGTGTGATCTCGGAGTTAGTATATATAAGTAGGGGGTACGGGGTGCAGGGGGCTTGTCCCCCTGCTTGTCTGTGGTGTAGGAATGTTTGTTTGATTGTGGGTGGAGATTGTGTGTATGTGTATGTGTGTGGTGTATTTGTACTATAGGTTCATGATTTTGAATTTTGCGGTTATGGGGTTTCGGTATTTAAAGGTTTCTGCTATAGAATTTTGAAGTACTGAAACTCGGGATTTCAGTATTTTGGGATTCTTTAGTGAACCTATAGATATATATATATATATATATATATATATATATATATATATATATATATATATATATATATATGTATATATACACACACACACACACACACACACACACACACACACACACACAAACATATATATCAAAAGAAACTATACATATATCAAAAAACAAATATATATGCATCTCTCTCTTTCTCCATATATATATATATATATATATATATATATATATATATATATATATATATATATATATATATATATATATATCCATAACATGTAGTGGAGTCATACCTCAGAACCATACCTACCAACTCCTTACTGCAAGCATTTCGGCCCAAGGCTGTCCAAATGGGAACAATGGCAAAACTAGGGACATATTGCAAATGTTGCTCTAATAAGTGTAGAATGTTGCCAGAGTGACAGGGTTTGTTTCAGCATACATGTTCTGAAGGATGTGAGGTCTGAAACTGAAATGTATGTCATCATTTACTGTCAGAAATCCTCAGATCATCACAGTGATTTACCAGGGATATGAAAATAATGCATTTGTGGGGCAGACCAGAAATATGAGCAATAAACCTGGACATACTGCAACAATTCAGACAGTCCCGAGGTAGGGTCAGAACCCCTTAGTGCAATAAACCTGGGCCAGTCCTGACAAAGTGAAGGAAGAAAGCCATGGAAATAGGGACATATCTGAAATACTGGCGTAGATAAGCTGACACAATTGCTGCAGTAACACCCTCATGTCTGTCCTAACATATAGTGACTGAAATAGCACAAGTCCAACACTCAGTTACACCCCACTAGTTAGTGACTGAAGTCCTCACATCAGCCCACTGATGTGTCAGAAATACGCAACACTTATGGGGGCCAGGCAACACTATGTCCTACAAATAGCTGGACATAACATCACATTAGGGAAACTACACTCAGATGCTAAGCATGTCACCAAGCACTGTCCAAACTACATTCAGACTGACACAGCACTAACCCAAATCTACTAGGGGGAATTACAGATGTATTGGAAAATATATCAGGCAATACAAGGATGTCACAGCACTGAAAAACAGACAACAGTGTGAAAGTGCATACCCACAACCAGTTCAACTACAGTCACAGTGACATACTAGTAAGCCAATGGAACAGTACAGTAAAAGGACTGTGTGAACAAAAATATCCCAACATGTTTGCCACTAACACACTACTCCCACATGTACTGGCCCACTTCACAGTGTACTATGATGCCTGACTGTGGTATGGGACATCCAGACCACCAGAAACAGGAGCAGCATGCACAGGCAGATAGAAAAGGAGCAGGGCAAGCTTGGAAAATTGTGAAAAAAACCCACAGATGGCTCAGCACACTTCAATTCACTTTATTCCACAGAAATACAGCACATCACTAACTACTGCATTATCCTGGTTGTCATCATCTGTTGTTCCTTCCATATTGTTGTTACCCCATGTCCTTCCCTTTTTCTTTGGGTTCGGGTAACTTACCTTATTTTTATACTCATTAAGGTCCCTTTCTAGCTTTTTTATTTTTCTCTTAACTAAGTTATCACAATCGTTACTTGTGTCAATAAAAATATTGTCACATTTTATTCTTTCTTCAGGAATTGTAAAAATCAAGTCATTTTTAATGCATTCATTTAAATTATCAATTTCTTTAAACAGTTCAGCTTTAATCCTAACATTTTCTTCAATCATACATCTTAATATATCTTGCCCTGGTCAGGGCTTTATTGTTTTGCCTGAAAAGCTGCTTCATTTTGTGGATTACAAGTTTTATTTGGAAGCTGCTGTGAATTTTGTTTTGTTTTTTCTTGGTTTCTGATATTCATGGAAGGTGAAACGAGCTTGAGCAGTGAATGGCGGCATGTAAAGGAGGAAATGGGGCAGACCAGGAAGATGACTGGTCAACTTACACAACTGATAGATTTGTTAGTGCCCCTCAGTCAATCGATGATGACAGTAGCATCACAGATGCAAGGGCAGCTGAACCAGGAAGCTGCTGCTTGCAATGGAGTGAGACGGCGGCAGAAAGAAAACAATGTCAATGTCAATGTGATACAGAACGGACATGGTACGTGCAATATAAATGGAAATAAAAACCCAGATGCAAGTTTTTCAAGCACACCGAGGCTGTTAAGGAACTCTAACCAGGCTTGTGAGTCCAATAATAACAATTCAACTGATATAATGCAGGGACAAGGTTCAGGGGCTGTTCAGGGAAATACACCTAAATGGACAGACTTAAAGGAATGGTTACAGGTCAGTTTTTCAATGAATTTTTGTGAAAAAGTAGTTAAACCTGCACCAGTTACTGACTCTTACAAAATCAAACTTTATAGACTGCAAAAATTGTTATACAAATACAAAAGTTTGGATATTGAAAATAGTTATTTAAATGAATGTATAAGCGAAGGAATAGTCCCAAAGGGGCTAAAGGTATTTAAATACCCTAACAATGTGATTGAGGGAAGTATATTTCACAAAGACCTTTTAGAAGTTTTTAACAGATGTGGGATAGATATATTAAGATGTATGATTGAAGAAAATGTTAGGATTAAAGCTGAACTGTTTAAAGAGATTGATATTTTAAATGAATGCATTAAAAATGACTTGATTTTTACAATTCCTGAAGAAAGAATGAAATATGACAATATTTTTATTGACACAAGTAATGCTTGTGATAACTTAGTTAAGAGAAAAATAAAAAAGCTAGAAAGGGACCTTAATGAGTATAAAAATAAGGTAAGTTACCTGAACCCAAAGAAAAAGGGAAGGACATGGGTTAACAACAATATAGAAGGAACAACAGATGATGACAACCAGGATAATGCAGTAGTTAGTGATGTGCTGCGTTTCTGTGGAATAAAGTGAACTGAAGTGTGCTGAGCCATCTGTGGGATTTTTTTCACAATTTTCCAAGCTTGCCCTGCTCAGGGCTTTATTGTTTTGCCTGAAAAGCTGCTTCACTTTGTGGATTACATCTTCACATATGTCTGCAATCTCAGAGGCAACAAACCAACCCATCCTGTAATGGTGGTCAATCAGACCACATACATGCATAACATAACTATAGCCAACCTGCTGCAGATAGGTTTAGGGCAAACATCAATCCCTGGCTCAGCATCACTATAGGGGGATATGCACAGCACCCACACCCATCCCCTCATCACCAGTAAACAGGTACATATTGCCTGCTGAAAGGCAACAAACTTAAGTATCCATGGGACCTGATAACATCCCTGTCCACATCCTACATGAACTCAGGCATGTGCTTCCAGCTCCATTACACACTATAGTCACACCAACCCTTGGCACCATCCACACCCCATCCACATGGAAGATAACCAATGTCATCCCTCTACACAGACATGAATGAGGTGCAGAGAATTATCAAATTAAAGAGTCCTCTTTGGGGGGGAATATGACACATCAGGACCAGCAGTGCAATGCAAGCAGACACAGTGTTGATAGATTACAGGGGTATGGTGTGGTTATGAGTGGGGTTACAGGTATTTATTGTAGCTGTGCAGGTTCTGTACATACTGTTGCCAAATGTATGAGGTCCTGTAATATGTTTCCCTTTTTATGTCTTCCAGGTGCAATTATGCATCATCAAAGGTCAATTTTCTCAGCAGCTGAGCCAAATATAATCATAGAAGCCACATTACAGAACCATGCCATAATGTTTGACCGGAGCCAGCAACATCTGCAGGAGAGGATTGGCCTGTGGGACTACCTTGTCCACAGGGTAAATGATGTTGGCCTGCACACATGTTCATACGAGCAGGTCCAGCATTGTGCAATTGACATCATATGCCATGCCCGGCAAAGGGCTTCTGCAGTGGCCAGGGACCACGCAGCCACAGGTGGTGGCACAGTCATGCAGCCTCCACTGACACCCACTGAGGAGCTCCTCTGCAACTTTGGAGCACCTATCCCAATACAACATTATGGTACAGACCCCCCACATGCTGGAGGTGTGTGGTCCCCCAGACAATACATGAGGAGTGTGCAGGTAAGACCCCAGTGGAGATTACTAGACTAGTGCAGCAATCATACATGTATTTGTAGAGTATCTATGTGTATGTGTCAGGTCAGATTGCAGTTGTGGATGCGGTTTTCTAATGCACAGAAGTGCACATCCATGGTGAAAGACAGCAAATTTTGTAGTATTGGGGGTTGTACTGTAAATTTGCAGACATGCTGCATCCATCCTGTACCAATGCCACATGTGAGACTCCTGACAATTCTTCTCTACCACAGCTACCTAGGTCCCTCCAGACTGCATGTGGGACGGCAGCCTGAAGCTGGTGAGTATGGAATTGTTCTGTTGTGGTTTGTCAATACCCCAGGCATGTGAAGGCCGTGCAACCTACCATGCATACAGCTGTCACTCATAGCCATATTGCTTTAATTGCATGTTCACTTGTGGTGGGGTGAACTGCATTGCATCACGGTGGTCACCACAGGGGCCTATCTGAAGAGAGAAGGTAACATTCCTGTAGCGTACCTCACAACCTGTCAGTGCAAGACTTCTGGACAGAGACCAAAAAAATGGGGGGGACAAATCACCTAAGGTAGGGACATGTGTGAAATATTAATCTCATATAATGGATATAAACAGTGTACACACCCCTGTTAAGATGCCAGATGTTTGTGACATATATACAAATTGAGACCACAATATGTCAGTCCACACCTTTTCCAATCTGTAATGTGACCTATGACATGAACAATTCACTTGTAAAACCAATCAATCTGTTGGGCACCAAATGTGGAGTATACAAATGTTACAATACACTGGATGCATATGTGTGCGCACCCTCCAAATAATATTCTATTGCAGCAGCTTGTGATTTACTGGCAGAATTCAGTCTGCTTGGGTACGCACCTGCCATCAAGTAAAGGCACTCTGAGTAACACCAAATAACAGTCTGCTGTCCAAGTAGGATATTCCTGACATTTGCTCAGTTATCTGCAACAGCCATGGCTTGCAGACAGCTTACAAAGCAGCAAAGGGATCTCATATTTGTACGGTATCAGTCAAGAGTAGGGTACAACAACATTACCACAGCATTGCATACACCATGGAACACAGCGGAGACATTTGTCAAAAGGTGGTTGTATGGGACAACAGTACCATTGAAAATAACCTGGCGTCCCTCCAAAAATGATAACAAGACATGTCAAAACCTGGTCAGGGAGACTGCCTGGGGCCATACAGCAACACTAAGGGAGTTGCAGGAATCTCATGCTTGTACTGGTGTTGTGAGAATGTGAGAACACTCTCCCATATTTTGCATACGTCTGGCCTATGGGGTACGGTCAGAAGATGGAAGCATTTCCCCACACCAAAAAAACATCCGGGGGTGGATAAAATTTGCAATATAGCACATCAAGTCTCCCAAAGGCATGTGTGGTAATGTGTTATGGGGTAATGAAACTATGGATCGACCTCACAGCCACAATACCAAAAGCTATGTGTTGTGCAGAAGCAGCACCTCTCTTACCCTGAAGACCAACATCCCCATGGTTAATCACACTGGTGGCAGTGGCCTGCTGTGGGGATTCTGTTCCAAGGCCAGAACTGGGCCTGTAGTCATGGTGGTGGGAATTCTGAACAGTTCCAAATAACACCCACGTCTGGCCCAAATCCATCAGGCGTCTGCAAGAATGCTGAGGATGGGAAGGTGTGTCAGCCTTCAACATGACAAAGACCTGAAGCATACCTCTAAACCTACATAAGAATGGCTCCACCTGAACACACTCATGGTTATGGATTGGCCCAGCCAGAGCCTAGACCTACACCAGACAGAAAAAGCCCAGTGCAACCTGACAAGTGATGTGCACATGAGCTGCCCTTGCAATCTGACAGAGTTGGGTGACCTTTGCATGGAAAAGTTGGACAAATAATGCCAAGTCAAGATGTGCCATGTTGATAGACACCTTCATAAGAAGAAGGAGTGAGGTAAGTCACTTACAAGGTGCTTCAACAAAGTATCATTGCAAGGGTGTGCATACTTATGCAACCACCACATTGTACATATTGCAGTCATTATATTTTGCATGTAACACATTTGTTTATCGATTGGATTGCACAGGTCATATGTCACATGAAAGGTGGGCAACATATCTAAATGCATTATTGCGGTCTCACCTCATATACTACAAGAACATGGCATGTTAACAGGGTTGTGTACACTTATCATATGCACTGTAAGCTTAGAAGGTTGTGGGTGTAACAGGAATTGTGTGACCATACACTTACTGCTGGTTTGGAGATCTGACACTCAAGTGTATGTCATTAATCAGTGATGTCAGTCCTCAGATCATCCCAGTTATGTATCATAGAAATACAGTGGTTATGAGAAACAGAGCAAACATAAGAGCCAGACATCTATACATCCTGCGAGGATCTGTACAGTTGTGAGGTATGTTCTGTAGTACTTGCCACTATGCTATATAGGTGGACAGCAATGATGTGTACATGGATGTAGTCTGTGCTGGGGAAGGGCCATCACCTACTAACACTAATCACATATCCCAGAGCTCTATATTGTTAGTTACATGTAGTAAAACTGGCTGCAATGCATGATGTTGAGAGCCATGTGTCATGTATGTCACCATTTGGGTAATGTGTGGTCTGTGTAACATATTTGTGCCACCTCACCTGTAAGTGCATATGTGTGTGTTTGTGTGTCTGTGTGTGTGTGTGTGTGCGTGCGTGCGTGTGTGTGTGTGTGTGTGTGTGTGTGTGTGTGTGTGTGTATACCAGCCACCTCAAAGTACAGGTACATATGTTGTCTTCCCCTCACAGGTGGCGATGTGGTTCAGGTTCCCTTCTGCTTTGAAACTGATGTTATTATTTCTGCAGACTCTGACAATGATGATAGGAATAGTGAGGTACAGGTGGGGGGTTTCAGCGGCTGTATCTGTGCCATTTGTTGGCATTCCACTCTTGTCCACACTATCACAGTGACAATACCCACACATACCCCATCACCAGTGGCCACAGATGATGGACAGTTGGTAGGTGGTGGCATTAATCAGGCTAGTATAGTGACTATGGCAGGTATGAGTGTAAACACTGGCCATAGCCAGAGTGCAGGTGAAGTCCCACGCAGGTGGATGGATCGGGGTGCTCACAGGAGGACCGCTGCTCATCAAGCCACTGTTGCAAGTGCCACAGCAGGAGTCACCAGATGCATGTTTATGACTGTCATGGATGCACAGGCATGTACTGAAAGCCACACCAGAAAAATACTCAGGGTCGTGGATGCAACTTTTCCTGATTTACGTGGTGATATACATGACCTTGTTGAGGCCACATGTCAAAACATTGAGGTCATGAATAGATGGTGGGGTGAGACCTTGGCATTCCTTGACCATGGCATGTCTGTGCTAGAGCGTGTGGGTGGAGATGGGCATCAGCCATGTGGACGTAGGTCAGCACCAACAACTGCTGATAGTCTACAGGGCCATGCACCTTCACACTCCTGTAGTGGCACTGACACCAGCACTACCAAAGGGGGGGTTGATGTCCACATCACACCAGAGCAGGCTATGGGCACATGGTCCTGTCTAGTCCCATCAGGGGCACGGAGACAGCAGACAGCAGCTACCATCAAGAAGCAGTACTGCATCAGGCTTTGGGCCTGGTGGTGCCAGTGATACTCCTGGCAGGACCAGTTCCCATGTTTTTAGCCAGAGACTGTGAATTGGACACCCTGCCATGTATGGTCCACAGCTGTCCAATATACCCCTGTGTAGGGCAGCCACATGGTGTGACTGTGTGCATACATATACACACACACTTCTGTCTCATAGGCAGGTCACCTCCAGAGACACACAGCACCTCTGCACAGCCCATCTATTGCATACTCCTCCAAACACACACAAATTATGTCAACCGTATGGCCCAGCTTATGCCTCTGGCAAATCCACACCACATCCTGTGGATATGATGATACCTGTGCCACATCCCTGTCATCCATACCATCGATGCTGGGACATGCTAATATGGATCTGATGCACAGGTTGAATATAGTACAGTGTAGCTATGTAATACTATGTAAGGTGCTGTCTGCTTGCATTTGTTATGGGTACATATACAGGTGTATGTACCTTATTAGCCGGGATGCATTATTGCTGTTAGTACCACTGACTGAATGTAGCCTGACATGCTGTATTCTGTTTGCATCCCAGGTGTCTGTGTGTCTGCAGGCTGTGGCCCTACAGACATTCCCAAGAGGGAGTATGGCAGAGTGGGAATACATTGACTGTGTCATAGGCAAGGTATAGCTTTATATGTACATGTACCAGGTGTGTATGCATTCAACAGTGTGTGAGGGACACTGTTGTCAGTGTGACCTTGCATACATACCCCTTTTCACAGACAGGTAGCCTTCAGACATGTTAGCTCAGTGTTATGTAGTACCACAGGCTCATGTGTACAGAACAGGTTACTGCAGTACTGTCAGCAGGTTCCTCACAAGCATAGCAATTACATTAACTGCAACAGAGTCACCTGTCAACATCTGTTGGCCTGCCATTTCTTTCCCATACACTCAACCCAGATGCAGTTGATGAGGGCATGCATGATACTGTGTATGACAGCTTTGTGGTATATATTCCTGAGTTCACCGGGTGGAACAGGGAGACAAAATGTTATATCCTTTGCATACACACAGTAAGGACTGACACAGGGGGATGTGCACACAGTAACATAAACACAGTTGAAAGTAGATTAGTAAACCTACATTTCCACCTTGATGTACTGTACTAGTACATACACATGGCATGCCCCACATAGATTATATGTGTGGGACATAACACACTACATCTTACAACTTGTAATGTTCTGAATGCCTTCATGGATGGTGAGATAACTCTCAAGAAATAGGATGTGGAGTTATGTATTGCTCCTACAAGGCTGGACAAGTGATAGTGTAGCAGACGTTGTATCAGCATGATGTTTCAGTCAAGTATGATGTCTGATGCTGGCATGTGTGTCACTACACTCACTGTGGCCAATTTGGCAACAATATCACATGCATGGGCATTGTTAAGGGACACAGGCCACACATAGGTTGCAAGCATCTGGATATTCCATAGACATTTGTACAGAGGACTGGTATGGCCTGCACAATGGTTTAACATGCTGCTTGTGAGGCAGATGCCATTACCACGCTATATAAAGTAATGCCATTGGGAGGCGATAAACAGGTGTGGATGGTACACAAATCAAAATGGTATCAGTCAAACAGGATATGATCTTCACCAACAGACACACACACACAGTTGCCAGTATTGAGATTAGACCCCTACCTATCTAGTTATCTCTACTTTAGTGTTACACAGTTATCAGGCACATCACAGAGCTTACATGATTTTACCTACTCCCAAGGTACTTCTAAGGTGAATGACATAAGCAGGCCTAGTAAAGTAGGGTGATGGGAAGTTTACAGGGTGGTACACAACTCAAAATGGTATAACCCACACAGTATATTTCTCTCTCACACACACACACACACACACACACACACACACACACACACACACACACACACACACACACACACATACACTGTTGTCAGTATTGAGATTATAACCCCTACCTATCTACGTATTTCTGCTATAGTGTTATGCAGTTATCAGATGCAGAGGATTTCACCTAGTCCCAAGGTACTTCTAAGGTGAATGACATCAGCAGGCCTAGTAAAGTAGGGTGATGGGAAGATTACAGGGTGGTTCACAACTGAAAATGGTATAACCCAAACAGAATATGATTCTCACACAAACAGTTGCCAGTATTGAGACTACAGCCTCTACCTATCTAATTTCTACTAAAGTATCACACAGTTATCAGATGTGCCAGGGAGCTTAGATGATTTCATCTAATCCCAAGGTACTTCTAAGGTGAATGATATCAGCAGGCCTAGTAAATTAGGGTGATGGGAAGATTACAGTGTGGTACACAACTCAAAATGGCATAACCCACACAGTATATAATTTCCACACAAACACTTGCTAGTATTGAGATTAGATCCCCTGCCTATCTAATTATTTGTACTAGAGTGTTACGCAGTTATTGCATGTGCTACAGAGCTTACTGGGCTGATCACTGGCCAAAGGAGCTAACTGCACAGCTGAGGTAAACTGTTACAGGTGCCAGAAAGTCTGCCTTCAGTTTTTCCATTAGATCTTGCCAGTTCTTTCCCTCCTGCACTTCAAATAGCCCAATAGCTTTGCACTTCAGGTTTTTTATCAATTATTCTAGCACATCTGAGTGCCATCAGTAGTAGTCGTTCCTCATGGAATTAGCTCTAGTACTTAGTAGTTATGATCACCCCTCCTGACATGATTAAAGTGCAGTTCTATGTGCTTTTGCCCATTAAGCTAGAGCACTTGGGCATTCTGAGGCACTGTTGCAACTGCCTCATGTACACAGACAACCCTCTACTGTAAACTCCCAACACTCAGGCCTGTGAGAGAAAACCCTATATCACCAAATTGGATGATATGCACTCTCCAGTGAAGACTGGACTAGCTGGTCAAGAGAAGGGTCAACACCTGCCACACACCACATGGAACTACCTCCATAACACTCACTATCACAGCTCTGACATACAAACAATAACTACACACCCACCTTCACAAAGGCACTCAGTAGAAATTTACTCAAATAGCAGAGACCACCAAGACAGACACCCGCTCAACTACCACAACACAGCAAAAACTACAAGGCACATATCTCACCTACACAGTGTGCCCCTCAACCCAAGCCCCAAAGGCTAACCACCTTGCCTGATACAGTAATCATAGGTGACTCAGTGAGGCACACAGATGTCCCACTCACTAGGTTGAACGTGGAGGAGGTAACAGTCAGCTGTCTATCAGGTGCCAGAATCCAACACATAACACTCCAAGTCAGGTCACTCCACAACAACTACAAGTATCACTCTGTCATCTGTGTGTGTGTGAATGACCTGAGATGCACCTCCATGGACTATATGAAAAGAAACATGGTGGAGTTCTCAGATTATGTCAGCCAGGCAGGTATGACAGTAGCCCTCAGCAGTATACTACTGTCACCCAGAATGATACCGCAGTACAAACAACAAACGATTGACTTCAACAATTGGCTTAAGTGTCTGGTGTCACTATCATGGGATCCAGTATCGGTCTTCTTGGGATGACATGATTGACAGACGACAATGGCTTGTCAGAGATGGCCTGCATCTGTCACCCCTGGGTTTCCAGGTACTGGTTAAGTGTCTTGTCACCCCTATAGTGCCTTTTTAGGTGGTGTTCCAAATGAAATTACCACCGTAGCAGCTATATATATATATGCAATCTAAGGGTCATGCTGCTCAACACTAGACATCTACATTCTAAGATGCAGCCACTCAAAGCACTCCTCACAATGGAGAACATTGACATTTGTGCTGTAACGGAGAACTGGTTTACAGCAGTAGACAGCAACCCTGCACTGCCAGCCTATAACTCATTCCACACCTGTCAGCCCCAAAACATGGATCACAGCTCCAAAGGCGGTGTTGTCTCCATATTAATAATGGATATGCAAACATCCAGAGTAGTATCCCAGTATAATGCATCTCAGATATTTCAGGTACAACTGACATTGGATAATAGTGCAATCCACGTCATAGCCTGCTATAGGTCCCCATCCATGTCCCTAGACTCTCAATCCACATTCCTCAAAACCCTGAAATCTATCCAGGTCCAATCCAACACTCTCATAGTAGGAGAGTTCAACTACCCGTCCATTAACTGGGAAAGATACTCAAGCACCAATACACTGGCCCAATGCTTCCTGGAATTCATCATTTCCAATGCCCTGGACCAGCTCATTCTGACACCCAGTATAGGAAGCAACATCCTAGACCTGTGTTGATTACTAACATATAGGACCGTTGTTTGACAACAGTTGTCAATCACTACCTGGTCAGATCCAACATAGTGTAATCACCATGGAAATTCACATCTCGCCCACACCACAAGAAAAGGTAACCACCTTAAAAAGCTTCCCCAAAGCTGACTTTGGACTCATAAGAACAGAGGTAGCTAACTTCACAGAACCCATGCCAATGGAAAATAACTGACTGCCGAATCATACACAAATGCACTGTACAAACATGTACATCAATGCATGGAACTAGCCATACCCAACAGAACCATGACACTTTCCTCAAAACACTGGAGGACAATCTGGTGATCTCCTGCCATTAATAACCTGTACAAAAGAAGGAAGAAATGGTTGCAGAAAAAGGTGGAGTCCCAAGAGTGGTAAAACTCCCTTATTAGCCTCAACAACTTGAGATCCCTCATGAAATCATCTTAAGCTGCCTATGATGTCAGAATTGCAGCAGACACTGACAACCTTTTATAGTTATATCAAGAACCTCCACAGCAATACCCAGAAGTGTTCTGAGTTACTGCACAATGCTACCTCCTATACTGAGCCAATAGATATTGCCAACATTCTTGCCAACACATTCAGTGCCAGCTTTACCCTTCTCACCCCCCCCAGGGGAACAGTCAGAATGCCAACAGAATGCCAGGCACCCAGGATTACTGCCACCCAGGTTACACCTGCATTGTCCATGGGCAAGAATACAGCTTCCATGGGACCCCACATTATCCATGGCTGTGTTAAACATGAACTACAAAGATGCCTGTCACCACATCTGTGTGCCCTGCTCAGTCACAGTCTCACCTCAGGCTTTGCCCCCCCCCCCAAATGGCACACTGCTACAGTCATCCCTCTCCATAAAGGTGTGGCAACTAAAGACCATGGGAATTATCAGTCCATTAGCCTGATGAGTCTGATATGTACAGCTATGGAGTGCATCATCAGGGACCTGATCGACAAACATATAGGTAATCTCCTAACTCTAGACCCCACACAGTTTGGCTTTGTAAAAGGGAGATCATGCCTGCTCAACCTGGTTGACTTCTTTGAGTCAGTCACCAGGGCTGTGTATGACAGTAAGGCACTGCATACAGCCTACATCAATCTTGCCAAGGCTCTTGATACCATTCCTCAGTAAGAAAATATGGATGAACCCACCAAACTTGGCATCAACCCCTATATCACTAGGCGGGTTGCAAATTGGCTCACAGATAGAACACACATAGTGTGAAAGTAGTGAGCTCCAAGTCAGACTCGTAGCCAGTCACGAGTGGAGTCCCACAGTGATCAGTCCTGGGTATTCTTCTGTTCATCATCTACTTCTGAGAAGTCCAGACCAACACAAATGAACTTTGGCTGACCAAGTTCACAGACAACTCCAAGCTGAGAGCCATCAATAACTCCACAAGTGATGCAGACATCCTACAGAAAGGCTTCAGTGAGAACACTGACTGATGTGGAAACCACGGCCTGAAGCTCAACACCACAAAATGTATCAGCCACTTTGGTAAAATCTCAGTTCCCACTATGTACCACATCAAGGGAGCCCACTGATCACTGTAGGCATTATTAGAGATCTGGGGACACAGGTTGTCAGCAACCTCTCCTTTAACCACCACGTTGCCACTGTGGTCAGGAAATCCTTCTATGTGACACGTCTCATTACCAAGGGTTTTGCATCTAGGAAGAAAGAGGCCATCATCTATGTCTACTCTTCCCTCATTAGACCAATCATTAAGTATGATAGCCCATTTGGCATGTACCTTACTAGACACCTGCAAAAGCTGGAGAGGCCACAGAAGTACCTCACAATGAGGATCCTAGGCATTAAACACATGTCCTACACAGACAGACTGAAAAGATTCCAGCTATTCTCTGTCACATATCACCTATTTAGAGGCAATCTCTGCTTGACTTCCAAAGCCATGTCTGACCCAGCTGTTTCACAAATGCTACATCTAAAGACATCCCAAGCTCTCTGCACCACACACTGCAGGGACCTTGGCCTCCTTACCACAATCAATACAACATGCTGGAGGGGCAGGTTCCTCACCCAGAGACTGCACATGCCATGCAATAGTCTTCCCATATATGTCAAGCAAAGCACCTAGATGACCCTGTTGCAGGACAATCTTGATGAATGGATGGGTAATAGAATATTCACCCCAGAGATCACTTCAGTGGGTCTACTTGATGGGGGCACTGGGAACTAACGTCGGGTGGCACAATGGCAGGGCACTTCTATGGGCTATGCTTGCAATGGCTCCAGGACCATTAGCCTAGTACACACCTATGAACCTATAAAAGGAGTAATACTGGCATGACAGATAAAGTAGACCAGTGGGTGGGTAACTTATCAAAATACTTCTTCCTATAAATACACACACACACACACACACACACACACACACACACACACACACACACACACATTTACCAGATCTGAGAGTAGAAACCCTGCCTATCTAGTTATTTGTACTATAGTGGTACACAGTTATCCCACATGCTACAGTGCTTACTGGACTGATAACTGACCAAAGGTGCTGATAAGGGGAATGACATCAGCATGACTGACAAAGTATGCCAGTGGGAGGGAAACTTATCAAAACACTTCTTCCTACAAACTTTCACACACACATTTGCCAGATCTGAGAGTAGAACCCTTGCCTATTTAGTTATTTGTACTACAGTGTTACACTATCGCACACGCTACAGAGCTTATTGTGCTGACAACTGGCTAAAGGTGCTGATATGGGTAATGACATTAGTATGACTGATAAAGTATGCTGATGGGTGGGAAACATCAAAATACTTCTTCCTACACACACACACACACACACACACACACACACACACACACACACACACACACACACACACACACACATTTGCCAGATCTGAGAATAGAACCCCTGCTTATCTAGTCAGTTGCACTATAGTGTTACACAATTATCACACAGGCTACAGAGATTACTGGGATGACATCTGGCCAAAGGTGCTGATAAGGGGAATGACATCGGCAGGAGTGATAAAGTAGGGCAGTAGGTGGGAGACTTATCAAAACACTTCTTTTTACAAACATACACACACTCATTTGCTAGATCTGAGATTAAAACCCCTGTCTAGCTAATGATTTGCACTTTCGTGTTATGCAGTTTTCACACATGCTACAGAGCTTACTGAGGTGACAACTGGCCAAAGGTGCTGATAAGGGGAATGACATCAGCAGGGGTGATAAAGTAACACAGTGGGTAGGAGAATTATCAAAATACTTCTTTTTACAAACATACACAGTCATTGGCAAGATCTGAGATTAGAACCTCTGTCTAGCTAGTGATGTGTACTATAGTGTTACAAACTTATCACACACGCTACGGAGCTTACTGGGCTGATAAACTGGCCAAATGTGCCAGTAAAGGGAATGATATCAGTAGGACTGATAAAGTGGGGCAATGGGAAGTGTTGTGGGTGGGAATGGCCTAAAACTGTTTCACCTACAAACAAACACACACTCCCTCACTCTCACACACACACACACACAGTTGCCAGTACTGAGATTAAACCCGCTACCTAAAAAGTTATTTGTACTATAGCATTATGCAGTTATTGCACACATTACAGAGCTTACTGGGATGATTGATGTCCAATGCTGCCTGGGATGACATGAATGACAGACCTCGATGCTTTATCAGAGATGGCATTCATCTGTCACCACTGGGCTTCTGGATACTGGCCAAGGCTCTTGCCACCCCTATAGTGCCTTTTTTAGGCAGTGTTCCAAAGACAAAATTACCACCATAACAGCTACAAACAAATGCAATCTGAGGGTCATGCTGTTCAATCCTAGAAGTCTAAATCTCAAAATGCACTCGCTCAAAGCACTCCTTAAATTGGAGAACATCGACATTTGTGCTGTAACATAGACGTGGTTCAAGGCAGCAGAAAGCACCCCTTCACTACCAGGCTATAACTCATTCCACACCTTTTGGCCACAGAACTTGGACCAAAGTTCCAAAGGTGGTGATGTTTCCATAGTCATAAAGGATGCTCACACCTCCAGACTGGTAACCCAACATAACACATCAGAGATACTTCAGGTGCAGCTAACATTGGGTAAGACAACAATTCAGGTCATCTCCTGCTGTAGGTCCCCAGCCATGTCCCAAGACTCACACTCCACATTCCTAAGCACCCTGGAGAATATTAGGGTCCAACCTAACACTCTCATACTAGTCGACTTTAACGACCCCTCCAGTAACTGGGAAAACAACTCATGTACCAATACAATTGCCCAACGTTTCCTGGAATTCATTAATTCCAACGCCATGGACCAGCTCATTCTTACCCTACTAGCAGTAGAAATATCCTTGACCTGGTCATTACTAACATGAGCAACTGTTGCTCTACACCAATAGTCAACTCTTCCCTGGTTAAATCCAACCACAAACTAATCACCTTGGAAATCCACCCCTCACAAAGGTAACCACAATGAAAAACTTCTCCAAAGCTAGCTTTGGGCTCCTAAAAACAGAGGTGGCTAACGTCACAGCACCCATGCAAATGGAGAATAGTTGCACAACCACCAAATCATACACCAATGCACTGTACAAACATGTAAACAAATGCATGGATCTCACCATTCCCAATAGAACCAAGATGCTCTCCTCCTGAAAAAGGAAGCCAATCTGGTGGTCCCCTGCCATAAACAAACTCTAAAACAGAAGGGGGAAACTGATGCGGAATATGGTGAAGTCCCAAGACTGGAAAAACTCCCTTATCAGCCTCAACAAAAACTTGAGATCCCTCATCAAATCCTCTAAAGCTAGCTATGAAAACAGAATTGCAGCAGATAGTAAAGGCAACCACAAAGCCTTCTATAGTTATGTAAAGAATCACCACAGCAATAAACAGAGTTGCACTGAGCTACTGCACAATGGTAAATCCTATACCGAGCCAACAGATATTGCCAGTACACAGGGCGACAGATTCAGTGCAAACTTTACCCCTCTCTCCCACACCAAAGGACCAATCAGAATACCAGTAGATTGCGAGGCACCCACTGTTACTGCTGCACAGGTTAAAACAGCACTGTCCAAGGCCAAGAATACAGCTTCTATGGGACCTGACAATATCCCTGGCTGTATTCTACATGAACTACAGAGTGAAATGGCACTTGTGTGCACTGTTCAATCACAGCATCACCTCAGGCTTTGTCTCTACCAAATGGTGCACTGCTACAGTCATCCCTCTCCACAAAGGAGGAGCGACTAAAGACCCTGGGAACTATCGCACCATTAGACTGACAAGTCTGATATGCAAAGCTATGGAACACATCATCATGGACTTAATAAACAAGGCTATAGT
The DNA here is from genome assembly GCF_019279795.1 of Protopterus annectens. Lineage (NCBI taxonomy): Eukaryota > Metazoa > Chordata > Ceratodontiformes > Protopteridae > Protopterus > Protopterus annectens. Next base: position 697,991,598 of record NC_056726.1, on the reverse strand, counting down.
GAATCTACAAACTCTGGATCCCACACAGTTTGCTTTTTGAAGGGTAGATCATTCCTGCTCAACCTGGTTGACCTCTTTGAGTCAGTCACCAGAGCTGTGGATGAAGGCAAGGTGGTTCATACAGCCTACCTTGATCTGGCCAAGGCCTTTGATACCATTCCCCACTCAGGAATCATAGAAAAACTCACTAAGCTAGGCATCAACCCTTTTATCCCTAGGTGGGTTGCAAACTGGCTCACATATAGAACCCACAGTGTGAAAGTAGCTGACTCCAAGTCAGACTGCCGACCTGTCACGAGTGGAGTCCCACAGGGTTCAGTCCTGGGTCCTCTCCTGTTTGGTATCTACTTCTCTGAAGTCCAGGCAAACACAAAGGGACACTGGCTGACAAAGTTCACAGACGATTGCAAGTTGGAGCTATTATTAACTCCCCAAGTGATACTGACATCTTACAGAAAGGACTCACTGAGACCAATGACTGGAGTCAGAACCATGGCCTTAAGCTCAATGCCAAAAAATGTCTCCTCATCCTCTTTGGAAAAAAACTGGTTCTCATGAATTACCACATCAATGGTAGTCCACTGAACACAGAAGGAGTTATAAGAGATCTGGGAACACAGGTTGACAGCAACCTCTCTTTTGACCACCACGTTGCCACTGTGGTCAGAAAGTCCTTCTATGTGGCACATCTCATTACTAAGGGTTTTGCATCCAGGAAGAAAGAGGTCATTGTCTCCCTCTACTCTTCCCTCATTAGGTCAATCATCGAGTACATGCCCCATTTAGCATGTACCTCACTAGACACCTGCAACAACTGGAGAGACTGCAAAAGTACCTCACAAAGAGGATTCTAGGCCTTAAACACCTGTCCTATATATGGACAGATTCAAAAAAACTCCATCTAGTCTTTGTCTCATATCACCTACTTAGAGGCGATCTCTGCTTGACTTACAAATCCATGTCTGATCCAGCTCTGTTAGCAATGCTACATCTAAAGAAATTCAAATCCCCTACACCACACACTCCTGAGACCTCAACCTCATTACCACAATCAACAGAACAAGCTGGAAGGACAGGTTCATAACCCAGAGACTGCCCATGCTATGGAACAGACTTCCCATTCTTGTCAAACAAAGCACCTCACTGGCCCTCTTCAAGAGAAATTTTGATGAGTGGATGGAAAATAGAAAATTCACCCCGGGGATCACTCCAGTGACATTACTCAACAGAGTCACTGGGAACTAAGGTTAGGTGGCACGATGCCAAGGTATTCCTATGGGCTAGGCTTATAAAGGCTCCAGGGCCATTAGCATAGTACACACCTATGAACCTAATGGTACTTCTAAGGTGAATGAAAGCAACAGATCTTGTAAAGTAGGGCAATGTGACGTGTACTGAGTGGGAATAGTCTCCTAATATTTAGACCTACAGGCACACACAAACACATACAGGCAGGTGATGTGATAATATAAACCCAACCTCAGTACTGTTACACAATAGGGCTCACCTTTTATGCTGGTATGTGCAACTGTTTACAACTGGTATGCCACTGTCCACAGCAGGACATCACTGTATGCCATTCAGGATATCCATGTGTGTGACTGACTCTGTCTGTGTCCCCCTGTGTCTCTCTCTCTCTGTATCACTGTCTGTCTCTCAGTTTCCCACATCTATGTGTGTGTATGCTTGACATATGTTATCTGTTGCCCATATATGTGTGTGTGGGTGTATCTCACGCAATAGAAGCAGATATATCACACATGGACACCTACAGCAAGGTGAGGGTAAATCTGTCTGATGTGTGTGTTTGTGGGGACTGTTGAGGTGTACATAGCTGTCTGTATGCATGGACATATATATACAATACAGTCATATATTCTGATGTGGGTTCCAACATGTCCTGTGATTCTCTAAGGGTAGGAGCATGCCCAGTGTGACCTTCTACAGTTAGAGTGGGACTCCATTCCAGAGATAGGTATACTCCAGCCAGGGTTTTGTGTGCTACAGCCATACCTCTCAGGAGTACACAGGACATTCCTCAGTGTACTTGTTTTGTTTAGCAGACATTTTCCAACATATCTGTAGTCTGAAATTGCAATGTATTGTGGCATTACCTAGTGCCAGACATCCTCAGATCACCACAGTGCTTTACCATAGGAACACTAGTTGTATGATGCATAGACCAATATTATGAGGGCAGCTATGTACATTCTTGCCCAACAAGACCATTCGTGAGTTGTGGCTACAGCCAGTTTAGTAATGACACATGGCTGTGTAAATAGTCCAGCAACCTGGTGATATACTGGCTGGGGATCTCCTGCTTGCCAGGTATCTTTCTTACCTGAGATGTCATATCCTTGTGTGGGCATACCTCTCACCTGTACATTTTTTGGCAGGTTGTCCAGGTGATTGGCTAGAGGTTTCATCCTTTCTACATAAACTTGTGTTTTTATGGCAAGTTAGTTACATATAATTGAAGTGTGATGTAACAAAATAATACCGATTTTACTGTTTCAGAATACATAACCTTCAGACAATTCCCGCTACTGCAAACCCCTCACATTACCAATTTTCTCAGTATGTAAGGGCGATATTTACAACACATGTCTATCATTGTGCCTTTGTTCCAGTTTTATTTCTGCCCTTGTCCAGACATCTTGCTGTTAGAGGTTGGGAGTTATGGGTATGGGTAAAGATTGCATTCAGCTGTGCAGGCATGTCCATCATATGTAAAAGCAAACATAAGAAAAAGGATTATTGAGAAAGACCATTGGCAACAGTACCACAAAGCACTTATATTCACAAAAGCCTTGGCACATCTGCTGCACATCCTTCAAGATGTCACTCATATGTTTAGTATATTCCACATAGTACTGTGACTTCCAGGTATGTCAGTGGCAGAGCAGTGGGTGTCACTGACATGCATAACAGTTGGACCAGAAGTTATCTGCACATGACCCTGTCAGAGGCAGCACTGTACCTAGGGCACTACAAGACGACTACCAGGAGAATGTGCTGGCCAGATCCAGACAGTATTAACCACACATACACATAGCTCATTGACCCCTGCATATTATGGATGGGCAACATATTTTCATGTGTATTGGTACAGCCCTGCCAATGTGTGATATGCTGCTAGTCTCCTGCAAACATACACGTTACTGCATTTGTGTGGGTATATGGGGGGCGCACCTGTCAACTGTACACATTTGCAGAGACTGTGCTGATATTTGCTTTACATTTTGATTCCATTTACCATACTATTGTGCCCTGTCTTGGGGACTAGAGGCATATCAGTAAAGAGTCCAGATCAGATTGCACTGGCATACATTTGAGTTTCAGACTTCTTACCCTAACTGCAACTGCAGGTCCTGCTGTGCTATCACTGTGTGAGTCTGTAGGGGGTTAATTCAACATTGCCACATTGGTGTGCCTTTATCAGACATTTCTCTGTAGTTTTCTACAGCTCACTTGCTGTGTGGGTGTGAGGGGTGGTTATGGGACTCCCACCCTGACATCCATGCCTGTGACCTATGACCCCCAGTTAGTTGTCCCCACACATATACTGCAATAGGATTTGCCACCTTGGGTACTACTGCATAGTGTGTGGAGGCCAGTTTTAGACAGACATTTCCTGGTGTCCCACATAGTTGTCAGCTGTGTGCTGCTAACCCAGTAGGCCACCCCATTCCCTTACACGCATGCAGTGTTACCATAAATATGTTAGCAAAACATACTACTCCATTCATTTATTGTTAAGAAAACTGACTTACCTTGTGCCTGCAGCAGTTGTGAGGATGGTGCTTGAGGGCCGCCTATGTTGCATGCACACCGTACACTGCCTATACATGGTAAGTTACAGGTAATGTGATGTGTGTGTCATCTATTTTACTGTGTGTGCAAGTCAGAGAGAGGTGTCAGTCCCTGGGGTCCCTACAGTGTCATTGTGTGTGCTCTGCGTTGCCTCTTTGCCAAGACCAAGGCATACTGGACTCACCTCCGTCTGCCTACAGGAGCAGGCTCAGTGGCCTCCTCCTGTGAGTCCCTCTGTGCCTGTGGGGATCTTGGCAATGGTGGTGGGCTGTGTGGCCTTTCTCCATGTTGTTCCTGCTGCAGCTGTTTCCACAGGATCATATTGTGTAGCATGGCAAATACTATGAACATATGTGCACATGTGACTAGAGAGTACTGCAAGGCTCCACTGGATATGTCATGGCAGCAGAACGGTGACTTGAGCATCCAAACACATGCTCTATAATGATTCTGGTTTGTGTGTGTGCCTCATTATGGCATTCTTGAGTGGGTGTGTGTGCATTTCTGATTGGTGTCATCATCCACGGCTCCAGTGCATAGCCAGCATCCCCCACCAGATGGCCATATGGGATGTCACCACTGGCAAATGCCTGGTACACCTGTGACAAATTCTATATGTGAACATCTTGATAGCATCCAGGGCTACCAGCACACACATTCATGATAACGCCCTGGGCATTGCACATGACCTGGCAGCTGATGGAGGGAAAGCCCTTGTAGTTTATGTAGACCCTACCCTGTTCATCGAGTGGTGCTTTGATGTGGATGTGCATGCAGCCTATGGCACCCAGAACCTCCAGGTGTTCTGCTACATGGTGGAAGAGACACATATTGCTAATCCTCTACTCACAAGTGTTGGGAAAGTAAATGTGCCCACCGGCATATGGTAGCATGGCATCCAGAAAATGGTGGAGTACCCTGGAGGCAGATGCCTGTGAGACCCACATGATGTATCCAGTAGTTCTTTGGAAAGTACCTGTAGCTAGAATTCTTAAGGCTACACATACCTGGTATCCACTGGGGTGGGTTCCCCTCTGTTGGGTCTAGCTCTGAGTTGAGGCTGGCACAGCTTGGTGATTTGCTGAAGTATGTCTCTGTCCACCCTGTAGCTCTCATACTGTCTCCAGATCATGTAGCCCCTGGTAGTTTACCCTGGGTATGAACACTCATCTCTTCCTCCCTGGTCTGTGGCAGTTGTCAGCATTATCCTCCTCACCATCGTCAGCCTCTAGCACATACTGATGGATCAAAGCAATGGTAGCCCCTAACATTTTTCCAGTTAAAATTCCCCTGGATGTATACACCAATGGTGCAGAGTTTGTGGGAAAAAAACAGACTGTAAGGTGTTTCCATACTTTATATATTGTGCTGCAGATGCTGCCTATATGATTGGCTGACTGAAACATTCCAGCTGCCACCTATATTTCTCATGGCTTTGATTTGGCCACTGTGAGTGTTAAAGGCATGACTGGTAATTTGTGCATGATTGCCTTTATTCTGCTGTTGCCCTTTTCTTTTAATTATTTTTACTTACATCTCCTCCCATTTTCAGCTATGCGGTCACCTGCCATCTGTATTATTGTGTGCTTTGCATGGCCCATTGTGAGTTGCAAGAGTCCCATATTAGTGGTTTCTACTTCATTTTTCCTTTATTGTGCTGTTGCCCTTTATTTCTTTTTTTTTTACATCTCCTCCCATTTTCAGCTATGCAGCCACCTGTATTATTGTGTGCTTTGCATGGCCCATTGTGAGTTGCAAGTCCCATATTAGTGGTTTCTACTTCATTTCACCTTTATCGTGTTGTTGCCCTTTATTTCTTTTTTTAACATCTCCTCCTATTTTCAGCTATGCAGCCAGCTGTATTATTGAGTGCTTTGTATGGCCCATTGTGAGTTGCAGAATCCCATATTGCTGATTTGTACTACATTTCCCTTGTTCTGCTATTTCCTTTTTTGTCCTATATCCTTCCTGTTTAAGCCCTGGTGCACTATGTAGGCCCATTTAGCTAGTGTAAACAGCAAGAAATGGCCCTCCCCTGGGCGCAAACATGCTCCTCAGTTCATGGAATAAGACAGTACAGCCTCAGACACACACCCTCGCCTAGCTGTGCTTAGCTAAGCACAAACACAGGCAACGGAACTCCAATGTGCTTACAGCAAGCATGACACACCCCCTTTTCATGTTAGTTGCTCTTCCTGCCTACACAATGATGTTACAGCACCTACATGGTTAGGTGCAGTGGGACACTTTGAAGAATTTTGTAATTCGGTACAAGTCCCCTCATTAACATACCCCACTGCCTTACTCCATAGTTACTGCACTACACAAGAGCCTTCCTCCTTAGCAACCACTGTTCCCTGACATTGTTTTGATTCTGCTTGCCATTGAGTATAAAGGCAAAATGCAGGTTTCCCTTAAAATTGACTTTTTACATTAATTTTCTTATTTTCCCCAAAATCCCATTTGCTTGGCTCTGTCCTATGCTTAAATGGCCAAGATCAGCCAAAAAAACACCTTTTATTTAAAAAAAAATTAAATACTTTTCCATGTCAATGGCTATATATTTGGCTATTGGCATGTCTACGGATTACGGTACATGCTTTTATTGGAGCTGTCATGGCTCAGTTTTCATTTTTGCAGAAATGTATTCGGCTAGTAGCTGAATACATTCATGCACCTTACAGTGTTCCTGCATGGTTACCTGTCTGCTTCCTGGATTGCTAATTCACCTCATTTGCATGGTTTTCACCAGTAAATGAGGTAATTAGCATCATGCATGGGTTTCCTTGCAGTAACAGTGTAGGGACTCTCGGGCGCGTCAAAACGGCACATTCCTGGATCGCTCAGCGGCCATATTCCATGCAGGAGTGGCTATGCTGCTCCTGCACAGAGATTTTTCATTTGTGAAGCCCAGAGAGAAAAAGTAAAACTTGTTAATATGTACATTGAATTGACATGGATCTTAAGAGATACTAAACTGACAAAGTATGAGGGGATTATATGTTGTGAGTTGACTGAGACATTTGGAAAATTGTATATGCAGGGTATCTAAAAAATACAAAATACAGCTATTATTTACAAACAAGGGCAAAGGCATTATGTTTAGCTACATACACTGTATATTTTTAAAGAGTTAACATAAATAAGAACATCATAAACTATGTATATTTAGGCACTGTGAAAGAACACATAGGGAAATTCATAAAGGTTACCTGTCGGTATGCACAATTTATATCAGTAGACCAGAGATCCTTAGGTAGATAAAAGCAGTTAAGAATTTTGGACATCAAGAAGCAGTAGGATGAATAAATTATTTTGTGAAGAAAAATCATGTTTAAAAGCCTAAGATTATTTGGAAGCTCTAACCAGCATTTTTCTTACTGGACTGCTAGTGGTGCTATCACCATGGAAACTTGGTGGTAATCTCAGTTACTGTGCTGTGAACAGATCATTGTCCACACAGAAGTGCAACAGGAATGTTTATAAACTTAAATGCCCCCCCATCAAAAAAAAATAAATAAATGTAGGATATAGAAGGATATTTATGGCATTCAGTATCAATGTATTATTTAGGAAGTAGCTTGTTCTGTACAGATAGCATATCAATTGACTGGTCTTCTTTTTAACTGAAGAAATGTAGTCCTCAAAGTTATACACACCTCAAAATATTGTATAGAGTCAACAATCTGTAAAGTTGTACTAATGGATGAAGTTAGAAATAATGTGTGTGAAAATGGTTGATATATTTTTGCCTGAAAACTGCACACATTTAGTTTGATCTGTGTTTAACAGAAGGCATGAGTTGGACAAACCATGGCCCCCACTGCACTTATTTCTGGACCATGCATAAATGTTCTTTAGTTCACCTTCCTGGTTTTTTGAAATTATATTTCTTGTTTAGTACACTAATAGTATGTTTTAAATTTGTAGTTTTAGAAATTTTTTTCCCGGTAAGCAGTGAAATGAATTGTATAAACCAATAATGACAAAAGTACCCACTGCAGAACATTTCAAAAGGCCACTCATACTGCTGTCATTATAATCACCAATATCCATATTAAACAATATAACTATTTTATTGAATGTGCACACCACACATCAGATGTCTGATTGTGATAAAAATGGACAAAGTAAAATATTCCAGTTTATTTTATTCAAATGTGCCTAGCCGTGCAAAGGTAGACTAACTTTTTAACTTTATCTACTCAGGTAAGTCAGTCATTTTTATCCACAGAGACCCCCCCCCCCAAACCCAGCAATTCTAGCAACATTACTGAATGCACCCTTATCAGATATCTGTCACAAAAAATAATAACAATTATAATGACCAAAGTCACATAATTCAAATGTGCTTCAAACCAAAACCAAGTTCCACAACAGCGTGCTGAAAATCCAAAAATGCAAAATGAATGCTGCAAGGGTAAATCCAAACCTTTATAATGTCTTCATGCATGAATGGGCATTCCTTCATTGAAGGTTGTGTGTTAGGCCCGGCAAGCCAGTACTTAAAAATCTACTGTCAATCATTAGCAGACCGAAGTTCCGCTGTGGCAACCCCTAACCGGGAAAAGCCGAAAGACACAAACAAACAAACAAACAAAATCAGGAACTTCTGGTTTTAAGACATTAAAAGGGTTTGGATTTACCCTTGTAGTGTTCATTTTGCATTTTCAAATGCGCTTCACACAACCAAAGTATTCCAACTTAATTCAGACACACATATGCACACTAGTCCTATGAAGCCAGATTAGGACTGCATAAAATGACCAGATGATAAGAATATAAAATACTTTCAACCACAGATAACTCCCACTGCCACCAGCAGTTATAGCCACTTTGTTTACTGTGTACACCCCTTATTGTTATGAAGAAATAATTTGTATTTATTTATTAGCATTTGCTTACTGGGTGATCTGACAAGGAACAAAAAGCTCCTTTTTCAGCAGAGGCTTAGGAAGAAAAGTTCCACAATAAAACAATGAAAAAAGATGTATGGTTATATAGATACAGTCAACAATCAGATTTTATAAAACACTGACATATATATGACAAAGTAAAATACAATTGCATGGAAATAAATAGTATAAGTGATAGGTTCATAGGTTCATAGGTAGGTACTAGGCTATCGGCCCTGGGCCTATACAAGCCCAGCCAAAAATGTACCCTGGCTTTTGCCACCCAAGAAAATTATTTTCCTGTGCCACTGTCGAGCAGAGCCACAGAGGTGATCCCCGGGGTGAATTTCCTATTTCCCATCCAATCATCAAGATTTTTCTTGAAGAGTGCTAATGAGGAGCTTTGTTTGATATAGATAGGTAGTTTATTCCAGAGTATGGGAAGTCTGTGGGACAGGAATCTATCCCTCCGGCATGTTCTGTTTAATGTGGTGAGAAGGTTTAGGTCCCTAGAGCGTGTAGCTCGGGGGGATTGGGATTTCTTTAAGTGGAGCATGTCCAACAGCTCTGGGTTTGACATAGCTTTGTATGTTAGGCAGAGATCACCTCTGAGTAGGCGATATGTGACGTAGTAAAGCTGTGGTTTTTTGAGTCGGTCTGCATAGGGCATCTGTTTGAGGCCGGTAATCTGCTTTGTGAGGTATTTCTGCGGCCTTTCCAGTTGTTGTAGATGTCTTGTGAGGTACATACCAAAAGGGGCATTGTACTCTATAATGGGTCTAATGAGTGATGAGTAGAGGGGAACAATTACCTCTTTTTTTCTGGATGAGAAACCTTTTGTGATGAGGTGTGCCACGTAGAAGGATTTCCTGAATACTGTGGCGATGTGATTATCAAAGGAGAGACTACTGTCCACCTGTGTCCCAAGGTCTCTTATCACACTTTCAGTGTTAAGTATACTACCACCTATGTTGTAGTTCATGGGTACAGAGTTTTTACCAAAGGGGATGAAAATGCACTTTTTGGCATTGAGCTTGAGGCCATGGCTTTGACACCAGGCATCTGTCTCAGTGAGGCCCTTTTGTAGGATGTCCACATCGTAAGGGAGTTTTGATTATGGCTCCTAGTTTGCAGTCATCTGCAAACTTCATTAGCCAAAGACTTTCTGTCTTAGCCTGTACTTCAGAGAATTAGATACCAAACAGGAGAGGACCCAGGACTGAACCCTGTGGTACTCCACTTGACACTGGACTGAAGTCGGATTTGGAGTCTGCTACTTTCACAGTATGGGTTCTGTCAGTGAGCCATTTGGCAACCCATCTTGTGACATAGGGATTTATACCTAGTTTAGTGAGTTTATCTATAATTCCAGAGTGGGGGATGGTGTCAAAAGCCTTGGCAAGATCTACATAGGCTGTGTGAACCACCTTACCCTTGTCTACGGCTTTGGTGACTGCTTCAAACAAGTCTATCAGGTGTAGGAGACATGATCTGCCTTTTACACACCCGAACTGGGTGGGATCCAGAGTTTGGAGATTACCAATATCTTTGTTTATAAGTTCCATGATGATACATTCCATGGCCTTGCAGACCAGGCTCATCAGGCTAATGGGGCGGTAGTTCCCGGGATCCGTGGTGGCTCCCCCCTTGTGGAGTGGGATAACTGTTGCTGTGCACCATTCAGCAGGCACAAAGCCTGAGATGAGGCTATGATTGAACATCATGGTACTTAGGTGGGGTGCCAGTTCGTTCTGTAGTTCATGTAGAACGCAGCCTGGGATGTTGTCCCACATGGACACATGGATGCTGTGTTCTTGGCTTTGGAGAGTGTGTTTTTTACCTGTGCAGCCGTGATTACAGGAACTTTGCATTCTTCTAGTATAGAAATGGGCTCTTTAGGGGGTGAGAGGGGGGTAAAGTTAGCACTGAACCTATCTGCCAGGATGTTGGCAATATCAGTTGGGTCTGTATATTTAGTGCCATTGTGCTGTAACTCAAAGGAGATCTGAGTGTTGCCATAAAGATTCTTGACATAGCTATAGAATGCTTTGTGGTTGTCTTTAGAATCAGTGGCGAATTTGTTTTTGTTACTAGCTTTGGAGGATTTTATCAGGGATCACAGCTTCTTACTGAGGCTGACCAGGGAGCTCCTCCACTCGTGGGATTTTACGCTCTTTTGCAACAGTTTCTTCCTTCTGTTGTACAGTTTGTTTATGGCAGGGGACCACCAGATTAGCTTCCTTTTTTTTGGAGGATAGTGTCTTGGTTCTGTTTGGGATAGCATGATCCATGCACTCATGTAAGTGCTTATAAAGTGCAATTGTGTAGGATTCAGTAGTCGTAACTGTATTGTCCATCTGCATGGGTGTCATGAAGTTCACCACTTCTGTCTTAAGAAGCATGAAGTTGGCTTTGGAGAAATGTTCTACCATGGTTTCCTTAATGGGGGGTGGAGGCAGGATGTGGATATCTATGGTAATTAGCTTATGGTTGGAGCGGACCAATGAGGCCTTGACTTTAGGTGTGAAACACCGGTCACTCATATTGGTAATGACTAGATCCAGGATATTGTTGCCCCTGGTGGGGGTGTGGATAAGTTGATCCAGGGCATTGGAGTTTATGAATTCCAGAAAGCGTTGAGCGAAGGAGTTGGTACATGAGTAGTTTTCCCAGTTAATGGTGGGGTAGTTGAAATCACTCATTATTAGGGTGTTTGGTTGAACCCTAATATTTTCCAGTACATTAAGAAAAGAGGAGTGGGAATCCTGGGGGATGGTGGGTGATCTGTAGCAAGCTACAATTTAGATTGCAGTTTTGCCCAGAGTTAGTTGCACTTGGATAACCTCGGCTGCATTATGCTGAGCAACTAGCCTGGAGGTGTGGATATCCTTAAAGAATATGGACACACCTCCACCTTTGGTGTTCCAGTCCAGGTTACATGGCCGAAAAGTGTGGTATGAGTTATAGCCTGGTAGTGCAGGGGTGCTCTCTGGAGCCTTGAACCAGGTCTCAGCCATTGCACAGATTTCGATGTTCTCCATTTTATGGAGTGCCTTGAATGAGTGCATTTTGAGATTTAGACTTCTAGCATTGAGTAGCATCACCCTTAGTTTTTGCTTGCCTGTTCCTGTTACGGTGGTGAATTTATCATTTGAACCTTGCCTAAAAAAGGCACTATAGGGGTGGCAAGAACCTTAGCCAGTATCTGGAATCCCAGGGGTGACAGGTGCAGGCCATCTCTGGAAAAGCATCGTGGTCTGTCGACCATGACATCCCAGGCAGACAGATACTGGATCCCTTTAGAATGGCACCAGAAGCTTACCAATTGTTGAAGTCAATCATTTTGTCCTTGTACTGCGGCATCATTCTGGGTGATGGCAGAATGCTACTCAGGGCTAGAGTCATACCTGCCTGGCCTACAAGATTGGAGAGCTCTTCCATGTCTCTTTTCATGTAGTCTAGGGAGGTATGTTCAGGTCATTCACACCAACATGGACAATGACAGAGTCATATTTGTACTTGTTGTGGAGTGACCTGAGTGCGTGGATTATGTGGCAGATCCTGGCACCGGACAGGCAGCTGACAGTAACCTTCTCCTTGTTTAGCCTAGTGAGTGGGACATCAGTGTGCCTGACTATAGAGTCACCTATGACTAGTGTGTTGGGTACGTTGTTTTGCTTTATTGGCTGTGGTTGAGTGGCACACTGAGTCTACGGGCTATGTGTCATTTTGGTTGTGTTGGGGGGGTGGAGGTTGCTTGCATTTCTGCTTTGAAGGTCTGATGTAGAGTTACCCAATATAAGAAGTATGTGTAAAAAATTAGTGTATATAGAGTGTATGCAGAGGTGAAGTGTTTGTTGCAAGAGAACAATAGTGAAAATTATGTCTTTAAGAAAAGTCAGTAGGTATGTCATTGGTTTTATTAACTAGAAATAGGTGGCAGTTAGTGTTTTGTGTAGGAAGTTATTGTTGTGTATGGGAAGTATGGAAAGAGTCCTGTAGCAAAGCAATACATAGTTTAGAGGTGTTAAGAAAATTTTGGAAAAGCTCAGAGTTAAGGAGCAAGAGGATGGTACTGTTAGATGCTAAGGAAAATTTAAGAAATTATTCACCCTGGTTTAGTACAGGAGCAGGAGTTTGTAAGATGTTCTTGAGGGTCTATATTATGATAGCACATGCTCAGAAGAGCGAACGACACATAATCAGCCCCATGTAAGCAAAAGCTTACAACGTCAAAACCACAGAACAGCCATTTTTTTCCAAGGGAAAAAAAAATCGCTGTTCCAACAAAAAAACAAACTGTAAAACATTATATAATAAGCCCCCAACACACCCCGCTTACATAAATATACCAACTCCGAGACCGCACTACAGTGCCGAAAAGGCAAAGTAGCAAAAGCAGCCAAACAAATTCTTTCCCAGGGAAAGAATTCACTGAAAAGCCGCTTCACTATTTTGCCTTTTTGTGCTTTTCAGTTTCACAAAGAGGCATTCGACAACCTGTGTCTGTGACAGAGTAATAGGGAGACGTTCCTGAAGTAGTGTTTTAAAGGTGAAGATTTAGTTGGTTGCTTTAAGAGTCACAGGAAGAGTATTCCACATTTTGTCCACATAAGAAGAATAAAGTGAGTTACCTGCCTTATTTTTAGCACTAGTTATATGTGGCAATAATTTGTCAGTGAAATGAAGGGCTCCAATGTTTAGTAATTTGCAAATTAGTATTATTGGAGTGGTAGTGGTGAAGAATGTTGCATGGACTAGAGTATTTTTCATGCTGTAGGTCAGCTTTTGGGTGCTGTATAGCTGTGTTTGTGTTATATGATGATGAAATTCAAGCCAGTTGATTTGTTTAAGAGCAATGGAGGGGTGGGTTCCATAATGGAGATTTGCTACATTTGTTACATTATTATAGCATTGCTTTAGTGAAGTTAGTTGTGTTTGCAAATTAATGAGAATGGGAACTGCATATAAGAGGGTGGGGAGTATGAAGGTGGTTCCTCTGGGTGTTTTAGTATGATCAGGTAAGTATGGTTTGGCTCTGTAAAATGAACCAAGCTTTATATGTTTTCTTTATGACAAAGTTAATGATAGGAGCTACTGCCAGACATGCCAAGAGAAGTAGGGCAGTGGATGTGTAACATATGCCAGCACAGTTAGCTAGAAATTTGTAAAGAATTATATGTCATTTGTATATAAAACTGATCTGTACAGATGCCTGTGTTAAAAAATGTATTTGTAAAGCTGCTTGTGTTAAAATATATCAACAGTATGAACTGCTGGAAAGAAAATAAATGTATATGCATTATTGTAACTCCTTACATATAAATGTTTTTGACAGAGGATACTGGAAGAGAAGAGGTTAATCTCAACCTTCAAAAATAGTAAGAAAGTTAAACTAATGGGCCTAGGCCATAAAGATGTCATCTCACAATTCTGAATGAAGCCAGAGACTCAATGTCTGTAAGAAGTATGCATGAAGTATGTATGAAGAAGGGAAGTGTTTTATGGTTTTATGAGTCCCAGCAGCTGCACCAGATCTGAGCAATGCTCTTGTGTATGTATTATTGACATGTAGGTGTAAAATCCTGGCAGCTCTTAGTGATGGGGATAGTGTTGGAAACAGAGTCAGATGGCCAGATGTGTGTGATGTCATTCTGTAAGCCAGAAATAATATTTAGATATTAGTAGGAAATTGCTCTGAGTATTCTGTATTCTGTCTTGGATCTGACAACAAGGACTACTCACCCATATGATCTTACCTTGCTCTATTCAGTAAGCAGGAACAGTAATCATCTAGATCAGTCAGAAAAATATAGTGAGAATAGTTAAGTATTGTTTTTTCTGTAACTCTGTGAATCTTTCCAGCTGCGCTATTTTCAATATTTTCTGTGACTGAAAATCTGGTTATTGTTGTTGTCGTTGTGTCTTTCGGCTTATCCCGGTTAGGGGTTGCCACAGTGAAACTCCGGTCCACTAATGTTTGGTAGTGGATTTTTACGTGCCGAGTTACCAGCCCTGATGCACAACCTTCAACAAAGGCACATCCATTCACGCATGCCTCCACACAGAAGACGCTCTAGCTAAGAATCAAATGTGACAACGTCTTGCTTGGAGGTGACAATGCTACCGTAGCACCAGTACCACGGGTGACTGAAAATCTGGTGTTTACTGTAAATAGATAATTCATATTTCCTGTTCTTTTATTATATATTATTGAATATGTTTAAACAACTTTTCATTGTTGCTGGTCCTTTTAGAGAAATTTTGTGACCTTTGGGAGTATTGACATATATTTATTTGGTGACATGTCTGGCCACCCTTGAAAGTCTTACTGCTTGGTCAGCATTACTACTGGTATCAGTGTTAACTTTACTCAGTATAATTGGGAACCCTTGCAAGAGCCTTGGGTAGCTCGCTTTGTAGTGCCTGCTGGCAGTGATAACTACCTTATAGTCTGAGCAGTAGGGGGCATAGCGGGTAAATCTGTGCCAGCCTTTCCCAGGTGTGTGTGTGTGTGTGTGTGTGTGTGTGTGTGTGTGTGTGTGTGTGTGTGTGTGTGTGTGTGTGTGTGTGTGTGTGTGTCAGCTACTTGAGCAGGGACACGAAGCACTGGTTTCACAAAGAGAGTGGTGGAGGACCTGGCTTGGGCACTCGGCTGAGGACTTAACCCTGCAGCTGTACTAGTAGGGAGATTTATTGGATACCTGAAGGAAGACAGAGAGAGAGAGAGAGAGACACCCAGATCCCGGGTTGAGTGTGTACCCTGTGTGCTCTTAAGGGAAATTGTGCTTGATGCAGAGAGGTCTGCATCTGGAAATACTCAGTATATCCATTTATATTCCAAGTGAAAGTCCCTCTCCAGTGTCAGTGGAGAGTATTCAAGTTCCATGATTGCTGGCCCAGAGTGGGGACGTCACATATTGGTGAGCAGTGGTGTGGCTATTGAACTTCTGTAGCCTCTAAGCAGTTGTCACTAAAGGTGTACATTCTCTCAGCAGCCACATTGTAAACATTCAGAGTTTCATTTCACAACAGTTTTATATATATATATATATATATATATATATATATATATATATACATATATATATATATATATATATACATATATATATATATATATATATATATACATATATATATTTTTTTTTTTTCTTTTTTTTTTTTGTTAGTTTAGTTTAGTCAAAGAAAGCAGGCAAAGATATCAGCAGAGGATTATGACAAGCTGACAAAGAACCAGTTGGCCAAGGTGTGTTAAGCCAAAAGACTGGTGTTGGCTAAAGAGGAAATGATTTCAGTCTTACTAGCATCTCAGACAAGCAACCAGGAGGTCAACCAGTTTGGTGATGGGGATTTGCAGCCCTCATAAACAGGACAGTTCACCTTTTCCTTGGGGGACTTAAAAATCCATCTGGAGTTAAAGAGACTTGAATTGGAGAACAAACATTTGGAATTAGAATCAGAAGAGAGACTGCAGCATTTGAAGGTTGAATAAAATGAGAATCAACATTAACATGAGAGCGAGATGTTGACTCTTTGCCAGTGTCATGGAGGTAACGGGGAAGGGAATAACTAAAATCCAGAAGAAATAAAGGTCAGCACATTTCTTCCACAATTTACAAAGAGTGGTCATTTTTTATAGTGTTAATCATATATTTGAAAGGGTTCATTATGTAAACAGTATAATGTTGACCAAGGGCTCTGGGTACGGTTTCTGACCTCCTTAGTCCATGGTAAATTTGTAACTGCTTTTTCTAAATTGTCTGATATTGTTTAAACTATGAAAAACTAAAGACATGTTTACTTGAATGTTTTAACACCTGCAGGTTACAGAAAAAGTTTTGTGAGCATCGATGCAAGGCAGATGAAAGTGTGTTTGTTTGATTTTATTGCTGAGTTAAGCACTTATTTTGATAGGTGGGTGAGTGGGTGTCAGGTCACCACTTTTAAAGGGCTGGCAGACCTTTTGGTGAGGGAGCAAGCCCTTAGCACTTTACCTGAAAACATGGGAATCTGGTTCAGACCGAGAATGTAACTCTGCAGATGAGCTGGGGAAGAAAGAGGATCTCTCCTTACCAAGCAGGGCATCACTGCACAGGAAGGGGATACACAGAGCTGCACATGGATATAAGGGAACCTATGTTAAGCAGCCTAAACCACCCCAACAGAGTCCACCAGTAACAGGAAGCCAATAGTTTGGATACAAGGCCAGAATCAAGAGTTAAATGTTTTAACTGTAACCAGTGGGGCCATGTATCATATAGTTGTCCATGGAGGCAAGGTGGGGAACAAAAGCTGGGGGTGCCAGCAAGTGGGAATAATGGTCTGCCAGTGGTAAGTTCTCTGCAGACAACAGGGGTACCAAACTATCACAAGAGGTTATATCCTATCTTAGTTGAAGGAAAACAGGCCACTACTAAGAGAGACACACCCTCTGACATAACCATTATAAAGATTGCAGGGGTTAAAGAGGAGCAGTACTTGTTTAGGCAGTCCACTCCAGTCAGAGCTTTAAGAGGGACCATATTCCAAATGCCTTTGGCCAGGGTTTACCTTGACTGGGAGGGTGGAAAAGGAAGCAAACAATTAGGTGTGCTTGAGGATATCCCTGCAGATGTCCTGATAGAGAATGATTTTGATAATGCAGTACCTTATGTGGATGAAGTTGCATGCAGTCAGGCTTGGAAGCAGGCATGTGGGTCTGATAGTCTGGGGGGAGACCCAGACAGACAGCACACCTGAAGTCAGGGCTGGTGGTGTGGCTATTTCAGGGAGGGAGCTACCCTATAGCAATGATCTTAAAGGCAAGCCGCAGCTGCTGGTAGGGACTGATGTTCCCTTGGACAGAGCAACTGCAAGGGTGGAGGTGAGTGGTAGTACCCAGGCTGACAATGAGGAACCACTGTTACAGGCTATCAGACTTCCTGTGGAATGGGAGCTGGGAAGAGTCACAAAACTACAGCTGAGATAGGCTCAGCTCTCAGACCCTACACTAAGAGGCTTTAGGGACGTAGCTAGGGAGGCACCTAATTCTCAAGGGAAAGAGGAGTCTGTATACTGGAAAAAAAGTGTTACTGTATAGAGAGTGGCCCTCTGAGGGAAGGCTAGAAGGTGAGGGCATACGGAAGTTGGTAGTGCCTAGAACCCACCATCTGACACTTCAAGCCATAGCCTATGACATTCCCTTTGCAGGTCATATGGGCATAAAGCATACCAAATAACATATGCAAAACTTTTATTGGCCTGAGATTGGAAGGGATGTAATAGGGTACTGCAGGACCTGTGAGCAGTGCTTAAAAGTAGGCAAGGCAGGAGACAAGGTCAAAAATACTTTGATGCCTTTGCCTGTGATCAAGGAGCCATTTCAGAGGGTAGCTATGGATATTGTGGGGCCTATGAATACCCCAGGTTCCAAAGGGAAGAAATATATTCTAGCGGTAGTTGGTTATGCTAAAAAATTCCCTGAGGTGGTGGCTCTATCCTCCATTGAGGCAGAGAAGGTGCCAAATGTTTGCTAGAGGTTTTCAGCAGGGTAGGTTTCCCTAGAGAAATACTGACTGACAGAGGTCCCAATTTCATGTCAGACCTGATGGCTTGTCTGTGGAGGCACCATGGGATGAAGCACCTAAAGACTACCACTGCCGTCCCCAGACTAATGGTTTGGTGGAGAGGATAAACTCTACACTAAAGGCAATGCTATAGGCATTTGCAGACCAGTTTAAGAGAGAGTGGGACAAATATTTGCCCCATCTGGTGTTTGTATTCAGAGAGGTATGCCAGGAATTCATAGGTTTTTCATCCTTTGAGTTGCTGTATGGACATAGGGTGAGGGGGCCTTTAGATTGGATTTGTGATGAGTAGGAGGCTGAATGGGAATCCCACAAAGAGTTTGCTGTAGCATATGTCCTAAACCTCAGGACAAGGCTTAGGGGGCTCATGGGCTTGGCCCAAGAGAACCTGGCAGAAGCCCAACAGCAGAAAAAGGTCTGGTATGACAGGAATACTTCGGCAAAAAAGTATGCTGTGGGCAGCAGGTGATGATTCTCATTCCTGTCAGACACAATAAGCTGCAGGCAGCTTGAGCGGGACCTTTCAAAGTGGTAAGCAAGGTCAGTGATGATAACTACATGGTAGATGCTAGGCACAAATTGTACCATGTTAACATGATGAAACCTTACCAGGACAGGAAGGCCCTGGTGCTAAGTATTTGCAGTGGCAGGGAGGAGGAGTCTCAGGGGATCTATGGCTATATCAAGCCAGCCAGCAAAATGCCAAGTTACTATGGTGGAGCTTAGGGTTGCAGGCATATGATATGACAGTGTAGCACTGTAGTGGGGTCAGTAATACCAAGGCAGATGGGATCTCAAGACAGGGTATGTGGTAATGTATTCCCAGAGAGGCTCATTCCTCTCAAGCAATGTTTCTCAAGGAGCACTTGTACGAATAGCTTGAGTCTGAAAAGGGGGTAAGATGTAATGATAGGAAGTACTGCCGGCCATGCTAGGAGAGGTAGGGCAGTGGATGTGTAACATATGCCAGCACAGCTAGTGGAATTTTGTAAAGAATTATATGTCATTTCTATATCAAACTGATTTGTACAGATGTGTGTTGAAAAATTTACTTGTAAAGCTGCTTGTGTTAAAATATATCAACAGTGTGCTCTGCTGGAAAGAAAAGAAATGTACATGCATTATTGTAAATGTTTAAATGTATACGTTTTGATAGAGGATACTGGAAGAGATGAGGTTAATCTCAAGCTTCAAAAAATAGTAAGAAAATTCAATTATTGAGCCAAGGCCATAACAGTGTTATCTCACAGTTTTGAATAAAGCCAGAGACACAATGTCTTTAAGAAGTGTGCTTTATTATCTGCTATAGGAAGAAGGGAGGTGTTTTATGGTTTTATGACTTCCAGCAGCTGCACCAGATCTGAGCAATGCTCTTGTATGTGTATTATTGACACATAGGTGCTAAAATCCTGGCAGCTTCTAGTGATGGGGATAGTGTTGGAAACTAGAGTCAGATGACCAGATGTGTGTGATGTCATTTTGTAAACAAGAAATAATATTTAGATAACAGTAGGAGATTGCTGTCAGTATTCTGTGTTCTGTCTTGGATCTAACAACAAGGACCACTCACTCATCTCGCCTTGCTCTGTTCGGTAAATAGGAATAGTGATCCTTTAGATCTGGTTTTCTGTAACTCTGTAACTTGCTCCAGCTGTGTTATTTTCAGTATTTCCTGTGACTGAAACTCTGGTGTTTACTGCAAATAGATATTTTATATTTTCATGTTCTCTTATTTATTATTAAATACATTTAAGCTTTTCATTGCAGCTGTCCTTTTAGAGAAACTTTTTTGACCTTTGAGAGTATTTGCATGTACTTATTTGGGGACATCTCTGGCCACTCCTGAAAGCCATACTACTTGGGCAGCATTACCATTAGTATCAATATTAACTTCACTCAGTATAATCGGGTACCCTTTCCTTAGGTAGCTGGCTTTGTAGTGTCTGGTGGAAGTGATAACTACTTTATACTATGGGCAGGATGAGTACAATGGATAAATCTGTCCCAGCCTTTCCCATGTGTGTGTCAACTACTTGGAGAAGGGGCATGAAGCAGTGGTTTCACAGAGAGAGTAGTGACGGATTTGGCTTGGGAACTTAGCTGAGGACTTAACTCTGCAACCTTTCCAGTGGGGAGCCTTTTTTTGGACATGGAGGGAGACAGATAGAGACACCCAGATCCCGGGCTGAGTGTGTGCACTGTGTGCTCTTAAGGGAAATTGTGTTTGATACAGAGAGGTCTGCATCTAGAAATATTGACTATATCCATTTTTATTCCAAGTGGACATCCCTCTCCAGTATAATTGGTGAGGATTCAGGCTCCTTGATTACTGGCCCAGAGTGCAGACATCACAAACATGATAATCAAATTTAATTTTTTTTATCAATAATAACACTATAGAGTTTAGTACAGTTGACTAGTTTATTTGCATTTTGTCTGCTAAGGTGATTCATTGATGTTTTTAGATGTGAATAAGATAAGTTTGGAGTTTTCTTTTACAGAAAATGAGAGTCTGTAAACAAAGTTTGACCAAGCTGAGGAATTCCTGAGTTATTTTTTGTAGAAGTTTAGGTTCTAGGCAGAGCAGATTAGAGTGACACCGACAGCATATAGAACAACGCTGGTGTGATCACATACTTAATAGAAGTCATTGACCAATATATAGGTTCATAGGTTCATAGGTTCGTACTAGGCTATCTGCCCAAGGGCATTTACAAGCCTAGCCCATCGTTTTGTGGCTTACACCACCCCTTTAGTATGGGGAACTATACCCATTATTTTGCTGTGCCTCTGTCGAGCAGTGACACTGAGGTAATCCCTGGGGTATATCTGCGATCTCCCATCCATTGGTCAAGATTTCTCTTGAACAAGGCCAGCGAGGTGCTCTGCCTCACATGTACCGGGATTTTGTTCCACAGCATAGGGAGTCTTTGGGTGATGAATCTATCCCTCCAGCACGTCCTATTAATAGCCGTGTCGAGGTTTAAGTCTCCCGCCCTTGTGGCTCTGATGGATCTAGATTTTTTGAGGTGAAGCATATTCATCAAATCTGGGTTTGACATGGCCTTGTATGTTAGGCAAAGGTCACCTCTGAGCAAGCGGTGCGACTGAATAGAGCTGGAGTTCTTTCAGTCGGGCAGCATAGGACACATTTTTGAGACCCTTTATCCTTTTGGTGAGGAACTCTTGTGGCCTCTCCAGCTGCTGCAAGTGTCGGGTCAGATACATTCCGAATGGGGCATTGTACTCAATCATTGGTCTGATGAGTGATGAGTAAAGGGAGACTATGACCTCCCTTGATCTAGATGAGAATCCCTTCATGATAAGGTGGGCAATGTAGAAGGTCTTCCTAACTACTTTAGCTACATGGGTGTCGAATGACAGACTACTATCAACCTGGGTCCCCAGGTCCCTGATAACTTCTTCTGTGCTCAGTGGATTGCCACCTATTTGGTAGCTAGGGGTAACCTTGTTTTTCCCGAAGGGTATGACTATGCATTTTTGGCATTTAACTTTAGGCCGTGGCTCTGGCACCAGTTATCCGTTTCTGTGAGACCCTTCTGAAGGATATCTGTGTCAGATGTGTTTTCTACTATGGCGCCCAGTTTGCAGTCATCTGCAAACTTTGTCAGCCATAACCCTCCTGTGTTTGCTTTACTTGGAAAAGTAGATGCCAAACAAGAGTGGGCCCAGGACTGAGCCCTGTGGGACACCACTTGTGACAGGCTTTGAGTCTGACATGGCGCCAGCAACTCTGACCCTGTGGGTTCTGTCACTCAGCCAGTTTGCAACCCATCTTGTGATGTATGGGTTAACATTTAAGCTGATGAGTTTTTCAATGATACCCGAGTGGGGTATTGTATCAAGGCCTTAGCCAGATCGAGGTAGGCTGTATGGACTGCCTTTCCTCATCAATGGCTTTGGTGACTGTTTCAAAAGTCAACCAAGTTTAAAAGGCATGATCTGCCTTTGACAAAGCCAAACTGGGTTGGATCCAAAGTCTGCAAATTCCTATGTCTTTATTTATGAGGTCCATTATGATCCTCTCCATGGCTTTGCAGATAAGGCTTGTCAAGCTAATGGGCCGGTAATTTCCAGGGTCGGTGGAGGCACCGCCTTTGTGAAGTGGGACCACAGTTGCAGTGCGCCACTCCCTGGGTACGTATCCAGAGGTAAGACTTTGATTAAACAGCTGTCCTAGCTGTGGGTTTAATTCCTCATTGAGTTCGTGGAGCACACAGCCGGGGACACCATCAGGTCCCATGGATGCTGTGTTTTTGCTTTGGAGAGAGCAGTTCTCACTTGGGCGCTGGAGATGTTTGGGGGGCTGAAATCGTTTGGTATAGATATCTCTCCTTTTGGGGGGGAGAAGTTTGCACTGAACCTGTCAGCCAGTATGTTGGCAATGTCTGTAGGATCAGTAATCTTCACATCATTTTGAACTAGTTCTGAGCATATCTGGGAGTTTCCTCCTAGGTTTCTAACATAGCTAAAGAAGGCCTTATGATTGTCTTTTGAGTCTTTAGCTATTTTTCTCTCGAAATTTGCTTTGGATGATTTTATGAGAGCTCTTAGTTTTTTACTTATAGTGATCAAGGGTGTCTTACCTTTTAAGGATTTTGCTCTATCTTGTAGTAGCTTCCTCCTTTTGTTGTAGAGTTTATTTATGGCTGGGGTCCACCAGACTGGACGCTTGCCTTTGGTACAAAGAGTCTTTGTTTTGCTTGGGATTGCCTTATCCATGCAGTCCTGCAGGTGCTGGTAGAAGGCATTTGTAAGTGATTCAGCGGCTTGAGTACTGTTTTCCGCGCTCGGGGCCTTAAAGGAGACCACACTAGTCTTTAGAAGTGTGAAGTCGGCTTTTGAGAAGTTCTTTACTGTGGTCTTTTTATTTCAGGTGGGGTGGGATGAAGACCTCCAGCGAGATTAGTTTGTGATCTGATCTCACCAGTGAGGGTATACTTCGGTGTTGAACATTGTGCTCCCATGTTCGTGATGATGAGATCAAGTATGTTATCTCCTCTTGTGGGGATGGTGACTAGTTGTTCCATGGCATTTGAGTTTATGAATTCCAGGAACTTTTGGGCTAGGGTGTTTGGGCTTGAGTAGTGTTCCCAGTCTATATTAGGGTAATTGAAGTCACCTAGTATGATGGTGTTTGGTGATACATTTATCCCTCTAGTGTTTTCAGGAAGGCCATGTGAGGTTCCTGAGTTTGTGAGGGTGGCCTGTAACATGCTACAATTTGCAGAGCAGTTTTGCCTATGGTTAATTGCACCTGGATGGTCTCCGATGCATCATGCGTTGCCACCAGTCTTGAGGTGTGGGTGTCCTTGATGAATATGGATACCCCCCCTCCTTTCTTGGTATTGTCCGGATTTTGGGGCGGAACGCATGATATGAGGTAAAACCTGATATCGCTGGGGTACTCTCAGGAGCCTTGAACCAGGTTTCTGTCACAGCACAGACATCGATGTTCTCCATACTGAGAAGGGCCTCGAGTGCGTGCATTTTGAGATTTAGACTTCTGGCATTGAGCAGCATTACCCTTAGTTTTTTCCTTTTTGTGTTCTAGGGTGGTAGGTTTAGAATTTGAGCCTTGCCTAAAAAGGCACTATGGGGTGGCAAGAGCCTTTGCCAATATCCGAATCCCAGGGTGACAGGTGCAAGCCGTCCCTTGCAGCAGCGTGGCTTGTCCAGCATGTCATCCCAGGCAGACAGATACTGGATCCCCTTTGAATGACACCAGTGTTTAAGCCAATTGTTAAAGCTGATCATCTTATCTCTGTATTGTGGCATCATTCTTGGTGAAGGTAGGATACTGCTCAAGGTCAGGGTCATACCTGCCTGGGCTACATAATCAGAGAGCTCCTCAATGTCTCTTTTCATGTAGTCCAAGGAGGTACGTCTCAGGTCGCTTACACCAGCGTGGACAATGACTGAGTCATATTTGTACCTGCTGTTGAGAGACCTGAGTGCTTGCGTTATGTGGCGGATTCTAGCGCCCGACAGACAGCTTACTGTGACCTTCTCCTTACTCAGTCTGGTGAGCGGGACGTCAGTGTGTCTGACTATGGAGTCACCAATGACTAGTGTGTCTGGCATTGTGTTTGGCCTTAAGGGCTGTGACTGTTTGACACTCTGACTGTGAGGTCTATGTGTTGCAGGTGTTGTGTTCTGAGGTGGTGGTTGTTTGGGTGTCTGCTTTGGTGGCCTCTGCTGTTTTGGTAGATTTTTGATCAGAGCCTCCGAGTATGTCTTTGTGTGTTTATGTGTATGATTTGAGGTTGTAATGGTACTATGTGAGACTGGGTCTATAGTGTGTGTGGTAACCTTCTCCTCCTGACTGGTCTTGCCAGTCCTATGTTGAGAGAACTCAGCCTCCAGTTTGGCCGTATAGTTGCATCTCTCGCATGTATTTGTGTTTTGTGGGAAGAGGAGAGGGTTGTCTGTGTACATGAGGCAATTGTAACATTGCCTCAATATTCCCAGGTTCACCAGCTGAGCAGGAGAGGACACTAGCAACTGATCCCTCGACATGCTAGACGGATAGACAAAAAACTTTAAAAAAAGATTCCGGGGGATGTGGGTGACCGAGAATTGGGGGGTTGCCTTTTTGGGGTACTATCTATGACAAGAAGACAGGCAAAAATTGTACCCTGTGGTACACTTACAAAATGAAGGAAGGAAGGCTGGATGAAAGGACGTAAGGAAAGAGAGTAAGTCTATCATTTTACTGTGTTTGTCTGTTTAAGAGATAGATATTGAACCAGGAGGATAATGAGTTAAGAGTCTAGTAAGAATATAGGCCTAGTAGGGACAGCTTTTGTAGGAGTGTGTGGTGAGACTGCCGATTACTTTAGAGAGATCTAGAAATATGACTGGCACAGGTTACCTATGTTTCTGTGTTCATTCATAGTGGTGAGGAATCTAAGAAGAGTGTTGTGGTGTGATTGGAAGCCATGCTGTGTGAGTGACAGCAAATTTTTATTAGTGATGTAGTCCTGTAGTTCAGAGTGAATGCACTTTTCTAAAACTTTAAATAGAAAGGATAGTATGGCTATGGGTCTATAATTACATGTATTTTATTGGTAGCTTTGAACGAAGTGCATTGAATTATTGCTAACATCATACCAGAAGACTCAGCTAAGTGTAGCACAGTTTAAATAGCTGTGATTTATGACAGCATAAGAAATATTAGGCACCTAATAGCGTAAGCCAATATGCACAATCTCTGCATGCATAAAAATCATTTAAATTATTCCACATTAAACAGAACAATTACTAATGCAAAGACTGCATTTTATTTCATCTATAAATGTAGAGCCTGCTGCCTTTGAAGAATAAATTGCCTACAATGCATTAAAAATAGTGTGCTGTGATCTTGTCATAATATTTCCTGAACAAGTTTAGTTATGCACTAAAGAATGGCTGGCAAACAACAATAGATTCATGGTTAGTATGCACACAGTCCATTGGACTATTAAGGAGCCTATCCCAAATTCCCAATTGCTTCAAAGCACTTATTTGGTTAATTGACTTGTCTAATGTCACACAGTAGGGAAATGAAACTGAAAAGATTCAAACCCTGAACCCTTGCCACAGGGAGCAGCTTACTAACAAGTTAGATCTTTAGTCCTCTGCACTACCTGCTGGAGTAATATTTTAATGAAATGCTGAAATCCTTTACAGTCAGTTCTTGTAGAGAAACATGTTTACAATACTATGCAACACTGATGGCATAACGGTTGCTCAAGATTAAACAGTTCTGATCATCTCTCTAAATTGCTGACTATATGATCTGACAAATGTCAGTCCTTTGTGGTTTCTCAAAGTTGCCAAGATGGTGCTGCAATAATGTATCACTAAAATACAACATGTTTAAACTATATTACATAATCCAGGCCTATTAATGAATGCATTAATTCATTCTTTAGTGCAACGCATAAAGGAAAACAATTAGACAATAAAGGTGCTGCAGCAGCTTTTGTTCAACAATCCAAAAATCCAACAAAAATCAAAAACATTACTTCATAGAGTATTGTATTGGGGGGGCTTATATTATTGTATATTGCAAAAATAAAGTGAACACAATAATACCACATGCATACTCACTCATTTCTCTGAATAGTTTAATTTCTTCTGCTTCTCAGGTAACTAAACATTCTTTAAAGTGTCCCTATGATTCTGCTGATGCTGTATCTATGACAACAGCTACAGGCTCAGTTATGAGAAACTTTGCATGGTAGCATGCCTAAACACATCTGAAGATGTCAAAAATGAGATTTTAAACTCTCCTCTTGACAAAAGGATACTGCTTGGCTCATCTGCTGCTGAGGTCCTTAAAATTTATATAAAATATAAAGTTAATTTAGGGGATTGCCAAGATTTTATATTCTTTCTTCACAAAGTTTGTTAAAAATTTTCCTTCCAATTCAGGATCCATTTATAAGAAATAAAATAGTCTCAGCAAGCTACAGGCAAACAGACTTTCAAAAGGCAATGGAATTATGGTTGAAAAAGAAAAAAAGAGGTGCCTTCCAGAACCAAGAACAGCTCAAAAACGTAGAATGACTATCTGCCTTTTACAGTCTTCCTCCCGCCTATCTTGGCAATCCTGCAAATCGTTCCCAAACTTTATATCTGCACTTTCTTCACTGGCATTAGAGAGACACAGTCAAATCAGGTCTGAAAATCATTCAGGAAGGATACATATGGGTGTGGGAGTCCCTTTTTCCATTTCAGAGGATTTCTTCATATATACCAAACCATCCTTCCCTGTTTTCTCCAGTCATCCAGTGCATACTGTCGTGGAGGTCATAGAACAAGTGCTCACCCTACATATCTGAAGAGCATGTCATTAAAGCCTTGTCCAAGGCAAAAAAAACACAGCTTCTATGGGACCAGACGGCATCCCGGGCTGTCTACTAAACAGGCTAAAACATGAACTAACATCACCATTATGCACTCTTTTCAATTGCAGCCGAACCACAGGTTTTGCTCCTGCAGTATGGAGAGCAGAAACAGTTATTTTCCTCTGAAATGTTGGCCTTGCAACAGACCTGGGTAATTATAGACCCATAAGTGTGACAAGCCTCATCTGTAAGGCCATGGAACGTATTATTATGAACCTCATTCCAAACCCTGGATCTAACACAATTTGGCTTCACCAAGGGCAGATCCTGCCTGTTAAATCTGGTGGATTTCTTTGAAAATGTGACCAGGGCCATTGACAAGAGCAAACGTATGCACGCAACACATTTCGACTTGGCAAGGGCTTTCAACACAATCCCACACTCAGGCATTACTTCTAAACTTAGCAAACTGAATGTAAACCCCTTTGTTGTAAGATGGGTTGCCAACTGGCTCATAAACCAGACACACACTATCAAAGTAGGTGACTTCACATCATCAAGCAGATCTGTCACCAGGGGGGTGTCACAAGGGTCACTGCTCGGACACCTTATGTTTGGTATATTCTTCTCAGAAGTTCAGGCCAAAACTAAGGGGTTGTGGTTGACCAAGTTTGAGAATGACTGCAAACTAGGTGCAATTATTGAATCCCCAAATTATGTCAATATACTCCAGAATGGTCTTACGTAGACCAACGAGTGGTGTCTTAGTCATGGTCTCAAACTGAATGCAAAGAAATTCATCAACATTCCTTTTGTCAAAAACAATGTCCTTTCACACTATCAAATCAGCAACAATACCCTAAGTACCTACAAAATGGTAAGGGATCTGGGATCACAACTTGACTGTGACCTTAACTTTGACCACCATGTGTCTACTGTAGTAAGGAAGGCTTTCTACGTAGCACATTTGATTAGTAAAGACATCATCACCTCGAGAGCAAAGGGGGTTATAACCCTTCTATACTCAGCACTAATCAGGTCCATAATTGAGTATAACACCCCTTTCGGCATGTACCATACAAAGCACCTGCAGCAATTGGAGAGCCCTCAGAGGTTTCTAACAAAGATCAAGGGACTCTAGCATGTGCCTTACACAAACTGACTAAGTCCGTTATTATAGTCTGTATCATGTAGACTTCTTAGGGGAGACATGCCTGGCATACAGAGCAATCTCAGACCCAAACCTAATGAACTTGCTGCATATCCATAAATCAAACAGGACTAGGGATAGTCATTCACAAGACCTAAATATGGCCTGCAATGTAAACAGGACATGATGGGGGGATAGATTTGTCACCCAGTGACTGACACATCTTTGAAACAGGCTACCAATTCATGTGAAACAGACCACCTCTATAACACTGTTCAAAAGGAATCTGGACGAGTGGATGGGGCATGATAAATTCTTACTAGGGATAGTGCCCATGGCCCTCCTGGACATGGGCAGTCATTAAATGAAATTCTGGATATCAACTAGTTTATCTATTTATCTATGGTATTACATTGGGATGAAATGGCTAGGCTTGAAATGACCTCTGGCATGATATCCTAGCAAACTCCTATGATCCTATGAAATAGGGGAAGGACTTTACTCAAGAATTTTTGTCATGTCAAAGAAGAAAAAAACTAGGAGACCAGTCCTAGACTTTCTTTTCTCAACCTTTATGTCAAATCCACAAAATTCAAAATGCTGTCCCTGTAGCCCATTGCCCCTCAAACGTCCTCTCTGTTTTTTAGCAACATTAGATTTAAAAGATGTTTATCATCACATTCCAGTTCTCAAAGATTTCAGACTTTTTTAATATTTTCTGTTTCTGGCTTACATTTTCACTTCTCTGTATTACCCTATGGAGTGTCTTACACCACCAATGGTATTTACACTGTATGGTACCTGTAATAAGTCATTGCAAGATGCAAGGTATTCACATTTTTAATATGTAGATGAGTTTTATATTTGCAGTCTTTCTTAAAATGTCAAGATACTCTGAGCTGAGTAAAGGATGTCCTCCATAGTCTGGGATTCCAGATTGGCATTCAGAAATTGTCTCTCTTTCGTTCTCACAAGATAATAATTCAGGGATGCATTCTGGATACATCCTTCAAGAGGGATTTTCTTACTCTGGACAAAGTAGAGCTCTACATGTAACAGTTTATGATCTTTTCCAGTCAGGGAGTGCCTCAGGATATTTGGCTTCATGGCATTTATGATTCTCACAATTTCTCTAGGAAGACTTAACATGAGTAAAGTACAACAGTTCCTCAAATTGGTCTGATACCAACACCCCTATGTTTTGAGATTCTGGGGCTAAGATTTGTAAAAAGGGAGTTATAATGGCAGAAGAACCAAATGACTCTCAGTCCTGGTATTTCTTCTCCCTTCAAGTTCCCACTCAATCTGTAACTACAGAGAGCTCAGACTTTGGGGAATGGTTTTCATGGAGGTAGAAGTTCGGGGTCTGTGGGACAAAGGACAAATCAAGGCACATGAATGTCAAATAGATGATAGTAATAAGTGCTCTCAAGTCTTTAAATCAGCTTTGGACTTGAGGACCTCTGCAAGTTATCACAGACAACACTACAGCTATGTGGTACACAAACAAACATGGAAACCAGATCCTACATTCTTTGCAGACTTTGACCTTCCAGGCTTTTTACTTTTCATCAGAGCAAAACATTATTGCAAACATGCTAAGCAGGTCCAGAACAGACACTAATGAATAAAAATTGAGACCAGAGGTCTTGAAGGAATTGATCCATTTGTGAAGAACTCCACAAACAGAATTATGTGCCTCCATTCACAATAGACAGCTAAACAAATAATGCTCCAGGATTCCTTGTAAGCAGGTCAGGAAAAAAGATGCCTTTTCATTTCATTGGATGGGAATGTCTTTATATGCATTTCTGTTCTTTCTGTTAATTTCCAGGGTCATTTGAAAGATTCAGAATTGTGGTGACCCTTCTCCCCCACCTTTTGGTCCAGGCAAAAGTGCTTATCCCTTCTTATGAAAATGGCCAACAGCAATTACCCCCAAGCTTCCTCACAGATTAAATCTATTCACACAAGACAATAGTTGTTGGATACACCTCAACCTGAAATTTCTTCAGGTTACTGCCTGGATGATAGAATTATAGTACCTTTTAGGCACCTATTTTTGAGGATGTACAGCATATGTTAAAGGAAACAAAGAAATCTGATATTAGAAGCTCATATATAGATACGTGGAAAATATTTTCTAGTTGGAGCTATGGAAATAATTGGTAGTTTTTTAATGCCTGAATACCTCTGGTTGTATAGTATTTGTGTGAGTTACCACCCTCTAGCTGTCCTTACCCATCTATCAAAACTCATTATTTGTCCATTTCTGTTTGCCTGTCCATAGATAAGATCCATAGATACTTCGTAAGTAGTCTCAAGTAGGTTTCAGCTTCTGAAAGGGGTTTAGCATATCCATCCACCTAGAAAGTAGTTAGCTTCTCCTTGTGATTTTAATTTTGTTTTGGAAAAACTAATACTTTCTCCATTTGATCCAGCTCATCAGGCTGAACTGAGGTTCTTAACTTGAAAAATAGTATTGCTTTTTGCTTCAAACTCATGCAAGAGTATCTGAGAAACAAGCCCTTATGTTGGGTCAAAAGTATCTCATTTTTTATAAAGATATGGTATCTTTGAGAAGAGTTTAAAATGAGTCAAAACTATTTATTTCCTGGTCTTTTTCTATAACATAAAAATGAGACAGAACAAGTCTTGCATACTCTGCATGTCTACAGACAGCTCAAATACTATTTTGATATAAGCAAAACCTTCAGTAAGGTTGGTCAACTATTCATTTTCTATGAGGGTAAGAAAAAGGGACAACCACTGTCAAAACAGACAATTTCCAAGTGGTTGTCTTATGCTATAAGCTTTTGTTATACCCACCACAAATCACTTACTGACAGGCTTACAGCCAATTCTACCAGGGCCTAGGCTTCATCTGTGACTTTCTGGAAAGGGATGGACTCTAGTAGCATCCTAGGGGGAGCAATTTGATCCTTTGTACATAGTTTCACAAACTAGATTTTTTTTCCAGATTTAGTGCAGGTTTTGCTAGGACCATTATCCACAGGCTCCTGGACACGTGTCACTCTGTCTTCCTCCTTTCTGGCTTTCTTAGTTCTGGTAGTGCAACAGTGATCTAATGGTAAACATAGTACAATTGTGTAAGTGAACTTACAACAACAATAGATGTTCATATAGCTCATTGTAGCAGTTGCTGCACCTTTCTATCGCTAATGTTTTATGCCATGTTTTTCTTTTTTTTTTTTTTTTTTTTGGACAGGGTGTGTGTGTGTGTGTGTGTGTGTGTGTGTGTGTGTATGCTTGTATAGCTAGACAGATATAGAACTATATATGGGAATCCTTCATTTGGTCTAAGTTGTTGCTGGTCGACATCATTTTAATCAAATGCATTTGATCTATTAAATGGATGGCCGACATTTGCAGAAGGTCAACAATCCCTATGTAAGGGAATATTCCCTTTCCCCGGGGATTGTGCAATCTCAGAGTTAGTATATATAAGTTGGAGGTGGTGTGGGGTGTGTGTGAGGGTTTGCATGTGCCAAGCTTCTTTCTTGGTGCATGTATGGTAGCATGTCGAAGTTTGGTTTATCAACCTTTTACTGTTGATATTTTCAAGGTCAAGGTATGCGCTACTTGACTAAAGTGTATGTATGTGTGTATATACATACATATGTATATGTATATATATATATATATATATATATATATATATATATATATATATATATACATATACAAACATGCACGCACACACACACACACACACACACACACACACATATTTTATATATATATATATATATATATATATATATATATATAGATATATGTATATACAGATAGATATAGATATTTACAAATATATATACACACACTCACTCCAATTTTCAGGGCACTAGCCTCCCTATTTCTGTGAAAAAGAAAACTGTGAACAGTTGACACCCAACTACAAATTTTCCGCAGCTCTCTAGTAGTTAGGGTGCATGAAAGGTGACCTAAGGCTTTTAATACTAGATGATTGTCATATCCTTGGCAGGATATAACCCATACAGCTTAGATACTGAAACAGTGACTAATGTGAACACCTACTGAAATGGTAAGATCCCTTACACAACTGTACTTTCTCCATTCGGGCTGAAGGTGTACAGTTTGCCCATTCTCTACTTTATAATAAAATTTGCAAGCTGTCAGAACCTTCTTAGAGAATGCCTCACTTCTGACTCATAGATTGTGTCACTTGGTTATTTTTATTATTTGTAGATTTTTCTTTTGGTTGTACGAAAGCCTTGGCAGACTCTGTTAAACTGATTGTTTATAGCAGCAATTATGTATACTGTTAGTATTTGCATATCTATATGAAAAGTATGAAGATGATACAGTGAACAGGTTACTGTAAGGTGTTATTATACCTGACTAGAAATGTAAATAAAGTTGTCAGAGATACTTGGCACTCAGGTGCTACAGTCTAAGACTATATATATATATATATATATATATATATATATATATATATATATATATATATATATATATATATATATATACCTATATATATATATATATATATATATATATATATATATATATATACATATATATATATATATATATATATATAGATATATATATATATATATATATATATATATATATACGGTTCCCTATGAGTTAACGACACGCCGCTCCATCGACAGCCGGCAGATGGACTTCAAGTAACCGAAACGTGAAAGGAACGAAACCTGAAACCAACGAACGTGAGTTAACCGAACGTCAAAGGAACGAAAACCGAAATCAATGAAAGTCAGTCAACCGACACTGACGCGGAGGTAAGCGAAATGTGTAAGGGATGTGTATGTATGCAGTAGTGATGGACGTTAGGGTGCGAGTAAGGTAAGTGTGCGATGTACACGGTCTGTGGGGATGGGGTGGGTTAAGTGAGTTAGGTTAGGGCTCGGGTCGGGTAAGTGTGTAGTAGTGATATCTTGTGGGTTAGGGGTGGGTTAAGTGAGTTAGGGTTAGGGCTCGGGTTAGGTGAGTGTGCGAGTGACGGACCTTAGGGTTAGGGTTTGGGTCAGGGTTGTTGATAGGTGTGCATGTCAGGTTTAGTGTTGCTTTGGTAGGAGTTTGGTTTGCTTGTGTTGTGTGTGTGGTGTTTGGAGTGGGGATCCGTTTTGTTTTTTAATTATTGTTGTTGTGGTGTGGAGTGTATGAGGTGTATATCGTAGGTAGCAGCGCGAGTATGTATGTAGTTGTGTATGTGTTTTTGTGGTAGTGATTGTACTTGCAGGTATGTGTTGTTTAGTGCTAGTATGTAGTTTAGACTTGTCGGTTGAGTGAGTTTCGTTTATGTTAGTTTTCGTTGTTTTGACGTGTCGGTTAATTGAAGTCCATCTGCCGGCTGTCGATGGAACGACGTGTCGTTTATCTGATATGAACCCATATATACACATACATATATATATATATATATATATATATATATATATATATATATATAAAATATGTGTGTGGATGTGTATGTGTGTGTGCGTGTGTGTGTGTATGTGTATGTGTGTGTGCATGTATGTATATGTATATATATACATATATAGATCTACTTTGACCCATCAAATTTACACTTTAGCGAAACTGAGTTTCGTGAGATCAGTTTCACGAAAATGCATTTAACTGAAAATGCACTTTCGTGAAACTACAGTTCACTGAATAGAATTCCTGGTACAGTGGTGCAGGTACGGTGTTCCTTAACTGATGTATGGGAGGGGAAGTTGCTGTTGTAGATCGCTGCACAGTGATGATAAGGGAATATTCCCTTTTCCCCACTGTAGTGTGATACTGCAGTTAGTATATATTAGTAGTGGGGGTGTGGGGGGTGCAGGGGCTTGCCTTCCTGTATAAATGAGTTTAGTGTATTTTTTTTTTTTTATTATTATTGTTCGGTTAACTGTAGTTTCATGAAAGAGCATTTTCGGATGAATCCACTTTCGCAAAACTGGACTCGTAAAACTAGGTTTTGCTAAAGTGTAAATTTGATGGGTCAAAGTAAACCCATATATAGATATATAGATATATAGCTATATATATATATATATATATATATATATATATATATATATATATATAGACATATATAATATTATTAAAATGTATAAGAAAAATGCTCAACAGGCAGAAAGAATGCATGTTTATTATGTTGAAAGGTATGCATTCTTTAGCTGGCTGTCGCCTTTATTATTGTAAATTAATGCAATTTATATATTTCTGTGTAGTAGAAAACAATACACTGTGGTCATGTCTTCACTGATTTGGTGATTGCTGTAGCTTGGACAGAAAATCAAAGATTTTAGTGGCGCAAAAAACTTAATCACTGCTCCATAGCAGTATCCAAAGTAACAGCTCAACAACAGAATACGTTCTGTGAACAAGATTTGCTGACTCTAAACCAACCCTAGGATTCATTAAACTCAAAGCAGGAATAGTGCTATTCCTGCACAGAGCAGATTGTGCCAGTGCAGAACAGCAGCACACCATGCATATTCATGAAGGCACGCTGCTGTATAACCTGCAAGTGCATGATCTGTGAACAAGTGCAGGGGCATGTCCAAGCAGTGCTCGCACAGTACACATGCCCCCTGCACTTTAGAATTGCCATACAGCAATTCTAAAGCAAGTAACAGTGTCCACAGACACTGTTATCACAACATAACAGTGTCCATGGACAAAATACATTAGAATACACACAGAAGCACAGCTCCCCACATTGGTCCAGCACAGATAATGTCCACAATCGTATGCCAGTGTACATGCCGGCATAACAAATAAGTAAGCATGTTCCTGAGAGGAACATGTAAAATAATACCCCTGTGTATGATGTAGTTTCTCCAGATGTCCTGCCCTAAGAGGCAGAAAGCAATGTGCATACCCCTAAAGTAAATAAAAATAAAGCACATGTTTATTTTTTCCCAATCTCCACTAAAGTTTAAGCATAGCTGAGCGGGTGTGCACGTTGCACAGTTGTGTATAGCATATCTTAAACATCCGAAAGAGCTAAATAGAAATATATAGCCAAAGCAGTCAAAAGTGAAATAGTGTAGTGATTAGAGCTTTTGCTTAACATGCAGTCATTCACGGCCACGGACATTCAGAGCCCCCATAGAGTCCTTTCATTTTTATATGTGAAACCAGCACTAAAAGTATCTTTTTTTTTTATAAATAGGTAGTGAATAATATATATTTGTTAAACAGGGTAGTCTAGCGGGTCCAAATGTGAGGTGTCAATGTAGTACAGATGTGAAACCCCCATATAAACACAAGTGTCCCATACAGTATAGCTACAAAAGAATATAATGTAATGAAAGCACATAGGGGAATGTTATGGAAGGGAAACGTACATATCATAACATGTCATTAAGAAGGAATCAACCCCACAATCCTGATATTCCATAAAATGAAAGCTGAATAACGCTAAATTGTGCTCAGCTAAGTTTAGACGGAGTAAGCATTGCTTAAATTTGTATGCTTAGCAATAATTAGTGTAGCTAAGCAGATTTGTGCACTGGTAAGCAGTGCTTAGCATGTACCACTTTAAGCAATGCTTATCTTTGGTAAGCTGGTTTGCCTGTTGCTTAGCTTAGCTCAGCATATTCAAAACTGTCCAATCACGGCAAAGGGCAGGAAATCAGCCCTACTTCAACCTTGCAGGTGGGAATACAACCCATAATGAGTTGTAGCTCATCACTGCAGGCACTATTGTTGGGGTTGGTGAGGGTGTGCGCTTTGGGGCATAGCGCTGGGGTATTCAGGAGTCCAGGGTCATGGTTGGACTCCTAGTAAAAGACCATGAAGGGAGACACACACACACACACACACACACACACACCACACACACACACACACACATACACGAGTGTATGGGTAGAAACAGGTAGTGTTAACAGAAATTTCCTCCCCAGGACTGCCAGGTAAGAAAAGGTATATCTTATCTGTAAGAAGGCTGTACGTATACACTGTGTACAACACCCAATGTCCAACCCCAAGGCTAAAAATGACAGCAAGATAAGTACATACACCAAGTAGTCTCCACCAAGAAATGTCCCTCAAGTGTCACACTGTCACAGCTAGTGGTCACTGCCGCCAACACCCAGGGTGACTGATAGAAATCAAAGCAGAGTATGGCAGTAGCACACACACACACACACACACACACACACACACACACACACACACACACACACACACACACACACACACACACACACATACACACACACTATGAGTGCACATATGTAACCTTGACTATGTGAATATGGGTAGAAACAGTCAGGTAGTGTTAAAAGAAATTTCCTCCACAGGTCTGCCAAATAAGAAAAGGTATAAATTAGTTGTAAGAAGGCTATAATTATACACTGTGTACAAACATACCACTGCCCAACCCAAGGCCATAGGTCTATGTAAAGTGAGGTAATACCTGGACAGTAATGAGTAGAGCAATGATCATTACAGTTGTGAGTAATTGAAGCCTATACTGTCATTAATTGACATCGCTCTCTCTCCTCCACCTATCTGCACCAATAATCTAAACACATAAATCAACGGGTATGTTTTTCACCAAACCTACTGTTGGGATGTGTCCTATTATTCTACAAATATTTAAACTTTTGACTAGTAATGTTCCCTGTTCAAATACTATCATTGGTGGCCTGTTGTTATCATTGTAACCTACATGCCATTATAATGCCCACTGTGGTTCCATATATGCATGTGTTCTGTTTGCTATGCAACTGTTCAAAAGCTGTTGTTTTGGGTTAATAGGAACACCCATGCATGCTGTTATAACTAATCCTGGAATGTGTTTTTCATGACTAACCAACATATGTTATAAAACCGCAACACCATAGCACGTCTGGGAAGGCTGATCCCAGCGGATCCGCTTGTCCCGTCTCAACTGGCCATGGCACTGGACCCCAGAATGTCTGGGACCCAACCCAGGACCTCCTCGTCTGCTGGTCCTGCACTACCTTTGGGTGGAACCACCTCAGGAGATGGGGACCATCCCCCCCTTGGGAGTGTGTGCAGACAGGACACTGTTGCTCAAAGTCAGGTACAGGGATTGGTGCATAATGAGCTTTGAAAAGAGTTCAGAGATCAGCTACATCAGCTTGAGGGCCATGTGGTGCATCTTGAGAGTCAGCCTGTTTCTCCTGCTCAGCCCCCAGCACAGCCACCTTTGGGGCCGTGAAGATGCAGTGGTGACTGCCCATAGGTGGGGAGCTCAGTCCAAAATGTGTCCCTGGTAAGTCCCTAGCCGCCACCACTTGTTAGCTTTGTTGAGGTTTTTTGTTCTAAGAGTTGAGAGCTATGGTTAGAAGTGAGAACTGAATTTGTATTCTCCCATTATTGGCTTTGTTTGTCCAGGTTTTTTGTGCTAAGAGATTGAGAGCTATGGTGAGAAGTGAGAACTGAATTCACTAAATGATAGCCATTAAGAGGTGGTCTCTGCTTAACATACAAGGCCATGTCAAACCCAGAGCTGTTAGACATGCTACACTTAAAGAAATCCCAATCCCTCAGAGACACACACTCCAGGGATCTAAACCTTGTCATCACAATGAACAAAACATGTTGGAAGGATAGGTTTCTGACCCAGAGACTCCCCAGACTCTGGAATAGACTGCCCATACATGTCAAGCAGACCACCTCTTTGACCCTCTTCAAAAGGAACATTGATGATTGGATGGGAGATAGGAAATTCACCCTGGGTATCACATCAGTCGCCCTGCTAGACAGGGGTCCAGGGAAGTAAATACTGTGGGAAGAAATAGCCAGGGAACTGTTATGGCTAGGCTTGTATAGGCCCTAGGGCCAATAGCCTAGTACCAACCTATGAACCTACAAACCTATAAGTTTCAGCCTTCCTTTTTTTCAGGATACTGCTGATTTAGCATAGTGGTATGTTGCTCTGACCCTAGTGCATAAGGTCCTGGGTTCAAGACTTGCCAGTGACATGCATGGTGGTAACACAACATTTTATTCTAGCAACTTTCCAAAATTATACAAGCAATGTTTAAAATATGTCCCTGGTTTTTGACCTTTTGCCCCCCCCCCCACAAAAAAAAACTGAAGTTGAAAATAAGTATGAAAAGCAGTGCAAGATGCCTATGGCTTACACTACTTTTATTCTATTTATAGTGTGGGTGTGGAAGTAGACTTTTATGATGGAAATGTTCTGAATTGGGCAGTTTTGTCATTATTGGTTCATGCATTTTGTTTCATTGCCTACAGTACAGCCTACTGGAAAAATGTTCAAACAAATTTAAAATGCGCTCTGCCTAACAAGTGTGCTGTATTATACAAGGAATATAACTTAATAAAGTCAGGAAGGTGTATCAAAGAAAAGAACAGATGTATGTTTTTTGTTTTTTGTGCTTGTGCAAGGGACCAATGATTTGAAAACAGCCCAAAGGTAATCTTTATCCACCACTGGCCAGATGCATTTTCTTTGGATGTGGTGTAGGTTTCAATACTATTTCAATGAATGTGAGCTTCAAGGGCAGAGAAGTTTTAATGCTAAGTCTATTTTCATTGTGAGACAGTTTTGCTTTGTTTAGCAGATGTCTGTTAGTGTTTGTGCATTGTTGTACTGCAAAATGTACAAATAAAATCCAAATAATCGTTGTAGAAGTAAAGCAGTATGCACAAATTAGTGTTTATGGTAAATGGGGTGAAATCACCAGGTAAGGGGACATTGTAGTGGCTGCAGGGGGATTCTGATGCCATATTTTGGTTGTCTGTTCTATAGTTTGCATTTGAAAGTTGGTATCCCACAATTCCATTGGAGTGGGTGGGGATGCATAATTATGTATGCAAATTAGACGTTAATCAGCGTACAGATTGGTAGTACCTATTTTTCATGGGCCTTGTCCAGATTTTTGATGTTTTCAGGTTGAGAGGTATGCATCAGATATATGGAGCTATACATATAAAACAAATACATATAGAATATATACATATATATTATGTAAACATATATATAGATATCAAAAAAAGAATATATATATATATATATATATATATATATATATATATATATCAGTATAGATATAACTAAAATAAATATATATGTGTATAAATGTATATATATATATATATATATATATATATATATATATATATATATATATATATATGCCCATAACATATAGTGGAGTCATACCCCGCACCATATCTCTACACCTCTTAATGAATAATTCTGGACAAAAGCTGTCAAAATGGGGGGAACAATGGTCCAAGAACAGGGACATAATCTACTTACTGCAGTTATAAATGTAGAATGTTCCTACAGTAACGGGGTTTGTGTCAGCATACATGTTCAGAAGTATGTGAGCTCTGAAACTGAAATATATGTCATTTACAGACAGAAATCCTCACATCATTACAGTGATTTACCA
This sequence comes from Protopterus annectens, assembly GCF_019279795.1. NCBI lineage: Eukaryota > Metazoa > Chordata > Ceratodontiformes > Protopteridae > Protopterus > Protopterus annectens. Next base: position 697,951,902 of record NC_056726.1, on the reverse strand, counting down.
CAGAAATTAAAATAATGATTCTGTGGAGCAGAACATACATATGAGCAATAATCCTGGACAGTCTGAAACAATCTGGCCAGTCGAAAGGTATGCTCAAAACCCCTTAATGCAACAAATCTGGACCAGGCCTGACTGGAGGGGGGGGGGTGGAAAGCCATGAAACTGGGAATATATCCCAAATACTGGAGTAGATATGGTGACACAGTTGATGCAGTAACACCCTCCTGTCTGTTGTACCATATATTGACTGGAATAGCCCAAGTCCAAAACCAAATTACTCCCCACTACTCACTGACATAAATCTACATCATCCCACTGATGTATCAGACATACACAACACGTATGGGGGCCAGGCAACAGTACATCTGATAAATATTGGGACATAACATCACAGTAGGAGAAACTACACTGAGCTGCTAGGCATGTCACCAAGTACTGTCTAAACTACAGACAGGCTGACACAACACAAACCCAATTATGCTATGGGGGATACACATGTAATTGCAAATATATCAGGCACTACAGGGATGTAACAGCACTGGCCAACAGACACCAGTGTGAAAGTGCATACCCAGAACTAATCTCATGACATTCAAAGTGACTTACTGGTAAGCCACAGGAAGAGCAGAGTATATGGACTGTGTAAACAATACACAGTCTGTCAAAAATTGCCAGAAATACACAGTCCTCTCGACTGTATAGAGTCCCACAGAATGTCCAGGCTTTGCCCTCATATATAAGGCCTTCTACACGTAACATGTCTGGCAGTCTGATACATCACTGGGATGATATCTGGAATGAAGTCACTATATAATGATATACTATACCTATACACCTCTTACAGCATGACATCTGGGAAAAGCCTGACATACTTGGGGGCAGAGGCCCAAACACAGGGGCATTATTGACATATTGCTGTCATAAACTGAGAAAGTTGCTGGTGTAACAGGGTTATTGTAACATATCTGTTCTGAGGGATATGAAGTCAGAAACATACATGGATGTTACCATTTACTGACTGCAATTCTCAGAGTATGCTCCTGAATTTCCAAGGCAAGAAAATGTGTGAGTAACACACCAAATATGAGTCCAAACTCTGGCCAGTCTGCGGATATCCCTACAGTTGAGAGTTATGTCAACCACATAACACTTCTTCTTCTTCTTTTGGCTTTTTCCTGGTTTGGGGTAGCCACAGTGGATCACCTGTCTGCTCATGATTGACAGTGGTGTTTTACAGTGTCAAGTTGCCAGCCCAGCCACAGAAGGCACACACATGCACACACTCACACCTAGGACCAATTTAGAGTGTCCAATCCACTTGCAGCATGTCTTTGGGATGTGGGAGGAAACTGGAGCACCCGGAGGAAACCCACATGACCACAGGGAGGACATGCAGACTCCACACAGAAGGCACCCCAGCTGAGGATTGAACCGAAGAACCTCTTGCTGTGAGGCAGCAACGCTAACCGCTGCACCACCGTGGCTGCCCTATGTCAGTCATGTAACACTATCAGACTTAAATTCATACAGAACAGACATATCCACACAAACCCTGGCATCTGTATAACAACAATACTTACATTCTGTCCCTATGTCTGGAACATTCTCACCCAGTTTTTTGGGCTGTCTCCACAGTGTTTGTTGTAAGAGGTATCCCCAACTACACTGTGATGCAGTTTGTCACACACCTTCATGAAGTATTCCTCCCAGGTAAGGAAAAGGGGCAACGCCCACATGAAGTACTCAGTTACAGGAGTGTGTTTCCATGTTATTGGGTATGGGAATGATACCACAGCTGTTCCACATGCAATTAACAAGTGGGCAGCTCTAACTGGTGCACAGGCCATCAGCTGCACATGAGCATTACCTACTAAAGGCAAGATGTTGCCTATACAAAACAGATGTATATCCTACATCTGTCTCAGAAAGAGAAAGAGAGAGACAGAGAAAGAGAGAGTGAGACACACACACACACACACACACACACACACACACACACACACACACACACACACACACACACACACACAAACAAACAGACAGACACTGAGACTGATGGAGTATACCAACTGAACCGAAAACAATGAAGCACAGTTATGTCAAACAATTAAGCCTGTAATGGAATGTAGTAGGGGGCATGTAAATGGTGAAAATAGGAAATTCAAACAATATTATGTCTCAATAACACATGCTGTACTGATATATTGCTGAGCAGAACCTATGGTCATAGAAACTGTGTCTGTCTGCAGTGACATAGAACACAGCCCAGGGCCCTGAGTCACTCCAGGAAAGAATGGCTCACATATGACCACTACTGGAGTATGTGTTGCAAAATACTGACTGTGACACTGCTAGGCCACACCAGTGCAAATCATACCATCAGTAACTCTGCTACGTCCAGCTCTGACTTGTGCCTCTTTTTTCATTGCCAATGTCTTCAACCATTATAACATAGCTTGCCTCTCTACCCTCTTGTAGACCTTCCCTATCACTCTTAATGGTAGTTGTCTGTCACAAATCATACATGACACTCTTCCTCACCACCCACATCCTGCCCGTACTCACGTCTTCACATCTCCCCTACACTCGTCATTACTCTGAACTGTTGTTCCCAAGTATTTACACCTATCCACCTTTGAAACCTGTACTCCCTGCATCCTCACAATTCCTCCTATCCTCCCTCTCATCCCATTCACATACATATATTCTGTCTTAGTCCTGCTGACCACAGTAATGCGGTGGTGGTGCTGTGGTAGCGTTGTCACCTCACAGTAAGACTTTGTCCGGTTCGATTCTCAGCTAGAGCGTCTTCTGTGTGGAGACATGCGTGAATGGGCATACTTTCGTTGAAGGTTGTGCATCAGGGCCGGCAACTCGGCACATAAAAATCTACTGCCAATCATTAGCGGACCAGAGTTCCACTGTGGTGACCCCTAACCAGGAAAAGCCAAAAGACACAACACAACAAGTCCTGCTGACCATCATTCCTCCCCCTCTCTAGACCATACCTCCACCTCTCCAGGGTCTCTGCAACCTGTTTCCTACTCTCATTATAGACCACAATGTCAGATGCAAACAGTACAGTCTAGGGGGACTCCTGTCTGATCATATTTGTCAACCTGTCCATCGCCACTGCAAATAAGAATGAGCTCACAGCTGATCCCTAATGTACTCCCACCTCCACCTTAAACAGACCTGTCACTCCCAATGCAGAACGTACTGCTGTCACGCTAGCCTTGTACATATCCTGTAGCCTTCTTAAGGATTCCTCCGCCCCTCCTGACCACCTCATACAATACCACAATTCCTCTCTAGGCATCCTGTCATATGCTGTCTCTAAGTCCACAAAGATACAATGCAGCTATGTCCAACCTTCTCTGCATGTCCCCATAAACACTCTCAGAGCAAACATGACTTCTGTGCTGCTCTTTCCTGGCATGAAACCATGCTGATAAGCAGTAATCCTCACCTCCCTTCTTATCTTAGTTCCACCACCCTTTACCATTACCTCATGATGTGACTTATCAATGCTATCCCTCTGTAGTTACTACAGCTCTGCACACCACCCTTATTCTCATAATCAGTACCCAAACACTTTTTATCCACTCCTCACGCATCCTATCACTTTCACAAATTGAAACAGAAAAGAAACGGTTGTGGGTAAAACCAAGGTGCAAAAAAATGAGTAATAATATAAATACAATGCACCAAGGTAACACACAATAGCGTTTAATAAGAATAAAAACAAAAAACAGAGGTGAGCGCTTTCGCAACAAAAGTTGCTTCATCAGACAAAGATAAAGTGCATTTCATTGCTTAAATAGGTAAAAACATAAATTAATGATGTCATACACCAAAAGTTATTTAAAAAGATAGTTACAGGGTAAAAATAACAGTTGCAGGGTAAAGATAATAATGGTATGGATTGTAATAAAATGCATAAAAATACCACATTAAAACTGCATAAAAGCTATATAAAATACATTTGCATCTGCATAATAATGTCTACATAGAATATATCATCTAAGAGATAAAAAATAGTAGATGTAAGGAATAATAATAATAATAGCGGTCAATATTTAAGGCATCTGGCTTTTAAAAAAGGAATCAAAGAGGTAGTTCTATTAAGGCCTTGATATCTTTCTGCATTAAGTTTAAGTATCCATTTCTGTTCATGGCTTTCTGTAACATTTTCTATGCCTCCACCTCTCAAACTTCTGTGTGTGTGTTGCAAGACAAAAAAAATTGAAGAAATGAGAAGAATCTGTGCACATAACATGATTGGCAAGTGCATTTGTTGACTTACTGTTTCTGATGTCACGAATATGCTCTAAAATTCTGTCTTTAAGTAGCCTATATGTTTTGCCAACATAAAAGGCAGGGCATTGCTGACAGAAACAAAAGTAAACAACATCAGTAGTTTTGCAATCTGAATAAGTGTTGGAATATGTTAAATAAAAAAATCAGAATTCAATACACAGGAGGTTCAGATTCAAAAGTTTACTAGTGTACACCAGGAGGCAAAAAACCATACAAGTACAGAATTTTGTCTGACATGATGCAGGAAGTACAGAATATTTTATAGTGTTTACATTCAAGTTATGCCCACCTTACTGACGTGGTTAGTCACAAGGCATCTACATCACTTTTACTAACAGTATTCTATTCATCTAATAATGCTGATGCAGTACATTTAAAAAAACTTTTCCTTTAGATACAATACGACTTTGCTATCCAGCTGGCCAGTCATAATGTCTTTCTGTAAAGTTACTTCTTAAAGGTCTCATATCAGTTTGAATACAATAGCAGATTCAGACTTTAAATTCACCTCTTTGTTCACTGTTTCACTTTCCCACCAGCTGTGTTTTTATCTTGCAGGGACAAGTTACTACATCAGGAAAGGAAGATTTAATTATTTACAAGGACACGTTATCTTATCAGGAAGGAGCGGAAGATTTACACATTTTAATTTCCTGACCCAGCAGATAATCACTTATGAAAAGCATAACATTAAGCTTGCTGAGCTGGCAGCTGCCAGGGTCAGGGGTCAAAGCACACTGCAGTTTCAGAAGCTACTTGCATTTACACATGAATTTTATTCCTTCTGTTATATGATTAATAGAGTAAAATGCATTATAAACTACATTGCTTTTAAACTAGCATTTCACATATATTTGAATACATATTTTTCTAACAGAATATAACTTAAAATGCCTAGTTGGATGGATATATGTGTTTTTTCTATAAATGTATGGGCATGCACTACATGATCTACATGGAAAAGTACCCTGATGGGTGGAAATACATGTAGTGTTGCGTGGTTCACTATTACAAAGATGCTATTTAAGTGACCTGTTGTTCCTAAAGCTAAAACGTGGAGTATTAGCAATTGTAGCATTAAGATTAGGGACCTCTTGTAACAGGTGCCAGTATTTCCTAATAACATCAGTATACTGGTTAATATTGCTAGCAAATTGAAACACAACTCTAAAATCCTTACTGGTCGGAATGACATTGTTGTCAGCAGTATCATTCTTAGTAGAATGAAAATAAGTTCTACATCTGGTATGTCTCAGTTGCCAAGCATTAGAGATAGTCTTATCAATATCATCACCTTGATATCCCCTTTCCAGGAAATCAGATTTTAAACTATTAAGTGCAGTCACTGCTTCCTCATCTTTATCATGTAGTCTTAAAGTCCTAAAGACCTGACCTTTAAGTACATTTTTTGGAATGTGTCTAGGGTGCATGCTGGATTTATGCAAGAGTGTATTTTTTCTAGTCGGTTTAGAGTAAATAGTACTGTTTAACTGATATGAGTCAGACCTAGTAATGTGTACATCAAGAAAGGTGATGTCAGTGGCAGAAATCTGGTGAGAAAATTTCAAAAAATCAGTGGTAGTATGTAGATATTGTAAAAATAAAATGAAATCCAAGCCATTGCCCTTCCATAACATGAAGACATAATTTACAAAATGTACGTACCAGAGTACTTGTCCTAGAAAAGGATTTCTGTCGGATAGTATATTAACTTCCTCCCAGCAAACTAAGGCAAGGTTGGTGTAGCTATTGGCGTAGGGAGTCCCCATGGCCACGCCAACCTTCTGTAGATAGAACTTTTCATGGAACGTAACAATGTTATTTTCCAAGATAATTTCTAGTAAACTGCATATCAATTGAATTTTGCTATTTTTAAAGCACTTATTAACTGTCAGAAATTCTCTTGTCATTTCAATGCCCCATAAGTTAGATATGCTGGTAAATAGTGATTCTATGTCCATGGTAGCCAGGACAAAATCCATGTCCACGTCAATGCTATCCATTCTATTATGTAATCTTTCTAGGAACATCTTAGTATCCCTTAATATAGTGTGGCAGTTCTCTAAAAGGCCATGTAGGCTACCTTCAACATATATAGAAAGGGGTTCAGTGCACCAGCCAGCCCCTGAGACTATAGTCCTCATTGGTGGCATGTAAAGATCTTTATGGACCTTGGGTAGGCCGTAAATGCTTGGAACAACAGGTTTAATAATATTGAAAAATTTAAAAAGTGATTCATCAATTAAACCAGTTATAAGTAAATCAAAAAGCAAAAACAAAACGTTATCAATAATGGCATTTACAGCAGGTTTAGAAATGCACTGGTATGTATCAGTATTTAATAAAAGTTTTTCCATTTGTTGTACGTATAGCTATTTGTCTAAGAGAACTATACCACCACCCTTATCAGCTTGTTTAATAACCAGAGAGTGTAAATTTTTCAGTTCTTGCAGGGCTCTCTGCTCTTCTGAGGTCAAATAACAAAAAGAATAGTTATAACTATCAGATATACTTATTTCTCTGAATGTAGTTTCACATATGTCAATAAATCTTTGAATCCCTGGTGGAGTAACTGGGACAAATGTGCTAGGATGTTTATAAATATTTTGCACATTGTCTACATTTGTGGGAAACAAACATTTCAGAGATAGGTTTCTCCCTAATAACCTGAGATCTTTCAACATTTCAGTTATATCTGCCTTCCTCGCAGGCACAAATGATAACCCTTTATTTAATAAATTAAGTTGTTCACAATTAAGTTCAAAAGAGGAGATATTTATAACCAGACCTGTAATTATATGCGTCTCCTCTTGTGTAGTTGAACTGTTCCTTCCATCTGGTTGTCCTGGACATCTGTCCATTGTGCGGAAGACTCTTTGTCCGAGTTCTGAAAGGTAGTGCTGCCTTTAGACTGAAGTCGCCCTTTTTGGTTGTGTCTAAAAAAAAACTTGCATCGTTTCTGCTTTCCTGTATATTAGAATCCACAGTTGCAGAGTTATTGGAGGCATGCGGTGCTGCAGATGGTGTCGGTGGATGTATATTCCTTGTCTTATGTCCCATTTTTTCTTTTATGCTATTTGAAGTTTTACCAGCAATTGGTGTAGTAGTTGCATCTTGTTGAATGCTGTCAATGCATACAGCATCCGCGGGAACTCTCGTTGTAGCTGTCGAGTCAATAGAGAGACCGAAAGTGATACCGGAATTGGCAGCTCGAAATGTGCGCTCATTTAAATTTGTGTTATGAGCACTATTGGAAACAAAGTTCCCTCGAGTAGTTCTATGCACATTTTCTCTGGGCCATGAGAAAACGTTATTATTAGCAAAATCACATTTGTCTCTATTCAATTTAGACAGTTTAGTAGTTTGAAGCTTTCTTTCATAGGCGATTATATTATCTTGTAATTGGCTCATCTTATTAATGGTAATGTCTGTGGAGAAACTCTCAGTAATGTTAGACTCTAGAGCAATGATTTCTGCTTTAAGCTCTAGTTCGATTAGTGAAAAGAATTCCAGTAGAAGTTCCATGTATTTGGAGCTAAACTATAAGTTAAGTTCTTGCCATTTGCGAAGTAAAACAGGATAAGTTTCTCCATAGGTGGGCATATTGAGTATTCTGAGACCACGGGGGATAATCTTGACTTCCAATGAAGCTTGTAAATGCAAACGCTGCCATTGTAGCCTCTTATATTTGTACATTAGGTTCTCCAAATTCTTATATTGCTCAAGAAACTCAGGTATGCGTTGAGTGGTTAAAGAGTCATTAAAGCCAGCACATAAGTCCATATTCAGGAGTGGGTTTACTGGAATATCCAGAATTCATAGAAAATGATGGTGATGTCCATTCAAGGACATTTCAGTAGAGGAATCCTCCATAAACGCGTGTGCCCCTTAGCTGAATAAAAACAAACAGAAACAGAAAAGAAACGGCTGCGGGTAAAACCAAGGTGCAAAAAAATGAGTAATAATATAAATACAATGCACCAAGGTAACACACAATAGCATTTAATAAGAATAAAAACAAAAAACAAAAAAACAGAGGTGAGTGCCAATCATGTTATGTGCACAGATTCTTCTCATTTCTTCAAATTTTTTGTCTTGCAACACACACAGAAGTTTGAGAGGTGGAGACATAGAAAATGTTACAGAGAGCCATGAACAGAAATGGATACTTAAACTTAATGCAGAAAGATATCCAGGCCTTAATAGTACTACCTCTTTGATTCATTTTTTAAAAGCCAGACACCTTAAACATTGACAGCTATTATTATTATTATTCCTTACATCTACTATTTTTTATCTCTTAGATAATATGTTCTATGTAGACATTATTATGCAGATGCAAATGTATTTTATATAGCTTTTATGCAGTTTTAATGTAGTATTTTTATGCATTTTATTACAATCCATACCATTATTATCTTTACCCTGCAACTGTTATTTTTACCCTGTAACTGTCTTTTTAAATAACTTTTGGTGTATGACATCATTAATTTATGAGATAATTGTTTTTTTACCTATTTAAGCAATGAAATGCACTTTATCTTTGTCTGATGAAGCAACTTTTGTTGTGCGCTCACATCTGTTTTTTGTTTTTATTTTTATTAAACACTATTGTGTGTTACCTTGGTGCATTGTATTTATATTATTACTTTTACAGATTACAGTAAACAGTCTGGCTAAAAAGACCACTGGCATTTGTCCTAAACACATGTATGCTTCCGCAGGTACATCATCTAGACCGATAGCCTTTCCATTCTTAAACCTCTTCATAGCTATCCTTACTTCCCCCTTGATAATCTGTTGCACATCCTGATTCACCATACCCACATCATCCAACCTTCTCACTCTCTCATTCTATTCATTCAACAGCCCATCAAAGTACTATTTCCACCTGCTTGACACACTCTCCTCACTAGTGAGTTCACCTCCACCATTATCCTTTCTCAGCCTTATCTGCTGCACATCCTTCCTAGCTACATGCATCTGTCAAGCCAATTGGTACAGGTCCTAGTCTCTATCCTTGGTCTCCAACCTTACATACAACCCTTCAAATGCCTCCTCCTCAGCCTTTGCCACCACTCTCTTTGCCATGCACCCCATCTCACTATACACCTGTCTTCTTTCTTCATCTGTCTGACAATCCCACTTCTCCTTGGCCAACCTCTTTCTCTGTATACTCCCCTGTACTTCCTCAAGCCGCCACCACCAGGTCTCCTTGTCCTCCTTCCTCTGTGCAGATGTCACACCCAGCCCCATTCTACTTATCTCCCTTATTAGCTTGGATGTAGTTACCCAGATATTTGCTAACTCTTCACTGCCACCCACAGCCTGTCTTAACTCTTCTGTGAACTCAGCCTCACAATCACCCTTTCTCAGTATCCACCATTTGATCCGTGATACTGACCTCACACTCCTCCCCTTCTTCTAGATCACCTATGTCATCCCAAAGAACAACCTTCTATGCTGCCTAAATACACTTTCCCCTGTCACCACTTTATAGCTACCAATCCCCTTCAAACAGGGCCACCTGCATAAGAGATAATCCACCTGCGTGAATCTGCCTCCATTCTTGTATGTCACCCTATGCTCCTCAGTCTTGTAAAACTATGTATTCACCACACCCATGTCCAAACTCAGTTGCAAACTCCACCACCATCTCACCTTCTGCATTCCTTTTTCTGCATCCCCTCTTTCCCCATTCACCAACATGCCCATTGAAATCTGCTCCAATCACCACTCACTCACCCTTGGGTACATGCATCACCACTGCATCCAACCACACCAAAGTACGTCTGTCTCATCCATAACACACACAATTAGTGGAGCATATGCACTCACAATTGTCAACATTACACCATCAATTCTCAGCCTCCTGAACATCACTCTACCCTACACTCTTATCACCTCCACGAACACTCTTGGCATAATGTACATTCAGGTTAACCCCTACACCATTTCCCCACCCATACACACCGTGATAGAACTATTTGTACTCAACTCCGATATGCACAGCTGTACACCCCTTCCATCCAGTCTCTGGCACACACAATATATCCACCTTTCCTCTGTCCAACATATCAGCTAGCTATATCCCCATACCAGTCATACTCACAACATTAACAGTTCCTACCCTCACCACCACACACCTAGCCATTCACCTCTCTGCCTGCCATATGTGCATCAGACATCCTCCAGGGTATGTCTTTGAATGCAAAGGTTACTACACTATCACATGACATATGTGAGTTACAGCAATATGAAGAAAGTGTCACTAATTGTGGCCCATAGCCCACCATGTATGTGCGTTGTCCTACAGATGTCCTACCCTAACAGGTTGACATGACTGACTGAGCAGCAAAACTGTCATTACAGTGTGCATACTGACACAGAACAGAAATGTATAGCAGGTATTATCTGTGCATGTGTATGTATGGGTAGATATACCTGGCTCCCTCATAACAACTGACATGGGATGCAAAACATCACGTTAATAAGCTGTACATGTTGTACATGTGTAACCTTAGTTTCTTTGCAAACAACACAGTTACACCTCTACAGCTACTGGTTATGTCATTGCCCTGACACAGACATGGGTAGTATAATAAGTATGAGTATCACATTGAAATTGTAGAGGTGGCCAACTGTGTTCTGGCCCTGTGTCCATGCCTAGTACAAACAGATATATGACCACCCACATAGCTGTATGGCCTCAGCAATGCCTTACTTGTAAGACCTGTCTCCACCAAAGTAGAGAAACCCCCTTTGCTGGACAGCAGCAATGCACAAAGCACATAAGTGTATGCTATATTGATTGTACAGGGCAAAGTAGGAGCAGGCACCAACTGGGCAGCATGTCAACCTTTGTCTGAACAAGCACATTAGGTCATAGGTGGATTACTGTAAGGCTAACTATGAGTACAAATTGGACACATCCACTAAGGGTAATCACAAGGCCATCTTCACATATGTCTGCAGTCTCAGAGGTAACAACCCAAACCACCCTGTAATGATGGTCAATCACAGCAGATACACACACACACACTCACCATAGCTACAGCCAACCTGCTACAGATAGGTTTATGGCAAACATCACCACCCTGGATCACCATCAGTATAGGTGGATATGCACAGCATATGCACCCCTCCCATCATCATCATGGATCAATGCAAACTGCCTAATCAAAGTTAACAAAAGCAAGCCCCCTTGTGGCCTGATAACATTCCTGTCTGCATCCTACATGAACCCAGGCATATGCTTCCAGCTCCATTACACACTGTATGCAAGCAAAGCCTGAGCACCATTGACATTCCATCTGAAAGGAACATGGTCACTGTAATCCCTCTACACAAATATGAAGGTTGAATGGTGCTTTATGCAATGTACTGGCCCTCATTGGGGGAACATGACACATCAGGACCAGGAGTACAATGCATGTTCATACAGTGTTGCCAGGTACAGGGGTATGATGTGTTTGTAAGTGTTGGCTAATAATAGTGCATTTGCTGGCTCTGAAAAGATCTCTGGGCAATGTCTGAGGTCCTGTGATGTGTTTCCCTGTGCATGTCTTCCAGGTGCCTTGCAGCCTTACACCAATGTGGAGACAGCAGACATCACAGAAGCTGTAATCTTAAACTATGCCATCCTTTTTGGTCATTGCCAGCAAAATCTCCAGGAGTGGACTGCCCTGTCAGATGAGATTGACCACAGAGTGAACGTGTTGGGCCACCATGGATGCACATACAATCAGGTCAGGCATAGAGCAACTGACCTGATACTTTGTTCCTGGCAAAGGGCTGCTGCTGTAGTGAGAAACTGTACTGCTACCAATGGGGGGCCAGCCACACAGGCCCCACGTATGGTGGCAGAGGAGCTCCTTACCAACCTTGGGGTAGCCCCCACACAAACTCAGACATGGGAAACAGCAGTTGTGTAGGTGGGTGGCACCCAGGGAACAGGCACGGAGCATCCAGGTAAGGCCAAAGTGCACATCGATGTAATGAGGTAGCATTTAAACTTTTTTCTATAGAGTCTCTAGATGCATATGTCAGTGCAATATGGATTAGTGGGTGGGCTGTAATAATGCACACAAGTGCACATCTATGGTGAAGTACAGCAAATTGTATAATATCGTAGTGTGTACTGTACCTGTCCAGAAACATAGTATTCATCTTATACCAATGCCTAATGTCAATCTGCTGACAATGCCTCTCCCTCACAACTACATAGGTCCCTCTGCTTTGCACATGGGATAGCAGCCTGAACCCAGTAAGTATGGGGGTCTCCCTGTTGCGGCTCACCAGTACCTCAGGCATGCTAAAAGTAATGCATGTGACCATGCACACAACTGTTACACTCAGCCATTTCACAATATCTGCATGTTCACCTGTGGTGGTGTTTACTGCATTGCCTCATGGTGGTCATAACAGGGGCCTATTTGCAGGAGATGCCACATACCTGTAGCATACCTCACAACCTGTCATTGCAAGGCACTTGGACAAAGACCAAGAAAATAGGGGGACAAAGGCCCAAAACTAGGGGGATTCTGTAGGAATTAGTGATATACAGTGCATATAAATGGTGTACACACCTGTTAGAATGCCAAGTATGTGTGATATACAAACATCAGAGCACAATAGACAAGTTCAAAATACTGCCAACCTTTCATGTGACCTATAACCTGTAAAATTCAATTGTAAATTAAACAAATCTGTTAGGGGAACAATAATGACACATAACAATAGTATAACAACCTAGATGCATATGTATGCACAGGCTGAAGCTAATACTGTGGTGAGGCAGCTTTCGATATAACTACAGCAGTACATGTTATTGGGTACACAACAGCCATCATTTACAGAGACTCTGATTAACAGCAACTAAAGGTCAGCAGTCCTATCAGGATTATCCTAACATATATCCAGTTGCCTGTTACAGCAACAGCCATGGTTCACATAGAGCTGACAAAGCTGCTAAGGGACCACATGTTTGAGATGTATCAGCCTGGAGAAGGGTACCAAAACATTTCCACAGCATTGCACATGCCATGGAACACAGTGCAGATAGTCATCAAAAGGTGGTGAAAATATTGGGATACAGTGACATTGCGAAGGAGTGGACATCCCACCAAAGTCTATGAGAATACAAGACCAAAAGTGGCTAGGGAGGCTGCCAGGGGCCCTGCAGCAAAAGTGAAAGAGTAGCAGGAATCCCCAGCAAGTACTGGGTGTGTACTACATGTCGCAACAACCCTCCATGGTCTCCATATGTCCTGCCCATAGGGTAGCGTTGGAAGATGGCAGAAGTTCCTCACACCAAACAAAGTCCAGACCTGGTAAAAGTCTAAAATAAATACACCAGGTCTCCAAAAAGCAAATGGGAAAATGTGTTATGGTAATATGGGACCATGGTTGTAATCTTTTGCCACAATTCTGACAGGTGTGTTTGGCACAATATCATCACTGCACATCACCACAACAACAACACCCCATGGTGAAGCATGGTGATGGCAGTCCCCTGCTTTGGGGTTGTTGTTCACAAGCTGGAACTGGGGCTGTAGCCAAGTTAGAGGGGATTATTAACAGTTCCAAACACTGGTCCCTTGTAGATCCAAAACATTCTGGTGTCTGTCACATAGCTATGGATGGTGAGGAATTCCACCTTTCCACACAACATTGGCCCAAACCATACATCCATATCAACAAAAGGATGGTTTCACCAGAACACATGCAACATTCTGCACTGGCCAAGTCAGTGCCCACGCCTACATCCAATAGGATATATGCAGGGCAACCTGAAGAGGGCAGTGCACAGGGGATGCCCTTGCAATCTGACAGTGTTTTGTAAGGAAGAGGGTGCAAACATTGGCAAGTCAAGGTGTGCCATGCTGATAGACACCTTCCCAAGAGAAATGCATGCTGTGATTAAATCAAAAGTTGCTTTAATATAGTATTACTTTAAGGGTGTGCACACTCATACAACCAGCCTATTGTACCTATTGCAGTTACCAGATATTACCTGTAACTGATGTGTATGTTCTTAAGATGGATTGCTCAGGTTATATGTCATATGAAATGACGGCAATGTCATGACCTGATTTCTGAAGTTTTATGTGATATATCATAAAAACCAAGCATGTTAACAAGTGTGTGTACACTTACTATATCCACTGTAAGCTTGGTAAGTTGTTTGAGTAACCGGCTTTGTTTTAAAATACATGTACTGCAAGTTACGCAGTCTGCACCTCCAATTAAGACATTATTTAGTGGCACCAACCCATAGGCCAACCCAGTAATGTATCAGACAAACACAGGAGTTATGAGTAACAGACCAAACATATGAGCCACACATGCAGACATTCAGCAAAACCCTGTACAGTTGGGGGGGTATGTTCTGTAGGAGTTGCCACAGTGCTATATAGGTGAACAGCAATAATTTACATAGGTGCAGTGAGTGCTAGGTGAAGGGCCATCATCTACTAACACCACTCAAATATCCCAGAGGTGTATATTAGTAGTAATGGTAATTGGAAAGGGCTGCACTGCATGATGCTGAGGGTCTGTCCAGAGTTTGTATGTTATTGTCTGACTGTGTGTCGTGAATGCTCCCAGTCGGCTAATGTGAGGTCTGTGTAATGCCTTTGAGGCACCTCACCTATGTGTGTATGTGTGTGCGTATGTGTGTGTGTGTGTGTGTGTGTGTGTGTGTGTGTGTGTGAGTGTGTGTGTGTGTGTGTGTGTGTGTGTGTGTGTGTGTGTGTGTGTGTGTGTGTGTGTGTGTGTGTGTGTGTGTGTGTGTATATGTGTGTGCGTGTTTGTACCAGCAAACCTTATAGTTCCAGTAGTAATTTAGATATGTTGTTTTTCCATCACAGGTGGACATAGTGGCTGTGGTCCTTCCAGCTCTGATACTGATGTCAGTGTCTCTGCAGAATCTGACCATGATGATACTCATATTGAGGCACAGCTG
>NC_056726.1:697904116-697931616 GCF_019279795.1 Protopterus annectens | reverse complement strand
CTGCTAAATTGGGGAAAGGGGAAGTGTACTGAGTTTGAATGGACCCAAAAGCTTTAACTTGTAAACATACACACACACACACACACACACACACACACACACACACACACACACACACACACACACACTTTTACATTTGCCAGGACTGAGATTAGAACTATCTAACTAGTTATTGGTACTGGTTTACCTTCATAATGTTGATCACATATAACCGACCAGCCACATCCCTGAACCGTTTCCGCAAAACCAGAGCCGCAAAAATTTTCGAATGTTGAAAAAAACTTCAAATTTCGACATTTCCGACCATGCCACACCTACACACCAGTGATAACATGGGTTAAAAAGGGGGCGAGATTTTGCCGTTCAAAAATTCGGTGTTCAACGTTTTGAAAACTCGCAGTTTAGTATTCGTGGAAATGGGATCGGCATTATGAAGGTAAAGCATCTGTACTATAGTGTTACACAGTTATCACACATGCGACAGAGCTTATGGGCTGAGACCTGACAAAAGGGACTTCTAAGGTGACTGAGAGCTGCAAGATTGCTAAAGTGGGGAAAGGGGAAGTGTACTGGGTTTGAATGGACTCAAAAGCTTTAACTTGCAAACGCACATGCACTTTTACATTTGCCAGGACTGAGTTTAGAACTCCTACCTAACTAGTTGTTTGTACTATAGTGTTACACAGTTATCACACACACCACAGAGCATATGGAGCTGAGGTTTGATGAAAGGGACTTCTAAGGTGACTGATATCTGCAGGACTGCTAAAGTAGGGAAAGGGGAAATGTACTGGGCTTGAATGGACCCAAAATATTTAACTTGTAAATACACACACACACAAACACACACACACATTTACATTTGCCAGAACTGAGATCAGAACACCTACCTAACTAGTTATTTTTACTATAGTGTTACACAGTTATCACACTCACCACAGAGTGCATAGAGCTAAAACCTGACAAAAGGGACTTCTATGGTTACAGACATCTTCAGGACTGCTAAAGTAGGGCAATGGGATGTGCACTGGGTGCGGAAGGCCTGTTCATTCCTAGATCCTACTGACATTTCTCTAAGTGTATGAGCATGCCCAGTGTGACCTTCTATAGTACATGTGGGACTCCACTCCAGGGATTGTTGTACTTCAGTTCGGTTTGTTTTGTGCTACAGCCATACCTCTCAACCTGTTGGTGCAGGATATCTAGAGATAGCCTATTAGCATGGGGAGACAATGGGCCATATGGTGATTGTGATTATTTTGTCAGTAATGTATGGGTTGCAAGGGTTACAGGGCTTGTTTTAGCAGACATCTGACATATATTTGACACTGCCTGTATTGTTTTAGTACCTTGTGGCATACCTCCTCAGATTATCACAGTGATTTACCAGAGGAATACAGGATGGATGATGCACACACCAAAATTATGGGCCAGATGCTATGCATTCTTGCACAATCCAGACTTTTGAGAGGTGTGCCTACAAGCAATTGACTGCTGGAGCTGTGTAAATGGTCCAGCACCTTGGTGATATATTACAATGGTAGAATCTCTGTGCATGATTTCCAGTCCACAGTTGGGTAATATAAGTAAGACAGGATCAGGGTGACAGTCAGATTCCAGATATATTTGTAGGGGATAAGATATGTGGGGGGTGTCCTGGGTCAGATATGTTTGCCTATAGCTACCAGTGCTTTGCATAAGGGTATTCTCAAAGGTTGACTGCACTTGGAGGGTCTTTTGTGTGTCAGACTATTTGACCAGCCTGGAAGTGTGTGTATGTCTCACATATATGTATGGCCCACCTCATTTTGCTTGGATGGCCACATTTTGGGGTCAGGATGTTGCATAGGATGAGTGATCAGGGAAGGGTGTGCTACTCCCATGGCTGTGAGCCAAGGTTCTGTTGGTGCAGACATGTCACCATCTTCCAGGGTTAGGACTGCCTGCAATGAGTACATTCCCATGTTTAGACTCCTATCCCTACCCGTCGACTGTACAAAGTATCACAGAATGTCCACATTTATGACTCATATATCTTGTTGGTTACCGAAATTAATATGGTTTTCAAGGAAAAGTATTTTGCAAGTCACTAAGGGTTGAAGTCAGATATTACTGACAGTTGACATTGCAGTTTCAGATTCAGTAATCATCAGACATTCCATGCTACTACAATCATTCCATCAACTGTATAACATTATTAGAGCAGTATTTCAAAGGTGTCCTTCTCTTTGGACCTTTTTCATCCAATTATTCATGGCTTTGTCCAGATTTCTGGCTCTGTGACACTGGCAGGTTTCCTCCTAGCAGTTAGCAGCATGGCCTTCTTTGCATTTTGTAGACTGTGTTATGTTGGTGTTATGGACTCCATGACACTCCCTAACAGGGCACTGTAGGTGAGGCATGGGCATTTGCCACAGGTTTGTAGGCCAGGTGTGACAGATGCAGTCTATCTGTAGCAAGACAGTGCATTCTGGTGATCATATGTTCCCAGGCTGCTGGCAGTGGACAACCCTGGGATGGCACCAGTAAGTTGACTGTGGGTGTTACTGACAATCGCTTTCTGTTTGCGTTGAGTCATCACTCTAGTTGATGGCTGGATGCTGCTTAAGGCTAGGGACATGTTATTACAGTTCTATGAGACTATGGGGGAGGGGTGACACATCTGTCCACAATACACATTTACAGAGACTGTGCTGATATTTGCTTAACATTTTGATCCCATTTAGCATAGTGGTGTGCCCTATCTTTGAGACTACAGGCATAACATTATCGACCACAGGTCAGATTGTTCTGGTATAAACATTTGTAGTTTCAGACTTCTTACCTTTCAAAGCCATACTGCCACTGCCAGACCTGCTGTGATATCAATGTGTAAAAGTATGTAGGTGGGGATTTCATGATGTCGCCATGTGGGGGCCATTGTTAGGCATTTCTGTAAGGTTTTCTACAGCTAATCTGCTGGGTGAGGCTGAGGGTGGGTATGGGACCCCCACTTTGACATCTATGCATGTGACATATGACCTCTAGTTATTTGGCTCACCGCATATACTGCAGTGGTATTTGTCAACTAGGGTGGTACTGCATGGTGTGGGTAGGCCAATACTGGGAATACACTTCCTGCTGTCCCACTGATCTGTCAGTTGTCTGCTGCCATCCCAGTAAGCCACCCCGTTCCCTTGCCTGCTTGAATCAATACCAAAGATATGCTATCAGAACATTCCACTCCATTCATTTATTTTGTTAAGGAGACTGACTTACCTTGTGCCTGAGGCTGTAGTGGGGATGGTGCTTGATGGCTGACTATGTTGGATGCACACAGTACACTGCCTATACATGGTAAGGTAGAGGTGGTGTGATGTTTGGCATCCATTTTACTATCTGTGCGAGTCAAAAAGAGAGATCAGTCCCTCGGGCCCTACAGTGTCAGTGTATGTGCTATGAGTTGCCAATTTGCAAAGGGCAAGGCATACTGGGCTCGTCTCCATCTGCCTACAGGGGCAGGTTCAGAATGTTCCTCCTCCGAGTCCTTCTGAACCTGTGGAGACTTTGCCAATGGTGGGGGGCTGTGTGGCCCTTCCCTGTTTTGTTCCTCCTGCTGCAGTTGTTTCCACAGGATCATATTGTGTAGCATGGCACATACTATTAACATGTGTGCACATGTGGCTGGAGAGTACTGCAAGGCTCCACCAGATATGTCAAGGCAGTGGAACCGTGACTTGAGCATCCCAAACACATGCTCTATAATGATCCTGGTTTGTGTATGTGCCTCATTATGGCATTCTTGTGTGGGTGTGTGTGCATTTCTGATGGGTGCCATCATCCACAGCTCCAGTGCGTAGCCGGCATCCCCCCAGATGGCCATATGGGATGCCCCCACTGGCAAGCTCCCAGTACAGCTGTGATGAATGCCAGCTGTCATGATAGCTTCCAGGGCTGCCAGCACACACATTCATTATAATGCCCTGGGCATCGCACATGACCTGAGAGTTGATCAAGTGGAACCCCTTGCGGTTTAGGTAGACCTTACCCTGGTCATCGGGTGGTGCTTTGATGTGGATGTGCGTGCAGTCTATGGCACCCAGTACCTCCGAGTATTCTGCTACACAGTGGAAGAGACGCATATTGTTGGTCCTCTCCTCAAGGGTGCTGGAGAAGTAAATGTGTTCAGCAGCATGAGGTCACATGGCATCCAGGAACCGGTGGAGTATTCTGGATGCAGATGCCTGTGAGACCCCCATGATATCCCCACTTGGTCTTTGGAAAGTACCTGTAGCTAGTATTCTTAAGGCTACACATGCTTTGGTATCCTCTGGGCTGGGTTACCCTCTGTTGGTTCTGTGTCTGAGGCGAAGCCGGCACAGCTCAACAAGTTGCTGAAGTATGTCCCTCTCCTCCCTGTAGTGTTCTACCATCTCCAAATCATGTAGCCTCTGGTAGGTTACTCTGGATCTGAACAGTCTTCTCCTCCTCCTCAGTCTGAGTTGGTTGTCAGCATTATCCTCCTCACCACCCTCAGTCTCTAGCACATACTGAGAGATCAAAGCAACAGCAGCCCCTAACATGTTTTGATAGTTCTGTCAGTTTAAAATTCTCCCGAATGTGTAGACCAGTGCTGTAGAGTTTGTGGGAAAAACCAGACTGAAAGGTGTTTCCATAGTTTATAGTAGTATCAAAAAAAGAAATCTCTTTGCACTAAGGTACTCTGCCAAAACACAATATCAGTCCTCAAAAAGCAACAATAAGGCAGAGAACTCCACGTAAGGCCAATAAAACATTTATTCAATAAAATCACAGTTAAAATAAGCGCTTTCAGGCCATATGCCCTTCATCAGATAACAGAACAGACTGAAGATACCACATTTAAAATAACCAACATCCTATCACATTTCAGTATTTTACCCTCCTTTTCTTTAGGATGGGTTTTAAAGGTACAACAGCATTAATGCCTGGTGGCTTGTCTGCCCCCAAACCCTAGGGGAGGTAACCTGTTTAATGATACTGAATGTGCAGAGACTAGGTGGATAGTGAGGTTAGGGGCAGACAAGCCACCAGGCATTAATGCTGTTGTACCTTTAAACCCATCCTGAAGTTAAGGAGGGTAAAATACTGAAATGTGATTGGATGTTGGTTATTTTAAATGTTATATCTTCAGTCTGTTCTGTTATCTGATGAAGGGCATATGAAAGTGCTTATTTTAACTGTGATTTTATTGAATAAATGTTTTATTGGTTCTATGTGGAGTTCTCTGCCTTATTGTTGCTTTCTGAGGATAGGTTATAGTAGTGTGCTGTGCTGCTGCCTGTGTAATTGGCTGATTTGATACATTCCACCTGCCAGCTATGGTAGTTCTCCTTGATTGCCTTCCTTCTGCTATTTCTACTTCCCATTTCCTCCCCGTTTAAGCCCTGATGCACGTCGCGCATACCCAGTGCTCAAATGTAAACAGATCCGCTATTTCCTGTGGGTTTTTTTTTTTTTTAGGTCCAGTGTATGCCGCACACACCCATTTAGCTAGACTAAACACTTTTAAGCAGAAATGGCCCTCCCTGGATGTGAACATGCTCTGCATTTCATGGAATAAGACAATACAGCCTCAGACACACCCCCTTTGTTAGCTGAGCTTAGCTAAGGACAAACATGGGCCACTGAGCTCCAATGTGCTTACAGCAAGCATGACACGCCCCCTTTATATGTTAATTGCTCCTCCTGTCTACACAGTGATGTTAGAGCACCTACACAGTTAGGTGCAGTCCGACACTTAGAAGAAATTTGTGATTCAGTATAAATCCCCTCATTTGCATACACCACTGTCTTACTCCATAATTACCACACTTACACTGGGCCTTTCCCCTTAGCAACCACTATTCCCTGGTATTGTTTTCATTCTGCATGGCAAAATGCAGATTTCTGTAAAAATTGATTTTTCTCTTTTTTTTTTATTTTCAGCACGATCCAGTTTTGCGTGCCACTGCCTTATGTTTAAACGGCCGAGATCAGCCAAAAAAAAAGTTTTATCTTAAAAAATTAAAACTATTTATCATGCTAATGGCCATATATTTGGCCATTGGCATGCCTACAAAATATAATACATGTTTTATTTCAAGCTGTCATTCCTCTGTTTTCTAATTTGCAGAAATGTGTTCAGCTAGTAACTGAATACATTTCTGCTTCTTACACTATTCCTGCATGGACACCTGCCTGCTTGCTGAATCACTAATTCATCTCATTTGCATGTTTTTTACCAGCAAATGACGTAATTAGCATTAGGCAGTGGTGTCCGTGTAGGAATAGTGTAGGAGCACTTGTGCACATCCTGGGTGCCCTTTACTGATTCTCTCGGTGGCCATGTTCCATGCAGCAGCTGCTGCACTATTCCTATACTCTGTGTAGGGTTTAATGAATCCCAGGGCAAGTAAATGCTGATTCTGTAACACAGCACAATTCAGACGTATAACATATAAAATGAAAAGCATTATTGCTTCCCCTTTTTATGTGAAACTTTTATATCTGAACCTGTTGAGACACTTTATTCCTCTCTACAGACAGGACTTTTTTTCTAGAAATAAGTAAATTGATATGTGTCATTCATTGACAAAACATGGACCGAAAGCTGGTGTAAAATCCTACTGGCCTATATCTTTGCTTTCACTTTAGACAAAATATTACAGAAATGGATATAGTAATGGAATTAAAATCCAGTCTAAATTTTTATCACTTGTGCGACCACAAGTACAACTTCAGGAAATGGTATAGCACTATCGTCACTCTTCTTTTATACTTGTACTCAATTATAAATCAAAGAATGAGGACAAACTCAGTGGATCAATATATGTTGATCTTGCCAATGTAGCTATCCAGGCAGCCATGGAGTAAGATGGTTTCCTGCTTGTCATCATTTTTTCTTTACCATCGGCCAGCTCTGTGAGGAATCTTCATTGTATCGAACTCGTCAGAGTGTGGCTTCACTCCAGAGACCAGAGGTGGCCGTGTTTAAGGACAGACATTAACTGTCCCCAAACCTGTGAACTAAATGGCATGCCTCTCCTCAGTTGTGTCACATCATTCAAGGATGGTGAGTAGCAGTTTTCTGTAAATCCCTATGTATTCCTACCATAGCAGCATTAGTCACTGAGTTTCCAACAGTGAGTCCACCACTGGCACTGATAAGTCTTTTCATGCTCCAATGCTTGCTGAAGTCCACTCATGGACAACACACATCCCCATATCCTAATTCTGGTCATGGTTGTCTAACTTTGCTGTGTATCCAAATGTTGAGGCAGATTGCACTATAATCCATCCTGTCAAGATACGTAAGTCAACATTGACTGCTTCTGTATTTTCTTCTTTTCCCCATGTTGATTCCTCCAGTATCAGAGCCGCTAAAATTCAAGTTATATGGGATGCAGTCAGAACTTTAACTTCCTGTATTACAGGGCTTACCCTATACAACCTAATACATCTATAATTGCCTGGGTCTGTGTAAAATCATCCCTTATGCAGAGGAATGATTGTAGTTGCGCTCCATTCACTTGGTATGAAACCTGTATGTAGGTTGAGCTTCAACAGTGTTGTTAAGAGTGTGGCTAAGTTGTGGTTCATGTTATTTAGGATGCATCCAGAGATATTGCCAGGACCCATTAATGCAGTATTTTTAGCTTTTGATAACACTTTTAGGTCTTGTGTGATAGCTGGAGGCAAGCCAGTTTCAGGCATATATTGAGGGAGAGAGGGGTAAAGTTAGAGCTAAATTTATCGACCAGTAGTTTTGTTATATCTTCATCATTAGTTCACAATCAGCTCAGAGCACTGTTGCATTGTCCCTTGAGACTAAGTGTAAGAAACTTCTCTGTGTGGAAGATTTTCAGTCCATATATCTCTAGTTAATCACTGTATATTAATCACATCAAACAATAGCAGTAGAAGTTGCGAACTTAAACTCGTCTTAAGTCAAAACAAAACAAAAAATAATAATAGAAAATATATAATTGTACAGCATTACTAAGTATTCAAAAGTAATCCAAGCAAGGCAGGCAGTCTGTTTCCAGTCGAAAATCCTTTATTAAGTACACAGACAAACGATCCAAGTAAAACAAAAACAGAGTAATAATTTCCTCACAAGCTTTCTAAATATATATATATATATATATATATATATATATATATATATATATATATATACTTTTTATCAGGCATGGGAGTGGTTTATTATTCTGTAAAACAAAGTGTTATTAGTATACATGTTAAATTCACATCCCTTCCCCCATCAGTGTGACATTCAAGCTGGTCCTGCCCTACTTAGTAGCTGTCATAATAATATAACCCTTATGTACTTCAAATAACATTTATAATGATGTGGTACCTCTTATTTAACCAGATTATTAAGTAGATTACTTAGTCTGCCTGCCTTCTTTAATTAGGACTGCTCTCAGGTTTCTAATGTGCAGAGAATATATTATGACTACGTACCTATGAACCTATGATCTTTTACAAATAGAGTCTCCTTCCCCTTCTGCTGTGCCTCCAGTCTTACCAGCTTTTTTGGATGCTTTTTCTTCAGCATCTAAGCCCCAGACTCTCAGGCCTCTACCCCTAAAAGGCTTGATTGGTTTTATAAAGTGCCAGAAGACTGCAAATTTCTTTACAGATGTCCTTCAGCAGATCCTGCACTGGTTTCCATTGCTTCTGACAAAAGTTCAATACTGTTGCCATCCACCAAGCTTCTACCTTCAGATAAGGAGAGAAAGACAATGGAAAGAATAGGGAAAAAAGTTTATACTTCTGCCACCTTAGTGTTCTGTGCTATAAATTACCAAACCCATATGACCACATAGGATTTGTTTTTTCTTTCTAAAGCCATTCAAGAAGTTTCTCATCTCCCAGATTCTGATGTTAAAACTCAGCTGATGTTTCTTTTAGGAGCTTCTTCTCAGGTAGCTCACCACTCCATTAAATGCAGCTATGATGCACCAGAAGCATCTTTCAGGGGAGTTTCATCTGGCTCTGTTCTTAGGAGGCATCATGACTGAGGCTTCATCCACTTCCAGATGATATCAAAGCAAAATTAATGGATGCTCCTTTAGACAATAGTGATTTGTTTGGGGCTGCAGCTGCAGATTTGTTTAAGTCTTAGCATGAGAAATGCAAGGAAATACAGGACTTAAAACATGTCTTTGTTTTGCCTGTTCCCAAATTTTAGAGGAATTATCCCTCAAAGACTTTCTTTGTTAAAAAAGAGTCTCACCTGCCCACTTCCAAAAGCAAAAAATGAGCTAGGAGAGCTCTTCAGTCTAAAACCGCTCAGCCAGTTCCTACCCAGAAGCAGCCCTTTGCAGACAAGTCAGGTAGTCTGTGACTACCACACACATCTCAGTCTTGTTCCTCTTTCTCTACATTTTTCTCTGTCTCTTCCAGTTTGGGAAACTATTACTCAAGACTCATGGGTTCTTTACATTGTCAAACAAGGGAACTTCATGATCTGGAAAACTCGTCCTCCATTCATGGGCATCCACAACCACCTCATGACCAACTGCATCTATTTCCACAGGTGCTTCAGGAGTTGCAACATCAGGGAACAATTCAAGAAGTCCCTGCGCCCCTCAGGGTAAGAAGATTTTACACCAGGATACTTCTCGTACTCAGAAAAGACAGCCCATGGAGAACCATTCTGGATCTTTCTCACCTCAATACTTTTCTAAACGTTTCTACCTTCTGCATGCTGTCCTTGCAAACCTTATTTCCTCTTATTCTTTCTCAGGCTTACACGCCATCTCTGGATATCAAGGATGCTTATCTTCACATGCCCATTCATAACCTTTAGAGGAAATGTTTACATTTCTCTATTGCTTCCTTGCACTTTCAGTTCTCAGCTTTGCCCTTTGGTCTTTCTACTGCCCCAAGGGTATTCACAAAATGCCTCACTCCAATTATTGCTTACTGCAGACTTCAGGGCATCCAGGTTTACCCTTACCTGGATGATCTTCTATTTCTAGCTCCTTGTCCAGAGACCCTGGAACAAAATGTACAGTTCACTATTTCTCTTCTGCAAATGTTGGGGCTCACAATAAATTTCAAAAAGTCCTTTCTTTCCCCCTCAGAAGATTACATCTTCCTGGGGTGCAGGTTGCAGACAGATATCATGCTGATATCTCTTCTGCCTCCAAAAGTTCAGTCTCTCATTTCCCACTGCTAGAGACTTCTCCCTCTTCCTTCTCTTACAGCCAGGGAGTTTCTCAGCCTCCTGGGTTTCATGGCATCCACCATTCCCATGCTCCCTCTGGCCAAACTTTTCACATGCACATCCACTGAAGTTTGTAGTTTTTCTTTTCCCTTGTCTCAGAAAGGAACACCTTTGTTAGATTCAGCAGATATCCCTGAACCCAGGCCTTCTTTGCATCGTCCTCTTCCAACTCAAGAGTTTACAGATGCCTCAGACCTAGGATGGGGGCAAACTTTGCTTCCATGAAGGTACAGGGCCTTTGGTCTCCTTCTGAAAAGGAGGACCATATCAACATCAAACAGATGAGAGCTCTCATTTCAGCTCTTCAAGTTCTCCATCCTCCTTTTCATCCAGGATCTCTAAAACTGTTCACAAAAAACACCACAGTTCTCTGCTATGTAAACAAAGAGGGCGGGGTGAAGTCATATCTTCTGTGCAAGTTAGCTCTCATGGCTTTTGAACTGGCAGTTCAGTACCAGGTGACACTTCAGGCTCCAGTCAGAATTCTGTGGTAGACAATCTGAGCAGATCCATGACTCAATCCCATGAATGGATGCTTCACACAGATGTGTTTCTGGATATTGTTCTCCGGTGGGGTACTCCTCAATTAGATCTATTTGCCTCCCGTCTGAACAGACAACTTCCTCGTTTTTGAGTCCCAGATCCTCTGGTTTGGAAGGTGGGCACCCTATCAGTTTCTTGGAGGGGGATGCTTCTTTATGCATTTCTTCCCTTTCCTCTCATTCAGAAAGTCCTGTTCAGGATTCAGCATGACAAACCAAAAATCTTGCTGGTGATTTCTTTTTGGCCAAGGCAGCATTGGTTCCCTCTTCAGCTGCTTTTAGCCAAGGGCATTCATCACAAGTTACCTTACATAGTGGACCTTCTCACACAGGACAAAGGATCTCTTATACATCCACATCTGTCAACTCTGCAAACATGGGAACTGGCTCTGCCAGGATTTGCACTGGCACCTCCATACCCAAGGTCAGAAGTGGTGCTAATACATGATGGTGACTGCTGTCTGCTGGGTCCGTGTCCCCCGCAGAAGCACTCAGGACCATGAGCCCATGGTCTGCCAAGTTGTGTGTAGTGCTGGATGTACTGCTACTATGGGAGCCTAATTGTGCATGGCCATGTAGACTCTCATCAGATGCAGTTGCTGCTGCTCCACTCCAACCACACGTTCCAGCACAATCAATGTGTGGTCCAAGACAGACACTGTCTTAGCATACCTTCTGTCCACTGCATCAGTCAACTAATCCAGGGTGTCCTCAATGCAGTGGAGGCAGTCACAAATGTCAGACTGTGCTCATCGATAACCCTAAATATACATCTGGTGTTCCATTTAGAATGTGACTGTGCCTTCATGACAGACCAAAACATGCGCCAAGTGACTCATGATGTGACACCTGCAATAGGTGGTGGACAAACAGCAGGCCTCCTACAACCAAACCTATCAATCTGCCTGTGCGGGACCTCACCAGCTCTCTGGCTATGGCTAGTGTCTACAGTTACTGTAGCCATCGGTGTCACAGATTCCTGTTCATTGTCCCCACCCTCTGACTGTCCAATATCTGTGGCCTCTGAGGAGTGCGGCATACTGACTGTGTGCAGTAACAATGAGGGCAGAAGAGAGATGTTAACCTCCGGGACAGATTCAGCCCCCAAATCCCCCACCTCTGCCACATTTCAGGTACCATCATCATCAGAGTCTGAGGAGACACTGGCATCTGGTTGTGTAGGGGACAGAGACCAACCACCCTGGTCACCTGTGATAACAAAGAAAAAGCAGTACATTACTACCTGCACTATTATGCTCTGCAGTACTATGCTGTGATATATGTAAGGCTCTATACACTGTCATCACCATGACAGACCTGTTGATAACTCAACCTCATATATTAGGACTGTAGGAAAGTACTCTTCCCACTAATAGCTGCAGTTACTTATACATAAATTCTCATTACACTACGATCTCATCAGCAACAGTAAGGTACACTGTTGACATTAGTGTAGACTCTGCACATTTGACACATATGACACTCTGTTCTGTCATGACAATACCTTCAGATCCATCAGTGTGGTCACTCCTACAAGGCATAGGTATGAG
Source organism: Protopterus annectens (assembly GCF_019279795.1). Taxonomy (NCBI): domain Eukaryota; kingdom Metazoa; phylum Chordata; order Ceratodontiformes; family Protopteridae; genus Protopterus; species Protopterus annectens. Next base: position 697,919,287 of record NC_056726.1, on the reverse strand, counting down.
TCTAACATGTGTACAGTCAGACAATATGTGTGCATTTGGCAATCATGCCAACAGGACAGCAATGCAGGCAGCAGTCCTGGGATGACAGTCTAAGGATTACAATGCTGTAAACATACATAAGTAAGAAAACAGTGTCAAGCTTACCAGGAGAAGGACTATGGTCTTGTGCGATACCTGACAGACCTGTGAAAAGTTGTGGGAGAGGTAATGTCAGTACCACTGCGTGTTCCATAACCACATGGTAATAAATCCATATATCACATATTTACAGTTGTTACTGTGTTAATTGTTATAGTGGTCAAAATCTGAGTATGACAGTCAAACTGCAGTTAAAGCCTTCTCCCCTCCCCTTCTAAACAGACAGACCTGACACCCATGTAAGTCTATGTACACCCTGACACACTGAATGCTACTGTATTGCAGTGATGATCAAACTGATCTTACATGCACAGTCCTCTGCCGTGGAAACCGTGGCACCCACATCCATGATGCAGGGTGTGATGGATGCCTGGGAGCTGTCGTGTGTGCCTAGATTTGCCAGGAAATCCTCTGTGGCTGAGAGAGGTTGTTCCACTGCAGGCCCTCCTCCAGTGATGCCTCAATCCCTGGCTACATCTGCTTTTCTTCTGTGTGCAGCATTGATCATGTTCATTGCATAGTGTTGCACAGGCTCATATGTCCTGTCCTGATGACAAGGTCAGACTACAACACATCCTGCTGTTCCTTGTTGAGCCACCCCCTGGACAGTAGGCTGATGTAGCCCTTTCAGTATCAATTCATTCTCTGTATCTATGAAAGCTGCACGGCATCGGGCATACATGTTTCCTGAAAGACAACAACATGGGAACACATGTCAGGTTCACATACATGGAAGTACTCTATGTAGAGATCCAGCAAGGACAGAATGGCTGGCAATATCCACTACGTGATCACATACATCATATTCCACAGTGTGCAAATATGCTAAGCATGTGGGTGCAACTAGAATGCTATCGATAGTCAAGTATTCTTGTTTGTGTCATGACAGATAGTGCTGTATGATCATACAGCCCACACAGTCTATTGTACTGTGTCCCCAAGGGCCAACCACCCTGATAATATGTGAAAACTATTGTACCAAACAAATAGCAGTGTGTGATTACAACTACTATAAAGGGGAAGTGCCATGAACCCAGTGTGCCACACTGACATTATACATTCCACCTTTGAGGTATAGCACATCCGCTATATATGCAACAAATCTGGAGATCATTGACATGCCATTATCACAGTTCTAAGAATGCCTTATTGCTGTGATCCCTATCCCCTTAAGTATATTCAACCATCTGCATCCTGATGTAAAAAATGGCTACATACCTGATGGAGTGCAGTACTCCTCTGCTGATATGTGCTGATAGCTAATATTTTGCATACGCATGTTCTGTGTGATGAAAGTCTCATACAGACTGTTTCCCCATAGCCAGCTGCTTGCCTTTTTAACATGCTTCTCATCAGGAGGTGATTGCCTCTTAACCAGACTGTAGTTCTGAAATGCTAATTGCAGCCAACACAGCTGATTTGCACTATCAGTCAATCACATGCAATCATAGTATAATATATAAGGCCTTCATGTAGATTAGGGTCCCTTTCTGATATGTTGTGCTGGACATTACTGGGGTAAGGAGACTACTTCATCACAGGGGGTAGGTCTGTAGCAGCAACGTTTATGTAGAGATGGGTGTGTTACAGGCTGCAGCTGCTACTGTAGGTAATAGACATAGGCACAGACTATGCCTATGCTTATTACCTACAGTAGCAGGCATAGGCACAGACTGTGAACACTTTGGAGGACAACAAGCTGTAGGACTAACTGTGGGAGCTGTGTCAGCCATGTTGTAGAGGCAGAGGCAGACTGAGGCTACCCTTTCCAGTCCAATTAAGGCATGAGTTTAAGGTAAGTATGTTAGGCAACAGTATCACTGACGTACTAGGCCACATGTTTGTTGTGTCCTTGAGCGACATGGGGGATAAATAGAACAATATTATAATTCCAGTGCTACACATCACTGGATTTGAACCCAGGACTGTGTGTGGCAAAATGTACTTTTTGCAAGGCATTTAACAGACTAAGCTAATGCCTCACTCCTTCAGCAGGTGTACTTGCATGATTTATATGCACACATACAGGCTGTGACAAATATTTTCTACATCCATTAGTATGTGCATGACTCTATATGGATGTATTTCTGCACCAGGGTCCCAGCTGAATATGTATTTTGCCATTAATGCCTTAGCAGGTGTCTTTCTACATGTTGCTGATAAAACGGCACATTTACCTGCTATCACAGGCTTCACTTATGTATTTATTTAATATTTGTTTACTGGGAAAGTCCAACTTGGAATGAAGCCAATTTTCAGCGGAGGCCCAGGGACTAATGCACCAGATGCATGTCTTTGAAATGTGGGAGGAAACTGAAGCACCTGGAGGAAACCTACATTAACACATGGAGGGCATGCAGGCACTGCACAGAAGGCACTCCAGCCTAGAATCAAACCAAAGAACTTCTTGCTGTGAAGCAACAATGCTACTGCTGCACCACTTACATACATTATTATATCTTTGGCTTTCTAGTAGTGTACTATTGCATCAGAGTCCAATGTACACTCTCGTTTTTCCATTACTTTTTAATCAAGTTTGTGCAGTGCAGTGCGCAGCTCAGCTAAAACATGCTTTATGACTGTAACTGGCAATTACTATGTTTTATTTAAACCACCTGTATTAATTAAGAGTTGTGTGGTGTGGCATGTTAATGCAGTGGCCTGCAGGTGTGATGGTCTTGGGTTTGAAATGTGGGACAGGTGTTTATTTTGTAACTGCGTATTACAAGTTTAAAGACACATATAGTCATAGCTTTATTTAGCTGAGCTTAGCAAAGCTGTGTGACACACCACGCTAAAAAAATATAAAGAGAAGAAAAATGGGGAGATAGGAAAGTAGTGAAATGGGGCGCAAGCAGGGGGAAAACATAGTGAAAGGCTGGCATGGATGTGCAGGAAAGGTGTAGGAAAGAACCGTAGCTATACATTTCTTGTACAGCAACAACTCTGCACTTTGACAGAATTTGTATGTGACTTTGAACTCTCAACCCCAGACAGAGGGTTGAGGACAACTTAACTGCATTGTCAAGTCAGTTGGACCAAATTACGAGTGTCCAGTGGACACGTGCAAAATGGAGAGCTATGTATGGGACAATATTTTTTGGGGGGACAGTTACCCATTTTTTTAAGTTGAAAGTGGAATGTTGGGCTAGGGACATAAGTGCAGGTGGGGGAAGTAAGTTGGGTAGGTGATGATGCATTTGCAGACAGACAAGACAAACAAGACAGCAGACAGGGGTGGTGTATAACATATGAGGGGTGAAAATCTTGGATAGGCAGGGTGTTGTGGAATCTAAGTCCCATGTGCCTCCAAAAGGCAGCATCAAGCCTCACATCCCCACCCATGGGACTGCCTGCACTGCTACATCACTGCCCCAAGGGTGGCAGTGCTGTAGGCTGGGCACCAGGGTAAGGCTGCCCCATCAGGTTGGTCAGCATGTCCTCAATCTGGTGCTGGCAGCAGTCAAAACCACAGTAGACTATCCTGTACACAAAAACTGGCAGCTCAGCCTGGGTGACAACTCCTCCTCCACCACCGCTCCTGAAGGGGAGCCTCTCCCTGCCCCATCTGGCAGTACTACCTGATGCAGCAGGTAGTACAGGGGCAGCAGATGCGTCACCACAGGTCTGGATACCAGACATGCTGGGACCCGGTTCCATGACCAGATGAGGCAAGGTAGGTGGATCAGCTGGAACCAGCCTACCTTGACATGCTGTGATAAATGAGGTATAGCAATAAGTTAAGGTTAGTAATAACCAAACCATTGTTATTATTAATAGAATGGAACATCATATTTATCAATACAAATACATATTAATGTATATTATGTGTAACACAACTTTAAGTAACATAACAGTCAGTATGTTAACAGCATGCCAGTAAGAAGTAAACCATAAGGCCAACAAAATAGTTTAACAAAGTATGTTAATATTGCATCATAATAACCCATAACAATAATAAATCATGTTACCAAAATATAGCTAGTTAAACAAACTATGTTAATATTAAATCATAATAATAAATAATAATAATAATAAATGAAGATAAGGCATGGAGTATGCTGTCAGTTTTGAGTACAGTGACTACAATTCTCCTATAGCTGATGTAGCACGTACATACCTCTCAAGCTGTTAGCATCGGTCAGTATGGGCCAAGCAATAACAAATACAGGTATACAACTACACAGAAAACTTTCATATAATGTGGACTTCTATAACTACCAAGGTGTTCTGTAAGCAGATTTGGTAATACATTATATTCCAGGTAATCATTTTTCTTGTAATCCTGTGACTGATGGATTAGGCCATTTTAATTACATTATAAGAAATCATGACACCTGAGAGGCATATTTGTGCACAGTACATAAACTAGACATCCGTCATGCCTTACTTGACAGGCATGGGAATAGAACCCAATAGCTGTGACTGCAGGGGACATCAGCAAAAAATGTAACAACTGACTGCAGCAACTTAGTACAGACATGCAAGGAATACAGCCATACTGGAAATATGGAGATAGGTTTCTTTAGGAATCAGCAGTGCTGCTTAACACTTTATTGGTATTTCTGATTAAGTGTCAGTGAAATGTAAACACAATCATATCTGCTCATAACATGGGCTACCTCACCCATATACCTTTTGTTCCTGGAGTGGGAGGAAATGAGAGCATTATGTGACTGACTTTGTTTTGCATTCTAGAGGTATTACACTGTTATACTTGTCTGCAGTGACAGTAGAACACTCATGCATGGAATACAGCCATACTGCATTCATTAAAACAGATTTATTTAGTAATCAACAATGCTTCTTAACACTTTATTGGTATTTCAGATGAATGTCTGTGAAGTCCACACATAATATCTGCCCATAGAGTGGTCTACCTCACCCATATACCTTTATTACCTGGAGTAGTTGGAACAGTGAGCATAATGTGACTATATGGGCCTGGAGACAGTGTTACACTTAACTGCAGCAACCTTAGCATAAACAGGCAATGCATACAGCTCTACTGCAGTGGTTATTACAACACAATCCTGCTGTACATCATTTTGCTTACTGTTATTGGTATTGTTTATTGCAGTACAGTTTTATTGTTCATTTATTGTACTACAGCTCTAACTGTCCATTTATTGCACTACAGTTCTACTTGCCCATCAATTGCACTACAGTTTTTGTTGTTTACACTTTATTGCAGTAAATACTTTACTCTTTCTTGCTTATTGCACTACAGTTAGCATAATAAATCCTTACTCACCACACTCATGGTGCAACCTGGCCAGGCACCCAACATGGGACTCAACACTGTGAGCCCTCCTAGCTGTAGCTGTTGGAAAAGAAGCACACCATTATGCATACAATTTTTCCACACATTCAGCTTGCAGTTTGATAAAACTGTGGAAAACATGACTTACATATTTGTGGGGCATTCCTGGCTCATGTGTCTTGGACCCTGGTGTCCAAGATTCCCCTCTTTCTCCTCTTCAGGTCATCATAATGGTGATGACACTGCTCACCATTGTGGGGGATACCAATAGCACTGGTAAGTTCCCTGGCTAACTGGTCCCAGGCCTCCACCTTGCATCTCAAGCCATGGAAACTTCCCTGCAGCAGCCTGGTCTCATAAAATTTTAGCAGTAGCCCAACAAAGACCCTGGACTCCTGATTATCCCATCTCTGTGCCCAAAACCACACACCTTCACCAGCACCATCTGCCATATCAACAGTTGATTATACTCCAATGAATGGTGCAGAATTCCCGTCTATTGCATCTAATCTAGGCTGTTTTCCCACCCTTACACATCATTGAGCAACATTCAAAAAAGTGCTGCATTGTTTAACAGCATGCAAACCAGCTAAGCAGAGCTAAGTAGCACAAAAACTCGCACAACCAAGATTTTTATGAAGCTTAGCCCCATGCAAGCAGTAGTAGCTGTTAGCATATTTAAGCAGTGGTCAGCACATTGCAGCAGTACCATATTTCATAAATTGTTTTTAAAGTTAAACATATATAATTAATTAAATTACAGACATCTTATCACTGCTATGGACTTGAACCCAAGACCTATAGGCAGCCATAGGCTATATATGTATGAGCTCCACTCGGCTCTGCAGTGCACCACGTCGCGCAAACAGCAACTACAAAAAAAAAAACAAAGAAAAAACACGTAATTAGATAATTATTGACATCCGGTTTCTACTTTTAGATGTCTGGCAGGTGTCATCTGTGTATATGTGAGCACAGCTTGGCATTGCTGCGCTCAGCAAATTACCACACAAACATACAGAAAGGAAAAAAAATCATAAAAATTACATATTCTACATTTGAAACAATTCACAGCATTTCAACAGTAGTGGGGAGCAGTACAGAGAGCCTCACTCTGTATGCATCCACAACCATGGGTATCCTCTACACTTCTCCCTATACTGATTCAATATCCCTGTTCCTATGCTTTCCCTCGGCAGTGCACCATCATTAATATGAATGGCGTGCTGCTGAGGGGGGACCATGGCCATGTACACAGATACATTCCATGTAGGCTCGACACGGTACCTAGACAGAGTTTATTAAATCCTGGGGAAAGAGTTTTTGTAAACAATACCAGAATTAGATTGACTTGAGTAAGCCATACGCATTGCAACACAGCTAATTATTGTATTCCAAATATAATGCATCTACTAAATAATAACAACAGAAATAATAAGTGTATTAATGACAGCAGTCTTTACTGTTAACTAGTGAATTAAACTAACATTTGTACCAGTAGTATGTTTTAGTGCAATGTTTGGAAGAATAATTAGCATTCTGCTTTCACGAGGGAACACTTATTCTCAGACAAGCAGGTTCACATCAGGGCATTTTGGCCAAAACCCACATTAGGCTCCTTTTATATTATTCTTTTGTATTGTACAGTATGTGTTTTTGGTAGTATCACAAAGTAGAGGCTCCCAAGGTACCTTAACTATATGTACATGTTAAGCAGGATATTTTACTTATCTGTGTGGAAACCATGTCTGTATTCTGCCTGGTCAGTTTGTTATTAATCTATGTTATTAGTGCATTAGCATGATAATCATTTGGCATGATTAACTTCCCATATGCATTTATCATTCTTACAAATTCATCTTCCTTCCATTAGTGATGACTGCTCAGTCAAGTTTAATTTCCCAGAGTACAGCAGCAGCAAACCTCCCTCAGTTCTCATAACCTTCAGACATAAATCACAACAAAATATTATAGCAATCGACAATCAACTTAAATGTACTAACTGGGCACACATCCTCCAAATCACTGACACCAACTCCATGGCTATTGGAATTACTAACACCTCAAAGACAAGTTAAGTTTCAAAAAAGCTGGCTCCTACCAATGGATTATTAAATAACTTAAAGATCTCTACAAATTGTAAAGTAAAGCACGGTCGACTTGAAAACAGGAATACTCTCAAAATAAATAAATAAATAAACAGACAAAAAACAAATAAATAAATAAATAAGCAAACAAATAAACAAGCAAGCAGTTTATCAGTGTTAGTAGCATTTCCAAAAAAAGTCACTCAGAGATATAAAGCAAGCTCTTTACAGACTCTCCAGCAAAACTTATTTCGCAAACCCTGTCAATTCTGAACCCTTGTAAACCACATCACCAGATGGAAATCAAACAAATCTTCCCTTCAATACAGTATAATTCTGTCTAAATCTGGCCGCTGAAACCCAGTAAATTTACTTCAAAAATATGCACACCTCCTTCCCTCCCATACTTCATTAAAACTTACCACCTTCTTCCACTGAATCTCCTCTCCACAACCAACCTTTTATCTTAAAAAAAAAATATTAAAAAATAAATCCAGACTGCCCTCATTCACCTCCACCTTGACTCTCATTCTGGCTCAACTTACTAACATGGTTCATGCACCTATGCCAAACATAATTACTCCATTATTCCCCCTATACATCACCTATACAACCTCTGCATCTCTACTAATATAATGCCAGACATTTGGAAACTGACACTGGTTACAACTATTCATCAAACCCCACAATCCAATACTGCAAGAGACTTTAAGACTATTTTAATCTTCCCGTCTAGGTAAAACATTAGAAAAACAGGTGTACACTCAACTTTTGGCTATACCCTTAAAAAGGTCATACTTACACCCCAATAACATTGATTTCAGTCCAGCAGAACCACAATGACAACCCTATTCACTCTCATTGATAACATTCTAATGAACATAGAGTATGATTCAGAGGAGCATTTTGTTGTTGACCATACTAACACGTTTGACCTATTGAACTGCAATTTTTCTTCTTTCTTTCTTTCTTTCTTTCTTTCTTTCTTTCTTTCTTTCTTTCTTTCTTTCTTTCTTTCTCTATTCTCCCTTACCTTCAGTGGTATTTCCCAGAACTGTCTCCCTGGTTCAAAGGCTATCTGCGCAGCTGTCAATTCAAAATTAAATAAATAATAATAAATAATAAATAAGCTCCACCTGCTAAGCCCCTCACTCACTCATTCATTACAGGAGTTCCACAGTCTTATATAATAGCCAGAATGTTGATGATGAAGAAAGATAGTGGGACAGTTAAGAGTAGAGTCATTACAGTCTGAGCAGTAACGTAAGCACCTGGTGTAGAAACAGAGAAGGCATTAGGAGAGCCTTAGGATCTTGCAGAATGGGGGAGTGAAATGGGACAGAAGAGAAGGACGTGGCTATTTGATAGGGCATTGGAGGCATAGCTTCAGTTTTGGCTGCTTTGTCATAGATGTGGGTGGTGGTGGTACATTCCTTCCCGGGTTGGCAGGATAGGTTGTTCTTGAAGATGTCTTGGAATGTGTGTTATGTATTTTGGATGACTTACATGTTTTTTCTTTCTTGCAGATGGGGTATTGGAACACTGTGGCTATACTTTGGAATAGGTGGGTATAAGATGGAGCCTTCTCCTTATATATTAGAGGATTTACTTTTGTCCTTTTCTTTGTAGATGTTGGTGTGCCAAGTTCCAGTGGTGAGATACAGCGAGTTCGCAGATGATCATGCTTTGGTGTCAAATAAGCAGTGGGGTCATTGGGTGAGTAATCAGAAATGGATAGGTTAAAAGGCAAGCACAGTGATTCGGAAGATAAAGAAAGCACAACCAACTTTTTGTTTAACTCTAGAATAAGTATTATGTTTTATGACCCCATTTGATTTGTGTTACAGGATAATTTACAATCCATGGTAGAAATAAGAGTTTTAATATTTAAATATCATGGGATGCAGTGGTGCAGCAGTTTGTGTAATTTCACAGCTCGAGGTACTCCAGTTTGATTATCGGCCAGTTTTGTGGGTCTTGCAAGCCATCCTTGTGTTTGTGTGGGTTTTTCTGGATACTCTTGGGTTTTCTTCCATGCTACTAAGTTGCTAGTTACTGAATATTGGATATATTCGTACAGGAAGACATATAGATCACATACGTTAGATGGTTGTCATAGTGAGAATGGTTTTGCTCCATGTTTTAAATCTGAATGCAGGTTTCAATGGAAGTTCTGGTCACTTGAGTGGGCACACTGAAGTTACAGATGGAGTGGTGAGTGAGTAACAGTCAATGCCCTGACGGAAATGGACTTGAAAGGTAATGGTTTTTGTTTTCTGGATGTTTTCAGTGCTGGAGAGGCTATAGGGCATTAGGTAATTTTATTCAATGGTCATTAAGGCACATTACAGTTCGGGCAGTGGTGATTTCTTGCAGATGTATGAAATGTTTATTTGGCCAGTTTGAGTGGATTACTTTGGTAGGGGTAATAGTTGATGTAGTTTCATTTCTACAAGCGGGATGGGGTTGGCATGTCACTAATCTTGTGCTGAACAGGTGGCATAGTATATTTTCATTCTGGTATAATCTGGTTTTTACCTGTGGCATAGGGCATTTTTAGTCTGGTATATTGTTGGTGGCATTCAAGTGTAGAGTAAGGAGGGGTCAGACTGCTAAAGCCATCATGGGGTTTAGGTGCCTTTCTTTTGATATGGGTAGCTTGCGTTGGTTAAATGGCATTTTGAAGTTCTTCAGGTTCTGCATGTCATTGGGCAAGTAAAGGAATTGTTTGGGAAGGGTGATATGCAATTGCTTTAATTTGGTGGTTGGGTTTGACTATTTCTGCTCCAGTGGCAGGTGATGCTTTGGTAAGCATTAAGTAATTACCAGGGGCTGGTAATGTCATGGTAATTATTGTATACCGAATGATGTCTGGCCTTAGCCCCTAAGGTTGGCTAGCTGATGGAAGTTGGTGGTGAGGGGAAACAGCCTGGGCAGGCTGGTTGCAGAGAAGAGGAACAGGCTTGCCCTCTTCTGTTCCCCTTGTGGTGCCTGGTGGTGCATTTCAAGGAGTTTTGTTGAGTAGATAAGCAAGCAAAGGTAAGGAAGGTTTAAAGGTAATTCAGTGAATGGTTTAGTAAGTGAGCAAAGGTATGGATGCTGCTTACTGGGTCAGATGAGCAGGTACACTGTTCTGATTAATATTTGGTATGGACACTGCTTACTAGACAGGATGAGCAAGTATGCTGTCCTGGTTAACATTATAAGGAAGTTTATAAGTAAAGTAAGTGAGCAAAGGTATGGGTGCTGTTTACTGGGGCAAGATGAGCAGGTACACCGTCTTGATTAACATTGCAAAGATGTTTATGCTGTGTTTAGGATCGACTACACTATGTCTAGTTGTATTTAACACATTTTGGTAATCAAAGTTATGTTATGGAAGTTTTAATAAAGGTCATCAAATGTCATTTGGTGTGTTATGTTTATTGAAGGGGACTGGGACAAATGAGACTTGGCACAAGCCAAGTTGTCCTGGGACATCTTCAAGGGGTTAATATTAATGGAAGTTCAACGGGTTCGGGAGATGAAAGGGTTAAACAGTGGGAGGGTTGATTGGAAGGAAATGAGATAAGGGTGAGAGGTGCTTAAAGGATTTAGATGAGTGTAATTGGGTAAGTAATCACTTTTTGGCGTGAACTTGCTACCCTCCCACCCTCCCTTTTTTGTTGGTGGGTTGGTGGGATTGTGGTTATTTTATTCCAGTAGGTGGACAAGAGTGACAGGCTTGCCCTCTTCTGTTCCCCCTCTGGTGTCTGGTGGTGCATTTCAATGAGTTTTTGTTGAAAAGATAAGCAAGCGAAGATAAGGACACTGCTTATTTGGTTTGAAGGTAATTCAGTGAATGGTTTAGTAAGTGAGCAAAGGTTTGGATGCTGCTTACTGGGTCAGATGAGCAGGTACACTGTCCTGATTAATATTGGGTATGGACACTGTTTACTGGGTCAGATGAGCAGGTTTGCTGTCCTGATTAATATTTGGTATGGACGCTGCTTACTAGACAGGATGAACAGGTATTCTGTCCTGGTTAACATTATAAGGATATTTATAAGTAAAGTAAGTGAGCAAAGGAATGGGTGCTGCTTACGGGACAGGATGAGCAGATACGCTGTCCTGATTAACATTGCAAAGATGTTTATGCTGTGTTTAGAACTGACTACACTATGTCCAGTTCTATTTAACAAATTTTGGTAATCAAAGTTATATTATGGAAGTTTTAATAAAGGTCGTCAAATGTCATTCAGTGTGTTGTGCTTATTGAAGGGGACTGGAACAAGGCTAATTAGCACCTACAGGAAATGTTTCCATTATCAAAGAGGAAGATGGCAGAAAATAATTTATATACCCTAGACAGAACATCAACATATAATAAATTTCACATAGACTGTAGGCCAGACTATGGTTTAAAACTACTACTGCACATAGTAAAACTACATACTGCACATAATGGGAGCAGTTACTTATTTAAGAGGAAAGGAACTTAGAAATCTGATATTGTAGGCTGCTTTTGCTGCTTTCCAGTTTGAACACAGATACCAATCAGCAAAGAAAGGAATATGGTAGTTCCAGATAAGTCAACCAAATTCTGCTTTTCATGCAGTAAGTTGATCTGCAGTCTAAGGCAAAAAAGTGCCTGTACATCTGCACAAAGGTATTCCTCTTTTGACCAAATTCCTTTGAAGAGAGTGGACATGGATTTTTAAAAACTGGTTTCATACTGCTGATCATAGATCTGTGTACATAATGCATGGATATACGGTGTTTTGTCAGTCACACTATATCATTTATCTATTGCCTTTATACCCTCAAGCCAGCTATGATATTCACTTTGTATATAATATATGTATATATTTATTGTGTCATTCACTCATTGTATTTATTAACATTTTAGTATTGCCTATCTAAGCTGGCTAATAACTCCTGCTAACAGACTTTTCCATTATCTATAGTTATAACACAATGATATGTTGATTGTTTTCTTCAAGACAGGGAAAAGGAAGAGTCATGGAGGGGCTAACTTCAAGAATAGTTATGGGCTTTTCTTTATAGCATCCCAAGGATTACACTCAGGTTCATACTGGGTTGTTGTTGAAGAACCTAAGCCTACCCAGAGTACATGTAGTATTAGATTCACATATTAAGAATGTTACCACATACCAGGGGCATGAATTTGCAGTATCCATTGCAACGGTCTAAACCAGTTTTGGAGATAAAGAGGACGTTAATTAGTTTTACAGGTAAATGTAGGGGGTAATTCAATAAACCCTACATGGAGCGATTTTCCATGTAGGAATAGTGTAGCAGCCCGAACATGGAATATGGCCGCTGAGCGATCCAGGAAACAGAGCTGGGAGCATGCAAGAGCATGCGGACATGGAGGTGTCTGCCAAATGCAAATCACCTCATCTATTGGTGAAAACCATGCAAATGAGATGATTTAGTGATTCAGCAGGCAGAAAGGTACCCGTGTAGGTGCCATGCCAGCAAGAAAAATGTATGCTGTTACAAACCATGTTGTTGTTGTTGTCTTTTGGCTTTTCCCGGTTAGGGGTCGCCACAGCGGAATTCCAGTCCACCAATGATTGGCAGTAGATTTTCACGAATGCCGAGGTGCCAGCTCAATGTTCAACCTTCAATGAAGGCATGCCCATTTACGCATGTCTTTCGAACGCCCACCCAACCGCAGAGAGGACATGCAGACTCCACACAGAAGGCACTCCCCGCATTCCAGCCGAGAATCGAACGGGAGAACCTCTTGCTGTGAGGCAACAATGCTACCGCTGCACCACCGCGAAAATATTACAGGAGTATAAAATTTAAACAGGGGGTGTAACAGCCCAAATAAAAGGTTGTATATTGCACAGTAGCCATGTAAATGGCCAAAACTATGGCTGTTGAGTTGAAAAAGTAATGCAATATATAAAAAATTAAACTTTTTTTAATACATATGCCACGTTTAAGCAGCGCACAGTGATGCACAAACATGCTATCTTGGAAAAAAAAATAAAAAGCGTAAAATATGAAACATAAAGCTATTCAAAGTTATTGCATTATAGTGTCCAGCATGCAGAGTCATACAATGGCAGGTTATAGTGGTCACTAAGGAGATAGGCTCTGGTGTAGTGCAGTATCCAGGGTATATGCAATTAGGTGTATGTGAATGAGCCAAGTTTATTGTATAGCAAAATGGGCCACAATGTCCATAGGTACTAAAAATGGTAGGGCTAGAACTGTGTTGGTGTAAGCAGAAGAGATAGCTAACATCAAAAGGGGGTGTGTCACAGCATGTGTAAGCAGACTGGAGCTTAGCTACGCCTGTTTGCGCTCAGCTAAGCAGAGCTAAGGAGAGGGGGTGTCTGAGGCTGCTAAGCTATACTTAGCCCTGTGGCACTTGTTTTAGCTGATTAAAGAAAAGCTAAGCATGCCCATGTACAGGGGAGGGTCCAAACTGCTGATCAATGTTTATACTAGCTCTGCAGGTTTGCACGCTTAGCAGTGGAAGAAACTGGGAAAAAAAAGGAAATATCCTGGGAAAGGCAATCAAGTATAAAAGACTGATAAGCCCTGTTTCACTGACACTGGCTCATTCAAAACCCTCAGTGATATACCTGGCAGGTGGAATGTATCATAGTCAGCGTATCACACAGGCTGCATCTGCAGCACACCACTATAAAGTATGCATACACCCTTCAATCTGATTTTTCCCACATACTCTGCACCATTGGAGTACACACTTGGTAATTTTAACTGACAAAATGATAGGGGCTGCTGCTGCTCTGCTGCATCTTTATGCACTACAGGCTGAGGTCAGTGATGATGATGATGCTGACAATAGGCCCAGACTGAGGCGGAGAAGAGTGTTCAGGCCTAGAATAACCTTTCAGGGGCTACATGAGCTGGAGATAGTAGAGTGCTACAGGGTGGACAAGGACATACTACAGGAACTCACTGAGCTCTGCCGCCCTCACCGCAGACCCAGAGTCAACAGAAGGGAACCCATCCCAGTGGAAACAAAGGTATGTGTAGCCTTAAGAATACTAGCTACAGGTACTTTCCCTAGACCTATTGGGACATGATGGGGGTCTCACAGGCATCAGCATCCAGGGTACTCCATCAGTTTCTGGATGCCATGCTAACATATGCTAGTCACCACATTTATTTCCCCAGCACCCTCTGAGGAGACGACCAGCAATATGTATTTCTTCCACTGTGTAGCACACTATTCAGAGGTACTGGGTGTGATAGACTGCACTCATGTGCACATGAAAGCACCACCTGGTGAGGAGGGTAGAGTCTATGTCAACGACAAGGGGTATCACTTCATTAACTGCCAGGTTGTATGCAATGCTCAGTGCATTATCATCAATGTGTGTGCTGGCAGCCCTGGCAGTTATCACAACTCCCACATCTGGCACACATCACAGCTGTACCAGGCATTTGCCAGGGGGGGAATCCCATATGGCCATCTACTGGGGGATGCTGGCTACACACTGGAACTGTGGATGATGACACCCATCAGAAATGCACAAATGCCAACTGAAGAATGCAATAATGAGGCACATGCACAAACTAGGATCATCACAGAGCGTGTGTTTCGGCTGCTCAGGTCACGGTTCTGCAGCCTTGACATACCTGGTGGAACCCTGCAGTACTCTCCAGCCACTTATGCACAAATATTCATAGTAT
>NC_056726.1:697841616-697899116 GCF_019279795.1 Protopterus annectens | reverse complement strand
GGTGTTCTAATATAAAAACTGGCAACACTCTGTGCATGTGTGTTAGAATGCATGTCCCCCCTGCAGCAATGTGTGTATGTGTGTGTGTGTGTGTGTGTGTGTGTGTGTGTGTGTGTGTGTGTGTGTGTGTGTGTGTGTGTGTGAGTCGGTTATACCATTTTAAGGACCTGTTAACTTTTCAGTGGCAATCTGTACAGCACCTGCAGATGTCATCCACCTAAACAGTAGTGGCATACAGTGCAAAACTATATAAGCTCCATGGCACACGCGCTATGTATATAGTGCTATCGTATGTAAAACTAGGCAGGTAGGGGTTCTAGTCTCAACAAGGGCAGTTCACGAGTCTGTATGCATGTGTGTGTTAATGTGTTTGTGCGTGTGCGTGTGTGTGCATGTCTGTGTGTGTGTGTGTGTGTGTGTGTGTGTGTGTGTGTGTGTGTGTGTGTGTGTGTGTGTGTGTATGTGTGTATACGTATATCCCCTTGCAGCAGTATGACTGTGTTAGAGCCACCACCATACCTCTCAGCCCCTTAGAGAAAGACAGCTGGATATAGCCATACAGAAAAGTGGGACAAAGGCCAGATATTAGGCTCAGTCTTTAAGTATTGCAGTGACAAACATAGGAAGTACACCAAAAGCAACGAAAGAACAACAGGTTATCCCAAAACAATGCTGGTGCAGGACCTAAAAAACTTCAGCACAGCTCAAACAGTGAAGCTTCTTTATTAATTTATACAATACAAACACTCGACTGGTTAAGCGCTTTCATCTGACACTGACATCAGGTTGTGAGAGGGACACACTCCAACCCCTATGGTCACCTGTGAGGGTAAGACAACATGACTACATTAATTCCTGCACTATAATGTTTGCTGATCCACACACACAGACACACACACACACACACACACACACACACACACACATATATATATATATATATATATATATATATATATATATATATATATATATATATATATATATATATATATATATTCAGATGAGGTGCCACAAAGGGATTATATAGACCACACCTTCTGACTGATGCCATGCACAACACACAATCAGACCACAACAGACACACTTTGGACAGGCCCTCAACAACATGCAGTGCAGTTACATCCAGTTAATGTTGCTAGTGCTGTACACCTGTGAGATATGTGGCAAGTCAGAATATGTGATGGGCCTTCACCTAAAACACATTGCACCCTTTTACACAATAGTAATGGACCCCTGTATAGCAGACTGGCTATACCTTTACAAACGTACATGCTAATATGTTACAGCTCCTGCAAATATGCTACTGTGATTACCAATATGTTGCAATGCAGTGAACCCCACCACAAGTGAACATGCACTTGTTACAATATGGCTAAGATTAACAGTAGTGTCCATGGCAAACTGGCAGCCCTTAACATACCTAGGGTATAGATGAGCCATGACAACACAGTTCCAAACTCACCAGCTACAGGATGATGGTCCTCAGCCACACCAGAGGTACCTATGGATTTGTGAGTGAGAGGTATTGTCAGCAGACACAGGTGGCATTGATACAGGATAATATGTGCATTTATGGACATGTACAGTACAAACTGTGAAACTACCCAAATTGTGACATTCACAATATGTGTGCACACATGTGCATTACAAAACCCCACCCACAAATACAGATTGACTTGACATGACTAGCATATAGTCATACCCTTTGGGAATAACAAAGTGCCCACAAATTACCACATAGGTGGTAATCCATTAAGTATGGAAGAAGTAATTAGGGACCTAGGGACCCAAGTTAATAGTAATCTCTCCTTTGACAATCACATTGCCAAAGTGGTTAGAAAGACCTTCTATATAGCCCATCTTACCATGAAAGGATTCACATCTAGATCAAGGGAGGTCATGGTGCCCCTGTACTCTTCCCTCATCAGGCCCATAATTGAGTACAATGCCCCATTTGGGATGTACCTTACCCAACACCTGCAGCAACTAGAAAAACCCCAAAAGTACCTCACAAAGAGGATCAAGGTTCTCAAACAAATCCCATATGCTGCTCGGCTAAAGAAACTTCAGCTCTACTCAGTTGCATACCGCCTACTCAGAAGCGATCTATGCCTGACGTACAAAGCCATGTCCAACCTGGAATTAATGGACATGCTCCACCTCAGAAAATCTAAATCCCTTAGAGCTACGTGATCGAGAGAATTGAACCTCAGCACAGAAATAAATAGGACATGCTGGAGGGACAGATTCATAACCCAGAGGCTCCCTTCACTCTGGAATAAAATCCCAGTCCATGTTAGGCAGAGCCCCTCACTGACTCTCTTCAAGAGGAATCTTGACGAGTGGATGGGAGA
The DNA here is from genome assembly GCF_019279795.1 of Protopterus annectens. NCBI lineage: Eukaryota > Metazoa > Chordata > Ceratodontiformes > Protopteridae > Protopterus > Protopterus annectens. The sequence goes on along the minus strand of NC_056726.1, from coordinate 697,896,759 downwards.
TCGTAGGTTCACCCCGGGGGTCACTTCTGTGTCACTGCTAGACAGAGGCACAGTAAACTAACCTTAAAAAGGGCACAGTAAACTCATTCTAAGGGGTGGCAAAAGCCAAACACACTCTGGCTAGGCTAGTAAATGCCCTAGGGCAGATAGCCTAGTATGAACCTATGAACCTATGAACCTATATATGCACAGGTATGTAGAGACTGCCACTATGAATGCTACAGTATTAACATGATGACCACTGGAGGCTTACCTGGATGCTCCTTGGCTGTAGAATCTGTGCCACCCACCTCCATGACATATGTTGTGATAGTTTCTTGTGAGCTCATGGCTGAACTCAGGTTTGCCAAGAACTCCTCTCGACTGAGAGTGAGGGCTGTGTAGCAGGCCCTCCCCTGGTGCCAACATGTTCCCTGGCCACAGCTGCTGCCCTTTGCTGTGCATGATTTATTATATCAGTAGGATGGTGTCAGACCTGTTCATAGCTCCTGTCCTGGTGGCCTATATCATTCTCTGTTGCTACAAGGTCTCCCCACAGTGCAGTGCATTCTTGCTGGTTATTTTATTTTATTTTTTTTTATTTTTATTTTACATTTGTTGACCGGGCTAGTCCAGCTGGAATAATTTCCATTTTCAGTGGAGGCCCGGGGAGAAAAGCTCCACAATTAAAACAAGGTTAAACATTTAAGCAACAATGCATACATTTTAGTCTAGTAGAAAATACAGCTAAAAAAACAGATAAAAAACAAATAGTCTAAGCTATATGGTGATTCCTTGTCAACAGCACCTGGTGATGAAGTCTCAGGGAGTCAATAATGGCAGTGGTCTCAGCTTCTGAGAAAGGTGGATTACGATGTCTATAAATCCCACCTAAAAGACATGAAGAGGGGAACACATCACAGAACTCCATACATTGCTCACCATTATGTACACACCCTGCACATCCACATTTGCCAACACTATCCACCACTAACTCCCACATCATACCCTGCCATCTATTACCACATTATGTATGTGGCTATTAGCAACATAGTGGCAATAGATCATACATTGCCCTCCTGAGCCTGATGTTTCATTCTACTTGCTGCATGTGCTATGAAGTGTTCAACTGTATTTACCTGTTGCACCTATTACTGCTTGTCCATAGCCTGTCTACATGGTATGCTGTGGTGTCAGCCTCCTACTGTTGTAGTAAGCACCTGGGCTGTAGGCCCACCCCTCAGGTCTCCCTGGTCTTCCTCCCTCAGATTCTGACTATATGGCTGGACAATATGCCATAGTTTTCCCTGCCAGTGTGGTTGATATGTGTTTCTTGGCACAGTGTAGCACCTGCCACACTGTCTGACAACCAATGGACAACCATCTACAAACACCACCAAGGAACACACTGTGTGAGAGATGCAATGACAGTAGGAACCTGCAGTCCATGCTCTCTCACTGTCAAGGCCACTTATCTGTCCCCAAACAGGTTGTCAACACAGTCAGTACACCTCACACACCACCCACACCTACACAACATACACACATATGCATTTAACCTCAACATACACATCCACAAAGGAGACCTCACATGAACACCACAGCCGTACACAGCACATACCACACATGGCCACACACATGTGTCCCATAGCCACATAGGTGTCAGCACATGTCAAACATGTTGCACATAGCTAGGGTCACACATAAATACACCTCTAATGTGGAATATAGCCTCCTGGGGGTGGTATACAAAGTTTCACAACCCCAACCCCCTCTGTAGGGAATGGCACCAATATCCACACATACACACATGCTAGATGTGCATTTGTATAGATACATAGAGTCAAGTATACCAGACAGGACTACATCATCCTCTGCAAGGATACATACACCTGTCTGGTGGACATCTGCAATACATAACTGTCTATAACAGGGATGTCATATCACTGTCTGAGACAAAGTAGTGGCAGATGCCCATTTACAAGCAATGTCTCGTTAGTGTGAACAAGTGAATGGGATCATTCCTGGAAAACTGCACACTGATCCCAGAACCCACACTGTCGACATCCACTACAGACAATTATCTCCTGTTCTGCTCATATGTCTGCAACATCAGAGGAAGCACCTGCTCACTTGTGGTGGTCAAGGACACCAGCTATACCAGTGCTGTAGGTATAGCATACTTGATGCCTGACAGAGTCAGTGTAGGCTTCACCCCCTGTCCCTCCATCAGTACATCAGGATGTCCACAATACCTGCTCCCTTCTCCTATATGTAGGGAACAAGTCACCACTGCCATGTGAAAGTCGTGTTATACATCCACCATGGGAGCCTATTACATCACAGGATGCATCCTACATGACCCCAAGCATAACCTTGCAACAACATAAGCCACTGTATTCAAAGGAGGCCTGACTACTGCCTTTGTTGCAGCCATCTGAAGGACAACCACTGTCACCCCTTTACACTAAGGTGGTGTGTCCACCAAGCTGTCATATTATAAACCCATCTGCCGAATTTGGCTGTTCTGCAAGACCATACCAGTTTACAGTGAACTTCATTAACAAGGACATTGGTGACATCCACACATTCCATCACACACAGTTAGGCTTGTCAAGGAAGGGATTATGTCTGTTACACTCAGATGACCTCTTTGACACAGTCACCAAAGCCATGGATGGGGGTGACAGTGCACACTGCCTACCTTGACATGGACAAAGTCTTTGACAGTATAACCCACTTGGCCATAATAGATATATGCTCCCAAGTATGCATAACGCCATATGTTACCTTAGGGGTAGCACACTTGCACGCAGCCATGACCCAAATAATCCACATAGGGGAATCCACACTAATCAGTTGACCCATAACTAGCAGCGTAACCTGGTGTTCTGTGATTGGACCTCTGTTATGTGCGATGTACATGTCTGTGGTGCAGGGGATAACCATTAGCCTATGGCCGGCTATGTCTGCAGATGACTGCATGCTGTGTGCTGTCACCGGATTCCCTAGTGATGTGGTCTCATGCAGACACATGACTGGTGCCAGAAATATGGCCTCAGGCCGCATACCAGGACATGCAGTGTCAACCCATTTGGAGAGAGTAATATCCCCACATATTATCACAGCACTAACACCATACTAGGCACTCAATCAGTCGTGTGGGATCTGTGCACACAGGTCGATGGCAACATGACATTTCGCCACCTTGTTGCTTCTGTTCTATGGTAAAGCTTCTACATGGCCCACCTCATACCTATGGGTATGTCATTTGGGGACATGGGGTCCTAACATTCCAGTATTTCCCACAATAAGGCCCTTCATCATTCACCTCACACACAACATGCAGCAGCTGAGTACGTCACACAGGTTCCCCACCATGGAGTACCAGGGCCTCAAACATGTACCATACACATAAACATTCACGTAATGACAATAAATTCCAAAACACTCGGTAGTGCAGGTCAATAAAGGCTGTCTTCCTTGTAATATTACTGTATTCACCACAACCAGAAACTCCAAAATTCTACCATATCCTCTTTATTGTTACATCGACAAAGACAGATTTAGTGCTTTCATCTCCAAAAACCGGAGACCTCATCAGAATCAGGATTCTGGTGAGGTCTCTGGTTTTTGGAGATGAAAGCGCTAAATCTGTCTTTGTCGATGTAACAATAAAGAGGATATGGTAGAATTTTGGAGTTTCTGGTTGTGGTAAATACAGTAATATTACAAGGAAGACAGCCTTTATTGACCCGCACTACCGAGTGTTTTGGAATGTACCATACACAGATAGACTATAAGCCCAACCCTCTACCCAGTTTCATACATACTCCTTAGAGGTGTCCTCTGTCTGCCATGCAAGGCAATCACGGACACCACATTTTTGGGATTGCTGCATAAATGCAACTAAAGCTCCACTCTATTAACACACACACATGCCCTCAACCTGCTATGTGGTCTTCTTGGCAGCTCAGATTTGTGTCCCACACACTCACCCTGCTGTGGAATGGTCACCCTGTCCACATTAGGCAGGGTAACTATTTACACCTTTGTAGGCAGAACCTAGATAACTGGATGGTTAACTGCATATACACCCTTGGGATACCACCTGTGTCCCTGTTGGACTGGGTATCAGGTGCTGCCTTACATACACATGGGCTAATGTGTGGGCTTGGCATATGGGGGCTAAGGGGAGGTAGCTTAGTAACCTTGTATGGTTGTAGGTATACCAGTTATGGCCTATGTACTGTGACAGGGTGTATTGTTATGTGTCCACACCCAGACTGTGTTGTTATGTGTCCACACCCACCACTGCCATCGACTGTGGTGTCTCCCCTATGGCCAGCGTTACAGTACCATGTCATACAGCCAACATCCAACAAATTTGTGAGTGGTACTACAAGTGCATGTGGACATTCTAGCAACATTTGTGCTACACTTTAACTGAGAGCAGTGCATATGTGGTGCAGGGTTTCCTCCTCATTGGTGTCTGACATCTACAGTACCCAGATGTTTGTGGAATGTGTACATGTGCCTGATATATATGGACCCCATACCAGACATGTCTAGAAACCAGTTGGACAATATGTAATGGGTGTCCCCAGAGTGTGGAGAATGTGTCTGTGACATGCCAGACCCCTCAGAACACAGTAATGGTACATTAATATCTGATACTGTATTCATTCCCTTACACTGTATGCTTAATATGTGCACACTGTTGCTGAGGTGGAGCCTGTATCCCCACACTACTACTGCCTATAACCTGCTGTCCTGCTCCAGGAGGTCACCAGTTATGCTAGCCATGGCTGTCAGACAGTAAGACATAGGTGTGGAGTACACAGTGACCTAGCCAGAGTACATCAGGAACAGTCAGGGACACCTGGACAATCTCTGAACTAACCCTGTATAACATCCACAGACTGAGAGGGGCTCATTGACAGTACATGATGTGATATGCCAGCTGTATCCACCAGTAGTTGCTCTCACTACTGTACAACAGACAATCCAGTAGCATTCATACATGAGCTGATGATTACTGGAAGGACTCAGGGGACAGAGCTGTGATCTATGTCACTGCAGACAGAGCCAAAAGGCAAGACTGTAGGTGCTGGACAACAGACTAACAACAACATGTCATTAAGATATGTTGTTGAGACCTACTGTTGAAATTCCTATTTCCCATGCCTGCATCCCGCCATCTGCATTCAATTACATGGTTAACTCTATGACATACCTGGTATAGTGCTGTACTTCTTTGTAGCAGAAATCTAGTGGTATTTTTCCTTGGAAATCACAGTCTGTCTTCATGAAGAAAGTCACAGACCTCTTTACCATAGCCAGCAACTTGCCTTTTGTAGGCAATGTCCATGAATAGAAGATGGCCTGTGTACCAATCTGTGACTCACACTTGCTAATAGCATCCAGAACAGCTGGGTTGCATTGCCATTAGCCAATGTCATGCCAACACAGTGCTATAATTAAGGTCTTCATGTAGGCCTTGGCCCTTTCCCTGGCCTATGAGGAAGACATTATCGAGGTGTGGGAGCTACAGCATCAAACAGGGTAGGTAGAAATACTGTTCACTGTTTGGATTGATGTGGTATGTCCACAGTTTTGCATGCTATGTTTGGTCATTGTTAACAGACTTTCTGATTCTGTGGCAGGTGACTGTTTACCAATGTGTGTTGGGATCAGTAAGGAGACAGGCAGATGTGAGTGTCATACATAATTTCTATCTGATTGTGCATGCTGCTGCAGTTGATGCTGGTCTATCAGCTGTGTATGTTTCTAGGGGGGACTGTGACACATGTCCCTGTCACCTGAACATTCCCCAACCCTTTATGTATGGGTGTTGTGTGGATGCCTTGTTTTAGGTGTTTGGGAGGTATGGTAAGTCTGTAGCAGGTAGCTGGACATACTACTACACATGTAGCAGGCTGCAGCTGCTGCATTCTGCCCAGAAGTCATACTGGGGATTGTGAAGACACTGGGGGACAGCAAACTGTATATGTCAGTGAGGGAGCAGTGTCAGCTCTTGTGTCACAGCATGGCCAGGGTGAGGGTACCCATAACAGTCCAGGTGAGGCATGTGCCTCTGGTACATATGTTAAGTAGTACTGCCATCCAGAGAGTGGTAGGGGACATTTAAGACACATATTCATATTTGCGACATGTGTCCCACCCTCCAGGCCTTTGGCATGCTACTGTGGGTGGAAGTGACTGCTGTAGCAGCAACCAATTCTGCTGGAGATTGCTGGGCTCAATTATTTCTATGTTGTATTGAAAGGCATGTAGTTGTCATGCAACAAACTGGACTGTGGGTCTGAACTGTGGTTGTCCAGATGTCAGACATGCTAGAAATGTAACAGATAGAGCTACTGAGTCATTATTATGGGAGGTGTAGATGCAAGACATATGTTAATGCATATAGTGTGTTGCACAGGCTTGACATGAACATGTGTGTTTAGATGGATATGACATGTGACACCGATCTGTCTGTCATGCTTTTGTAACCTCAATCTGCACTGACTTGCCAGTACTTCAGCACACAGAATAGGTTTGATGACAAACATGCCATAAATAGGTGACACAACTATGGACATTCTGCAATTGTCTGTGTAGTTATCAACTCTACCTGATATCGTAGGCCTACTGTCAATCCATCAATATGCCTTTGGCTGTGTACTGGTTCGGTGCCTGCATCACAGGCCCAAGTACACTGTAATTTATCACATTATATGTAGAAGTAGTGTCACTGGTAATCAGGATATCTTTGTAAAAACACTAGTAATTCTCCAGAGCTGAATTGGGCTAGTGGTCTAATTAACTAAGAGGGTGCATATGTTTGTTAATGTTACATCATTGTACGGCATGATATATTTACAGAAACAGCAGTAATTCTCCACAGCTGAGTTGGCCTAGTGGTCTAATGTACTATACTGTAGTTCAGAGTCCTGGGTTTGAGACTTGGCAGGGATGAATATTTTTGCTAATGTTACATCATTGTACTGCATGATATATTTGCAGATACACCAATAATTCTGTAGAGCTTAGTTGGCCTAGTGGTCTAATGAACCACAGTATTGTTCAGAGGGTCCTACACTCGAGACTTGGCAGAGGTGGTTATTTTATTGATGTGCAGAACAAAACTAAAATTTGACATTCACATAAACATGACCATAAAAAAGTTCACAAAAAACTAGGAGCGTTATACAGAAATAAGCAACTTCTCACCAAAGCAGCAAAGATTTCAGTAGCAAATTCCCACCTTATCTCCACCCTACTTTATGCCACGCCAATATATACCAACCTAAGGCAATGCGATCTAAACAAGCTAGAGACCTGCTACAACAAAATCACCAAATTTGCCACAGGGGCATCCTACTGTAGCACCACTGTCTCTCACTTGCTGAACTGGGCTGGCTTGAACTCCCTCACCTCCTTCAATGGTATCAACTCACACTTGCCCACAAACTAGTAAACCATCCACTAAATGTCCCATCCCTCCAGAATGTACTCCAACCCTATCGCACCACCAGACCACTAAGATCCAGCAACAAAAATCACTTGCAGGTCACTAAAGCCAATAACTCTGCTGGTGAAGCACTATTCTCTTGCGCCATAGCCAAATTATGGAACTCCCTCCCACCCACAATTACCTCTGTACCATCATGCACCCACTTCAAAACTTTACTAAAAGTGCACCTAAAAACATGCTGGCTATACCCTTGCAACTCCCACTCTAATATCACCCACCCCATCCAACCACTACCTTTCTTTCCATCCCACTAACTACCTTGATTATAGCAACCTCAGATGCTCATAAGCCTACTACTTATTATACAGCAGGAACTTCGTATTGTAACAATTGTTAATGTCTGTTATGTACTTCGCAGATAAAGATTCTAGTTGTCTACTGATGTACTATGTTCTTCATCTGTAACTATGTTTGTAATTAATTCCTATGTTAATTCAAATTGTTAATCGCTATGTAAATCCAATGTAACTACTGTCTGTATATTTTAACTGTGGAGCTTTTCTCCCCGGGCCTCTGCTGAAAATGGACCTACATCCAGTCGGACACTCCCAGTCAACAAATGTAAATAAATAAAAAATAAAATAAAACAATGTCAGAATCATATAAGGAGATTAAAGCAGTTTTTAGCGGGTTTATGTGACGCACCAGAATGCTAAGTGTCGCTTATCACCAGTTAAACCTGCACTATTTCCAAAAAAAGAAAAAAAGGGGTGATAGAAAAGTGGTGAAATGGGGGCAAGCAGGGGGAAAAAAACAATATGAAAGGCAGGTAGGGATGTGCAGGGTGGGTGTAGGAAAAGACCATAGCTCTCCATTTTTTCTACAACAGCTGTGCATGTTGTGGACAATTTGGAATTTGGAGCCTAACATCCCACAGGTAGGGGTGTGGGAGACATAACTTTGTTGATTAACTGCTGGGATGATTGATTAATGGCAGTGTACATGGGGGAAAAATGGAGACCTATGTATGTGACAATATTTTTTTGTGGGACAGATGCCCTTTTTTTTAAGGAGAGAGTGGAATGTTGGGGAAGGGTTGTAGGTATGTTTGGGGAGGTAAGTTGGATAAGAGAGGTTGCATTTGCAGACAGACAAGACAGCAGACTGGGGTGGTGTATGACATATGAGGGGGGTAAACACCTTGTATGGGGAGGGTGTTTGGGAATCAGAGGATCAAGTGCCCCCAATGGAAACAGTGAGACTGATCTCCCCACTCATGGGCAGTCATCACAGCCCTGAAGGTCACTGTGCTGGGGCTGGGTTTCAGGGCTGGCCTGACCCTCCAGGTGCACCAGTCTGCTCTCAATCTACCACAGTCGGTCATCCAAATTGCACTGGATGACCCTGCACACCAACCCTGGAAACTGGCTTCAGGTGACAGTATCCTCTCTGGGGACAGCCCAGGGGAGGATGGACCCCATCCCCTGAGGCGGTTCCACCCAAGGGTGATGCAGGACCAACGGAGGAGGCAGCTCCAGGTTGGGTCCCAGATGTGCTGGGACCTGGTGCCATGGCCAGATGAGGTGCGATAGGCAGATCCACTGGGACCAGCCTACCCAAGCATGCTATCGTGTTGAGGTTTGTCAAAGTGTATTGGTTAGTTATGAACAAAACATTTCAATGTTCGTTATAACAGCATGCATGGGTGTTCCACTTAACCCAGAACAAGAGAATTGCATAGCATATAGGACACAGGCATAAATGGAATAGCAATCATTATTGTAACAGCATGCCAGTAACAGTTATGTCAAAAGGCCAACAACATTGATACATCAACAAGGTATGTTAGTATGCAACCATTATAATATATAACCAATAATATAACACAAGGCCCAACATTAGGTTTTGAGAATAACATATTTGAAAAAGGAACCATACCCGTAGTATAAGAATAATAATTTCTGATGCAGATAAGGGGTGGGGGGGAGAGAAAGACATTCTATTACCAACTGTATGGGCTATATTTTTTACAACAGTACTGCTCAATACTCTACAGGTCTGCCCTTAATTTATGTCAAGAAGTTCCCTATAGTTTCTGTAGAATGTACATACCTCTGAAGCTATCCAGATGGGATGGTATTTGCTAAGCCAAAAACACCTACAGGTACATAACTACAGGGGACTATTACATGTTAGAGGAACATAATTGACTACCAAGGTGTAGTCTGCACTGATGTTGTGTGAGTGTGCTACTGGCATACTTCAACTGGGTTTATATCTGTGTGCAAGGTTTTTGGCAGCAGTGATCACTATCCATGACAGCATAACACTTGAGAGACATGTATCATGCACAGTACAGAGAGTTTACACTTATCCTGCTGTCACTGGCAGGCATGGGGTTAGACTATCAGCAGACATTCACAGCCACAACAACTATACAGCCGTACCAACAATAGACCATTTAATTTGTCTTATTAACTTGGAATAGAAGTGTACTTCATGTTGTTTTATTTAATGGAGTGTTATCACCTTGCTGAGAAATGCTGTTTACACACTGCTACATCTGGACACAGACAGTATACCCTTCATACAGCTACTACAGACAATTATTTACATGTAAGTCCTGTGGAGGGAAAATATGTTAACATCACATGACTGCTTCTATATATAGTCAGTACTACTTGTCAGTTGCTGTAAATATATTTTAGTACCTGTCCCTGGATTCATACCCAGTCTGCGTGTGTGGAAAATGAACTACATATATATTGCTTATCACACTGAGCTACTAGGCCAGTGCTGTGTGATGATTGATATATACCTAAAGCTCATCTGATGACAACATGTGTCCTAGTAATATAGGTAGACTGTCACACAAGACTGCAGTGACAGTTGAACATACATGCATGAGATTCATGCATAACAGAGATAGTAGGTGAACCGTGTAATACTTGGAATACAGGTGTACACAATTAACCCCTCATGGATGGCAATATGTGTGATCTGTACAGACCATATCAGGGTGCTGGGTTGCCAACTTGACCCATATACATTTGCAGATGGTATATTTGCAGTTTACAGCTATTACACTTTCATACTTGCCTGCATCAGCGTACCTACATTCAGGGATGCATATAGCTGAAATGCAAAGGTTAACACAAAACAACCCTGGGAGAAACACACTATAATACCTTAGACAGTGCTACTCTAGGTTCAGATCTTAGTGCAGAACAAATATCATACTGCATTATATCTTGTAGTACACCTCCATATCTACACTTTAGCATGACAGTTATTTATTGGCCAGCCTTCATTCACTTCATGGTGTTTTACTCATGTTTATTTAACAAAACCTGTAACATTTGATTTCTTGAACAACAGCCCAGAATACACACAACAATTGGCAGAACACAGATTTATTGAAGGTGACATGACACAGTGATTGGTATACAGCTGACAATCTTTATTATTCTACATGTTAAATAATGCAGGCATTGGAACACAGATGTTATGACACAATCTAAGTAGTACTAGCTTTATTTCTTCACAGTTCTGACTGCAGTTGTACTGTATTTGCTGTAGATTAGAACTGCAGTTAATTTATTCCCTTCACATTTTCAAAGACAGTGTACTTTATTACTAGAACATGTATTATTAATACGGTGTACACATTATTCCCAAACATTATTAATGCTGTATCAAATTTCTTTACATAACAGTAAAATATTTCATGCTTTCATCTATAATGAACTGTACCTGGCAATACTCATTTATATCAGTCCAGGTCTATGTACACATTTATTTCAGTACACTCCCAACACACTATACCTACTGACAATTACTACTGTACCCTTTCTTAATTAGATTACTATATGTTGCGAGACATATCTGTACTCACCACACTCTCAGCGTATTCTGGCCAGGTGCCCTGTATGGGCTCCAGGTAGTGATCCCTCTCCTCTGCAGCTGTGTGTGGAAAACACACCATTATGCGTACCTTTCTATTAGATATTCATACTACAGTTTAATAAATCACTGGTTCCTATACTTACAAACATCTGGGGCATTCTGGACCCAAGCATCTTGGATCCATTGGCCAAGATTCCCCTCTTCCTTCGCTTCAGGTCACAATAATGATGACTCACCTGCTCACCAGTGTGGGGGATTCCAGTTGCATTGGTGATGTCACATGCCAGATGGTCTCAGGCCTTTGACTTGTATTCAGAGTCCTGGTACTGGCCCTGTAGCAGTCTGTCACCATGTTTTTTGACAAGGAGCCCAACCATGACCCTGGACTCCAACATGCCCCAGCACTGTTCCCAGAAGTGTGGTCCCTCTCTGACTCCAGCCATAGCTCCTGCAGTGATTAAACTCCAACAGGTTCTGGCTGTATTCCCACCTGTGCAGCTTAAATAAGGCTATTTTCCTACCCTTTGCTGCCATTGGACCATTTTTAAAAATGCGACGCAATGATTAGCACTGTACAAACCCACTAAGCTTAGTTGAGCAGTGCTTAAACTGACAATGCTTAGCAATGCTTAGCAGTGTGCAAACCCGATTAGCTGAGTTGAGGACTGCTTAAACTGGGATTGCTTAGCAATGCCCAAACCAGCTAAGCAGAGCTGGATGTTGCTAAGTACTGCTAAAACAGCTCCTGCTTAAGCACTGCTTGACTTTGCTTAGCAGTGCTTAGTTAAGGGCAAACCAGAGTTTTTAAAAAATAAAAAAAATTATTGAAAGTATTTGTTCTTTAATGATAATTTATTATGTGTATCTATTTTATTTTATATCCCCTAAACATATGCATTTCACTATGTTATCTGGTAGTGTAACTTTATTGTGTTGGACACTCATGTGTAACTGGGGATGTTACACTCAGGTCTCCACTGAAAATGGGCTTCTGGTCAAGCTGGACTAAGCCAATTAACAAATTTCAATGTATACATAAAAAAACTTTTTTAACATTTCCCTATCGCATGTAAAAAAACTGAATGGCCGGAATTCGAACCGTGCACCTATGGCACATGAGGCTGTCACTATAATCATTCAGCTACCAAGGATATGGTCACCAGAGCTATCCTGTTCTATATAGCTCTCAGTTATGTTTAAGCACTGCTGAGCACCGTGCCTCGCCACACAAACCTGCTCAGCTATGCTTAAACGTGACCTTTTCTATTAAAATTAAAAGCATCTGGTTTCCATTTTTAGATGTCTGGCACATGTTTATTGCTAAGCGCTGTGCAAACACACAAAAAAAATAAAGGGACAATACATGTTCACATTTAATTTCACTGCCATACAGCACTCTGACAGTACAGGGGGTGTGTTATGGACACACCTCCTACATTTACATTTTACAGCTGGGCAAGGATACCCTTCAATTTAATATATTAGTGCTGTACACTACTTTGACAGTGCAGGGGGTGTGTTACGGACACTGTAATACACCCCCTACATATACATTTTACAAATGGGCAAGGATACACTTTAGTTTAATATTTTAATGCCGTACAGCACTTTGACAGTGCAAGGGGTGTGTTACACATCTCTGAGCACTGTAACACACCCCGTACACTGATTCAGTAATGGTGTATACAACTGTCCCTTAGTAGTGCATCTTCATTAATATGCAAGGCACGCTGCTGAGGGGAGCTGCAGGCATGGCCATGGTATACTCCATGTAGAGCTTGTACTATTCCTACATGGAGTTTATTAAATATGGGGGGTAGTTTATTTCAAAGGCAGGCTGTACATTGGATTACAATTCTGCCATGTCAGCAGGAGTTATTGACCTCATAGTGGATGTGAACATTCTTGGCATAAGTGGATGCTAGACTATTGGTTCTGAGATGAGAAAAAACAAATAGTGTCAGATTTTTCTGCACAAAAAAACTAAGTAGAAGAAACTTCTCAGTAACCACTTGAAATCTTGTGACTGAAAATATGGAGACAGAATGCCTGAAAAAATGGAGTTACATATATCAAGTCTGAGATGGCCATTTCTCAGGATAGTTCCTCTTCTCTGAGGAATTGTGATATGTGAGTTGGTATATACATGTTTGGGGGTGTGGGAGGGACTTGTGCCTTTCATCAGAGATGTGTGTGTGTGTGTGTGTGTGTGTGGGGGGCTTGACACCATGCAAAAAAAGAAGTTTAAAGGAGAACGGTGATCTTTGAGATTCACTCTTTTCCTGGGATTTTGGTCTTTTCTTTTTTAGCTTGTCAGCACTTGGCATTTCTAGTGCCAACATTTCAATAAGGAAACTAAATCATCAGGACTCTATATGACATAAACTAGAAGGATAGGGCCTTTAATCTTTTGCAGTAGCTTAAGTTATGCAATCTCCAAATCTTCTTAATAAAAATGTTTGGGGTCTTCTCAGTGGATTTTAGTTCTTTGTGGCATACATTCAAAAAGGGGCATTGTATTCTATGGTATGTCTAATAAGGCAAGAATATAGTGGAGAACTAAGATTGCTTGGAGCCTAAAAGAAAGGCTCTAGCGGATCAGCTTGATAAGATGGAAGGACTTTCTGACCATGACCTATACATGGTGATCAAAAGAGAGCCCACTGTCAATACACTTACCTAAATTCCAGTTAATGCTGTCTGTCTTACGTGGAGTACCATTAATGTGGTAAAAGGATGGATTCTGTCATTCCCTGAGGAAAATATACTGTATTTTTTGGCAATAAGGATGAATCAATGACTAGTACACCAGGTATTGGTCTTGTCTAGGCTCTGCTGGAGTATCTCCGAGGGATTTGACAATTGCATTCAGTTTGGTGTCATTAGTGAACTTAGCTGATGCTCTTCACATCTACTTTCACTTTTGAGATGAGATGATATGACATATGGGTTAATGTTGAGTCGGGAGAATTTTGGTTCTTGTGAGAGGTGGTGTCAAAGGCCTTCAAGTGGTGCAGGTAAGTAGTATTCACTATTCATCTGATCACAGTCGAGGGCTTCAATGATCCTTTCAAAAAATCCACCAGTTTTAACAGGCATGACTTACCTTTTATAAAAACAAATGCTGTAATTTATTTCTGAATGTTTGGCATATTCTCTCTCTCTGTCTCTCTGTTTATGTTGTATGAAGTTGTACATAATGTAATCCAAGACAGGTAGAGGGTATATCAATGTCAAACCACTGAGAATGAGGCAAAAGGAATGTTATACAATGAAATGAAATCTAATGCTCTGAATGGTTACAAAAGAAACACAGCTAAGCAATCTTAGGTTCCTTTTAGACACTTATTTGATTTTATTTCACATTTGATAAATGGGTAAATACTTCTGTCCAAGGAATGACTGCAAGCTCAGTCAGTATTCCATTAAATTATCATAATTTTAAAACAAGACAGTGTAACAATATTGCTAAAATGTACACATTGTGTGAGTAAAGTAATGACAGGTACAATTTACGAGCACATGATTTTGATTCTGCACTAATACACATCAGACAGCAATAACAGACAGATAAATACTTGCTAACTTCACTGTATTATCACTACAGCAGAAGGAGAATCAAATTATAATTACAAAACTGTGCTACTGCTGTGTGTGTATCTTACAACTGAGTTGACAACACCCAGAGTCACAGGTTAAATGAAAGTCCTTGGTGATAGGAAAATTAAGAAGAGAACAAAGATGTAAACAGTACAGAAGGGTACATGATGTTTTGACCCCGGATGAATTGCCCCCAACCGTTTTGACACCGGATGATTTGACCATAGTATTTCTGTAAACCATTAAATACAAGAATATAAAATTACTACATTAAAAAGAGAACAATATCTACAGAAAAAAACAAAGATTTAAAACATCATATAAGCTAATAAAACGTTAAACTTGGCAGCTGTCACTACCAGAACTAACATTATTACATAACAGAATGAGATGAAATCAATGATTACAAGTCAAAAACAGAAAATATATTGCAACCATAGAATAATGAAAAAATACCTGCTAGAAGTGTATGTAATCCCAGCATAAAACCATAAGCTTGTTTAAAGTAATACAACATGCAAGGCATGGTCTGTAGTCAATAAAAGAGCAAAAACAAAAGGGTATAAGCCAAAACATTTATTAATATTTACACTAAACAAAACATTCCTGAGTTATCATTGACTGTATTTATAATCTTGGGCATCAGGATAGTCTTTCTCTATAATATTGCCACACCTCTCTGCTTTTTATTATATTCTGAACTTGCTAGTAATATGTAATTATGCATATTAATTTTATTAATGTCTTGCTGTATAAGATGTGTTTCTTGTAAAAATACTACTTACAATTTACATAGCTTAAGATACCTTTGTAAGCTTCCTCTTTTACAGCTGTTAATTTAAGCCACTGACATTGATAGATATGCATTTCACAGTTGGACTAACGATACCTTTGTATTTAACCATTGTCCTGTTTTTCTGTATGTACATAACCTATATTTTTTGTAATCCCTCGGTTGCTTCTTTTTCCAAACACTCTGAAGTTTCTTTGTCTATATAATGTTTTCTTGTCTCTGTTTTATTAATGAACACAAACTTGCATCTGAAGCTTTTGGAAGCTTTTGTTGTGTAACTACTTTTCTTCCCACAAAGTTCTCTCTTAATCTTTTTGAATATCTTCTATTTGGACATACTGGGCTTGTTGCGTAATAGTAACAATATACAATTTCTTTCTTGTCCTCACTAGTCCACTCTATCATCTTTATGGTTCTTTTCTGGCCTTTACATTTTTGTGGACTACTACTTCCTTCTACAATGGGGGATCCTCCCCTTCAGTCTGGCTTAATCCAACTGTAGGAATGTTTCTTTGTCTTGAAGATTCTGCACTGTAATTTTTTCAGTCCTGGAACCACTGTGCATATGAGGAATTGTCACTTTTTTATCCTGGGACTTGTGTACCTAGTTGTCTTTTTTTAATTTTTAACCTACTTCTGTCTATGATACATGCTATATAAAATACAGTATATACATCACTGTTATACCCTTTAAAGAGAAGCTCATAGCTAACCAATATCCTACCTTTTCTTACATTCCACTATAGCTGATTTTGGTTATTATATGTATTCCTGGATTCCAACATGTTTTTGTTTTACAGATTTCTGAGGAAATCAATGTCATGCATTTGCAACTCACTAAAAGTAATCTGCATAGGAGGTTACCAGGCTAATGGCCTGAGAGCTTTTTAAGCCTAGCTATTCAAGCCACAATTTTTCATAATTATCAGTGCCCTAAAGTAGAATTACTTTGGTATATACCTTTGCCTTAGGGCATCTACAAGCTGCTTCTGTCCATAAAGGACACAGGTGACAAGCAGGGGTGAATTTATGAATTCCCATGCATTGGTCCAAATGACACTTGAACAGACATAAAGAGAGAGCTATGTTTGACATAAATGTCTGTTCCAGATAAGGGGTAATCTGTGAAACATGCACCTATTACTCAAGCATATTTTTTATGTCACAAACGAGTTCCAGATCATTAGATCAGGTAATTCTCATGCTGTTTATTTTCTGAATGTGTAGAAAATCCATCAGGGCTGGATGGGAGAATGTCTTGCAGGTTAGGCATAGATCGCCCCTCAGTAGTCTGTAGGAGACTGAATACAGGGGTAGTGCTTTGAGGTGGTCCACACAGGGCATGTTATTTAAACCCTGTATTATTTTAATGAGGAATCTGTGTGGCTGCTATAGTTATTGTACATATCTGGTTAGGTGCATGCCGAAGAGTGAACTGTACTCAATTATTTGAGGGCCGAGCACAGTGGCACTGTGATTTCCTTAGATCTGGTTGCCCTGCCATAAGTTATTAGTTGCACCACATAGAATGGGCTTCTCACCACCATGGACACATGTTGATCAAAGCTGAGGTTAATGTCAACCTGAGTTCTCAAGTCCCTTACCTCTGGGACCACTCTTAGGAGAGTGGTATCAATGTTGTAATTTGCAGGGGTGGTCATCTTCCCATAAGGTATAAATATGCCTTTTTTTGTTTTTGTATTGAGTTTTAGACTATGGTTCTGGCACCAGTTACTTGACTTTTAGATCCTCCTCAAGGATATCTACATCTTTGGGGAAGTGACCATTGCACCCATACTGCAGTCATCAGCAAATGTGGTTAGTTAAAGATCCTGTATATTTGCTATGACTTCAAGGAAGTATATTCCAAACAGGAGAGGCCCAGTACTGAGACCATTGGAACACCACTAGTAACAGGTGTATTGGTGGAGGTGATTCCCCCACCCTAAGTTCATGTGTCCTAGCCATGAGCCATTTCACTATCCTTTGGGTTATACAGGATACTGTGTCAAATGCCTATGCCAGGTTGAGGTAGGCAGTATGCACTATTTAGCCTATGGCAGTATGCACTAGTTAGCCTATCAGCCATCATTCAAGTGGTCTTCTCAAAGTAGTCTACCAAGTTTAGTAGATGTGACCTACTCTTGACAAAACCAAACTGGGATGGGTCCAGTATCTGAATTCCCATGTCCTTATTTATTAGATCCATGCTAGTTCTTTCCATGGCCTTGTATATAAGACTAGTATAACTTATGGGTCTGTAATTCCCTGGGTCTGTCGATAGTCCACCTTTATGTACAGGGTTGACCATTGCAGTCCTCCATTTCCTAAGGACTAAACCTGTCTGGAGGCTGTGGCTAAACATAGATTCTAGTGGCCCTGACATGTCATGTTTCAAACTATCTAGAAGTCATCCCTGGATGTTATCAGGGCCAATTTGCTGTAGTATGTTTAACACTGTAGAGTGCAGTGAGGACCCATTCTTTAGCAATAGTTGGAGGATAAATGGTAGAGGTCATCTTCAAGTCATATGTACCCTGTCTTCTGCTTGTACCTTATTGTTCTTGTATAACACTTTTGAGTAAAGGTAGTCTTCTACTCTTTTATCTTGGACTTTGGTAACTACTTTAGCCAATAAAATGTTTCTGTCATGGCTTCTTTGTATGTACTATGAGGTTGAGAGGTATGCCTTCAGTTATAACTAAAATGTCATGAAATCTCAAGAAATTAATGGATTGTATTGCATGTATATTCCTATACACTAGCCAATCATTTTTTCCTAATTAGAACTAGTCAGTATAACTGTATACATGCATATATAAATAAGTAAACAGACAGACATATTCCATGTGAAATTGTAGTTTCATTTATTTTACAATATAAACAAACCAGCAGACAGACACACAGGTTCCATGTGAAATCATAGTTTTATTTATTTGACTGTTTCATAACTAATGATATATCTAGGCATAGATAGTTATTTTTGATATAATGTAACAGTTCTGCAGTGAAACAGTGTAAACTGCATCTGAGAGCAAATGTGATATTTTGTTGCAAACAATTTGCTGATGAATCACACCAATGCAAGACGTCTGTAATATACACTCATTAGTTTGAAGAATACCATTGCACGTAAAAATAAAAAAATTACTAAAAATGGAGACATTCTTCTATACTTAACATAGCCACTCCATTAAACAGCTTATTCCTATTTATACATTTTACATATGTACATACATACAGATATTTCAGGTATGAGCAATAATGCCCTTCTTGCCTGCAAAGTAATAGTTTGACCCCATTTCTGTTCCTTATATTTTTTTAGCTATCAGGCTGGATTCAATAAACCCTACATGGTCTACTCTGAGCATGCGCACATCTTGGCATGGTGAGCACAAGCACACAATAGCACACCATTTTAGATTCAGTAAGTATCTAGATTCAGCACAGTAAACATCGTGGCATGCACATTTCGACATAAACAACTGAACTGTATGGTAATCAACCAATCCAAAATAAAGGAGTAATTCAACAAGCTATAAATCAACCATGTAGACTCAGTGCTGGTTTTCTCTGTAAATTCCAAAACCTATTAGAATACAGCTGCAGAAAGGAGTCTACACAGAAATAATGTTAGGGGCTGTTGTTGCTTTAATTCATGTGTATATGCAACAGGCTGAAGTCTATGCTGCTGCTGCTGTTGCTAATAAGGCAAGGCCAAGAAGGAGAAGGATTAGAGTTTTTAGACCCCATTTATCACAATCTGCATGATGTGGAAATTGTAGAGTGCTACAGGGTAGATAGACAGACACTACAGGAACTCTGCAACCTCTGTCATCCAAAGGTCAGACCCAGGGCAAGCCAAGGGGAACAAATACAGTGGAGACAAAGGTATGTGTAGCCCATAGAATCCTAGCTACAGGAACCTTTCAGAGGCCAGCAGGGGACATGCTGGCGGTTTAACAGGCATCAGCACAATGGATACTTCAGCAAATTCTGAATGTTATGCTCCAATATGCCAGTGGCATACACCTCAGGACAGGGCCACAAAAATGCAAGACTTCTACCCTGTAGCACACTACCCTGAAGTACTCGGTGCAATAGATTGCACATGTAGAAATCAAGGCACCACCGGGGGAACAAGGCAGGGTGTACATAATTAAGAAAGGTTTCTACTCCATCAGCTGCCAAGTCGAGTGTAATGTTAAGGGAATCATCTTGAATGTGTATGCTGGCAACCCAGGTAGTTACCATGACTCACATGTATGGCACACCTCCCAGCTATATCAAATGTTTAGTAGGGGTGATATCCCACAGGGTCATTTACTGGTGGATGCAGGTTATGCACTGGAACCATGGCTGATGATGACCATCAGAAATGCATATACACCTGCAGAAGAATGCCAGAATGAGGCACACTCTCAAACTTGAAATATAGTGTGTGTGTTTGGGCTGCTGAAGTCACTGTTCCAGTTCCTAGATACATCTGGGGAGCCCTGCAGTAAAAACCATGTACATGTACAGGTACAGACATTTTCACCATCACCATGTGTGCCATGCTTCACATCATCCTGAGAAAACAGCATCAGAGCAGGATCAACAAGGGGAAGGGGCACTCATCCCACCACCAATGGCAAAGTCACCACATGTACATGTAGGTGAGGAGTCAGAGGGGGAACCAGCAGCTGCTGCGGGTGTAGGCAGACATAGATGTGCTCAATATGCCATCGCATTGGCTAAGAAAGAATACATAGTACACTCACTCACTCACCACCTAAGGGGCTAAAACCTTCATTCTAAGCACATACATATAGTTGATTTCAGGCAACACTCACAACCTCTTCCTACCCATGTAACGTTTGTGTACTCCTGGCATCAGACAGACTCAGCCATAAAATAAACCTGTATTAACTTCTGGATTTACAAGGTAAGTCTTGAACCTGTAGTGTTAAACCAGAATTGGGTAGTAATACAAATAAATGGCATACCTCTGCATGTTCTTACTTGCTAATGCAAGTAAGAGTTGATTGTTTTTTACAGCAATGACTTTCAAATGGGACAGAAGAGACTTGTGTGAATACATATGTCCTCTGTCAGGTAATAGTCCTCAGGCATCAAAGATTCATATGTTCATACCTGTCAAAAGTACTGATGGTCAACGATTGTCCTCAGTCTGCCTTCTTACTTTTGTACTGGAAAATCATTAGAGAGAAGTTAGAAAGTAATGAGGAAAATTTCAGTTTCAGTCTTCATAACCCTTAGAAATTCTGATGCAAAAAATGTTTTGATTCAATCAACTGTCTTACCTTCCAACATTAAAATACGTGAATAGCACAGTTAGAAAAATGGCCTCACAAACATATAGTAAGCACTACAGCAAATATGCACCCAGATCATCAAACACAAAAACTTATGTATGCCTGAATTCAAATGATAGAAAACAAGGATATGGAACTGATATCATCATCTGCACATGGTGTTTTTTTTGGGGGGTGGAGGCAGGAAGCCTAGGCTGACATAAAAGATAAGACAGTGCATGTGAGTAAGAAAGAGAAACAGGCAAACATTTGGCTAAAGTAACAAATGACCTGTATGACTGAATGAGCTTAACGCCTTATGGTGAACACTGTAACTGGTGTGTGTGTGTGTGTGTGTGTGTGTGTGTGTGTGTGTGTGTGTGTGTGTGTGTGTGTGTGTGTGTGTGTGTGTGTGTGTGTGTGTGTGTGTGTGTGTGTGTGTGTGTGTGTGTGTGTGTGTGTGTGTGTGTGTGTGTGTGTGTGTGTGTGTGTATGTGTGTGTATGTGTGTGTGGTTGTGATGGTTGAGGTGGTAGTTCATTGCTGTCATTCTCGACCAAGAGACCTGGTTCTGCCAGGAGTTGGACTGGCATGTCCATGCACTGATGCTGCTTGAATGTGACTGATGTCTGTTGGATGACCTCTCCTTACAAGGACAGCCAGGACTACAGCCCCATGGACTACCACATCTGGGAGTGGATACCTCAACCAGTGAATGAGAAGTGGAAGTAGACTCCCTATGGATGTGTGATCTGGCACAGCCACCTCATCTAACATCAGATGATGTTGCTGTCCTACAGTTACGTGGATGCCATCCCCCTCATAGCAGACATTTCATCACAGACACCACCTGTTCCAATGTGTCATTCATCTGATCAAAAGTATCAGAAACATGGTGGAGGCAGTCACACATATCAGCCTGTGCAACATCTACAACCCTAAACATAGCTCTGGAGTAGCTATTGGAACATGCTTGTGACTCCATGATGGTCCTAAACATACGATGAGTGGCATGTGAAGACAAACCTGCATCAGGTGGAAGATGGACAGCAGGCCTCCTACAAGCACCCCTAACAACTCTTCTGTATGGCACCTAGTCCACACTTTGGCTAGTATGTCCATAGTCAACAGGTAATGAAGTCGCAGTAACCACACTAGTCTGATTGAAAGTATCACTCTCCACCTGTCCAATTCTGAGAACTCAGTGGAATGTGTTGGTGGAGGCCTACTGGTTGTGTCTGATGGAATTACAGATGATGGCTGAATGTCAACCTCAGTGTCAAATTCACCCTCTGCACCCCCCACCGTGCCTCTGTTTGGCCACCATCATCATCAGAGTCTGCTGATACACTGACATCAGATGGTAGATGTCCCACACTTCCACTGTCAGGATCGCCTGTGATAATAAGCAACAAACACAGGAAGCAATTAATACCTACACTACTATAGTCCAATATCTGCTAACAAACTAATAGTGATATGCCATGATATTATCTTGTCCAGTGACCTATTATTTCATAATGACAGGATAATTCTTCTCTGGATGCCAAAAAGCCACCCATGTCTACCTGAACAAGTACAATATTGCTCTTCTACCTTGCACATTTTACTGATTACACTAATGGTTCAGTTGTGTGTTTATGTTAGCGTGTGTGTGTGTGTGTATAATATATCTGTGTTTGTATGCATATATATATATATATATATATATATATATATATATATATATATATATATATATATATATATCAACAAAATAACCCAAAATAAGGAGAAACAGCATGATAAATGCCTCCTGAGATGAAAATGATCTCAAGAGCACAAAGTGTAACAGTAACAACTTGTTGAATACCTTCCAGGCAAATAGCGTTTCTCAAACAGCGTGAAGAGAAATAATCCAGCACAGTGTGTAACAGTAACAACTTGTTGAATACCTTCCAGGCAAATAGCGTTTCTCAAACAACATGAAGAGAAATAACCCAAAACAGTCAAACATGCCACAAGGCTAGTTGTTAAATAGATCCGAGTAGGATGCAATGGCTATCCTTCAAAAATCACGACGTGTCACCACAGGATAAAAGATGAAAATTTAATATAAAACGTTAGCGCTTTCACGGACAAACAGCTTCCGTGATCGGTTACTGTATTTTTAAATGAAGGAAACATGTGATTATAGAGATCCTATCACAAGCTTTTGTTGGTTTTAAAAGTGATGTTCAAAGTTTTAGTTTGTGTAAAGAGTCTGAAGAAGCCTTTGGCGAAAGCGCTTACTCGTTTGGAATAAACAATTTGCTAACTTACATGGATTTATTTGTTTGAATTTCTACTTTCATTTTATTGCTCATTGGAAAGTCACGCATCTTTTTGGACTGAGTTTTACTAGTGTTTTAGCGTGAGTATCCTACCTCAACTAACAGCAGCTCTGAGTTTTGGATTTGTGCATATACTAAATTTTAACCTTTGTATCAGTCATGCTTCTACAGATGTACAAGAAGCCTGCTCATAAAAATAGTGCATTTGTCTAGTAGTATTCAGAAATCAGCACATATCAAACTAGAAACTGAAAAAGGAACGGAAGAGTGTGTCCACTAATGTTCCAACTTTCTGTCACTCATTTACTTTCTACAGAATTATTAGCAGGTCAGAAAGTCACTACACCAGGCTAGTATTCAAAAATCAGAATACAGTAAAACATGAAATGAAAGAGAAATATGATTTCCACTACTGTTTGCCTCAATCAGATGCTTTCTATAGGTAGAAGCCGTCATAACATTTTTGTAGATGGCGAGAATTTACAGTCACCACAGAATAAAATATGAAAGAACCAAAAATAAACTCTTGTTTACTAATGTTTTAAAAGTCTTGCATTACTGATGTGCTTTGTAAAGTAGCAGTAGCTGTCAGGTCGTAAAATGCCTGAAAGGCTACTTTTCTCAATGAGCAAAATGCACAGATTACACTAATGAATGGCTCACAGAGAGAGAGAGAGCTGTTGTCAGTACAACTGCAATAGGAGATGGAATTTGGCTCACACCTTTGAAACTTCCTGCAGGCACGTTTCCCCCAGCCCCCTCATCCAAAGGTGAGCATGCTCAGAAAGACAAACCTGAAATGTAAACAAAGGCTGAATCAAAACAAAAAAATGCCTGATATTGTCCCTTTAAAGTACAGTTTCTTCACAGCAGAATCTTCTTCTTTCAGCTCTTCCCAGTTAGTGGTTGCCACAGCGGATCACCTGTCTGCTCATGATTGGCTGTGGAGTTTTACGGTGTTGTGTTGCCAGCCCAGTGCCCAACCTTCCACAGAAGTCATACACACACGCACTCATGCCTAAGGCCAACTTAGAGTGTCCAATCCACCTATAGCATATCTTTGGGATGTGGGAGGAAACCCTCGCGACCACAGGGAGGACATGCAGACTCTGCACAGAAGGCACCGGAATAAAAAACCTAAATAGTGCCATCTACTGGTCCCATTAAAATAGCAATAATAAAATTACTATTAAGCAAAGAGAATTAGAAATAAAAATAACATTAAAAAAGTTCATGTATAAAGTCACTAACAAAATGTCAAAAAATACCTCATTACATAACATTAATAATATTTACATATTAATTAAGTTATATAAATTAACATTTACATATTAAAATATTAAATAATATATTAAATTGCTATGTAAAATTCCTGATTAAAATATTAAGCATTAAAATGCTATTATTAAATGTGCTTGAGGCACTGTTTACTTAATTTTTGTGTGGTTGATTGTTTATTGCATAATTGGGGTCAAATCATTTGGGGTCAAACTGTACAATAAATATTCTCATAGACAATAAATATAAATTTAAATATGAAAGTGTAAACAATTGCACTGGGGTTGAATTGTCCGATGTTCAATCATCCGGGTTCAAAGTGTCCTGCTTCCATTCATTATTAATTAAGTTATTATTTATTTATTATTCATTTATATATTTATTAAGTTGACTCAAAAAGTATAACATGAAGAGGTAATAGCAACAGCAAGGGATGATAAGCAGAACAGATACACTAAGTGACACAAAAAGGTAGAGAGTAGGAAGGAGGAAATGGTATGGGTAAATTAACAATATTTACAATGATGGCATACCCCCTTGTGATGATTTAGACTAACAAACAGAAAGTTTCAAAAAGCAGAATGAAAGGTGGTAGGATCAATGTGATTGTCAAAGCAATGACACTGAGTGAGTTCAGCAACAAAATTGTCATAAGACTCACTGTCTTTGGAATACATATCAATCTACGATAAGTGAGCTATAACCCAGGCCACATTGGCAGTAATAGAATGGAACATTTCACGCAGCATTCACATACATTCAAATTACAGATCTGTAATTGCACTATTGTACAAAAATGCAGTAAACATCCTTGTGGTCATTAATAACATTAGGTACATTGCTTGTAGAAGAAAACTTTATACCATTCAAAAGACATTGCAGTATTAAACCAAGTTTATGGCATTACTGTTTATAACCTGATATAATAGTGATTATCTAGGCAGGGACATTGTCTGTAGGTGCAAAAGGAGTTTATCTTTAAAAGATGAGAAATCATTCTGTCTGTAGACTGTGATAAAGTTATCAGTTACTCGAGTAATGATAATCTGAATTCAAAGTAGCAAGGATAAATGCTGGTGAAAAAAGCCGATGCCTGAAGACATAAGCAGTATACCATCTGAAGCTACATTTCAGGCACTGCATGCAACAAAAAAATGCTGAAGTCATGATGTATGCATGCTTTTGTCATATGCAGGGCATAAATTGACGCATTAGTATGATTCCTTTTATTCCTGCTTTACAGTTGCAGACAGAATTGTAAAGAATCAACACACAGACATATTATGCATACTACTAGGTCACGAAGACATTCTAAAAAATGTACAGAATTCACTCACCTGCTGTATACAATGCACTATGTGAGCTCAAAAATGCATACATTATCAATATTAATACTAATGCTGACATCTGGTAAGTGCAATAAAAAATATTTTTGATTAAGTACATCATTGTGAGTTCAGAACTATAACATATTAATGATATTTTGCTGAAATAGTGTGACATGGCTTGGGGTGTTTGCAAGAAAAATATTATATTAAGACCACTACTGAGGCAACACTAGTGATCTTTGCTATGAGCAGAACTCTAGTTGTGTAAAAAGTGCCTTGTAGCAATTATTGCAGCATATAAAAACTAAGGAGCCACAGTTAAGAAAGACAAACAACTGTCTGAGTTGGTCATAGAGCAGAATTAGTCAAATTTAGGAACTGTATATACCATCAATACCTAAACAAGTGGACCAGAAGAGGACATACCCACTATAGACATTTGACATACTAGCAATAAATGCTAATGCTAAATTCTTATTTGTACTTGAAATATATTCAAGAATTTTGGCAAATTAAGTTAGATGATAGTAGCTTCAAATGCACATAACTAATAAACAAACTTCTTGTCAGATACAGATTTCTGATGTTATAATTTGGAATTCATCTTTGTTTCCAGAAGTGTTGCTGGGAACTGTTAACAGGAAAGGCTAAATACAAGAATATATAGTCAAAATTAGTGATGGCTTTCTAGTCTATAAGCTACCAAGCATGAACACAAACAATGTCTACTGAAACTACTACACCAATTGAGACAAAAAGGCTTAAAAGCTATATAAAAACAAGCATGTAACCCGTCAGACATCTATGCAATACATAGGGCATTTTTGTTTTAATTCAGCGATCCATTCAAAAACATACTCATACATCTCCGTGCACCCCACTACTACTTCATTGGACTGCCTTTCTCAATATCCTGCCTGTAGATACTGGTCACTGAATTTCTCTGCACCCTTTGTCCCCTCCATTTATCTTTTCCCTGTCCTCATCCTTCTCAACTGTCCAAATTTCCACAGAATGTCCAGATTTTTGCTTCACATTTTTGGTCTGTTCCTCATAAAATTTGTGGTTTTCTGCCAAATCAGGATTGAAATCACTAAATAATGACAGACATCTTAATTTCAGATTTCATATCCTTCAGAAAATGTATGTTAGCATAAATCCCTTTATTCTAGCTACTTTCCAAGTTTATAAGAGCAATATTTAAAATTCATCCCTGATTTTTGGGGTTTTGTTCAGGTTTATTGTGCTAAGAGGATGACAGTTGTGCCTGTCATTTTATATTGATTCAATGAAACTCAAATACCCTATTCCCCTCTTATAAATTATTTGTTCTTCCTCCTCTGTTTTTGTTGCTGTTAGCACCTTTCTCACTACCAGGGTGAATTTGTGGTGCAGAATAATAGCATCTCTTTGTTTGCTTTCTATTTTCTTTCTATAATACTTTTTGCTTCTAATGCTTGTACCCTGTTGACCCTGCATTCTGGCATACACTATTAGAAACTCCTTGTGTTCTGACTTAAGAGTGCTCTCAAACAATCTGATAATATAATCAGTGATAAGTATACTTCTTGGCACTTTAACTTTTCAGAGTTCTGCATTGTTTAAATTTTTTCCTGAATTATTTTATATATTTTGCTGACTGAATTATTTTATACATTTGCTGGCATTGTTTTTTTTTTGTTCCTGAGCTTTTCTGAAACTGCCCCCCCCCCCCCCCCCCATTTCTGTGGTGGTGTTAAAGTTTATAAAACTGGTCTAACAGCTTTTTTTATCTGATTGCTTCAAGGCTTGCTGATTTAAAATAGCTCCTGTTCATAAATTCCTGCATACACTGTTAGAAACTCCTTGTGTTTTGACTTAAGAGTGCTCTCAAACAATCTGCAAATATAATTGGTGATAAGTATAATTCTTGGCACTTTAACTTTTCAGAGTTCGGCATTTTCTTAATTTTTGCCTGAATTATTTTATATATTTACTGGCATTGTTTTTTTTGTTTCTAATCTCTTCTGAAATTGGTTTTCTCCCTCCCATTCACTCTATTCCTTTCTGAAACTGGTTTTCTCCCTCTCAACCACCCTATTCCTGTGATTTTCATTATAGTTGGTGGCTTTGCCGTTGCCCACCCCTACTGTAAATTTGATCTGGGACACTCCTCCCAGTCTAGTGTTCATTCTACCCATTACAGAGAGAACATCTGAGAAGGCCAGCCCACTTAGGTTCTTAACCTTGCATTATCTTCTGTTCCTCCTTTCTCCCCTTGCACTTTACTAACAAAAAAAAATCTTGTGTTCTGACTGTTTCTCAGCTGATAAGTATATTTTTTTGGCACTTCTTAACTGTTCAGAGTTGAATAAAGCAACAACTGAACTTAGTTCAGAATACATTTTGAATAGATTGCATTTATTTAAACTGTATTTGCTTTATTTTTAGTGCTGTTTTAGCTGCTTTCTGAAAAAAAAATCTAAGCTTGTTTTTTGCCTTTCCTGTAACTGGTCTAGTCCAGATACAGAGTTGTTGTATCCAGGACTGTTGGTAAGCTTCTGAGCTTCCCCAAGCCTTTCTGTGTTGGAGGGAAGCCTTCTAGCTTATCAGTGGGAGCGGTAAACACAAGGTAGCCTATCTACCACAAGGAGTGGCTTTTGGCTCATAAATTGTATTATTGGCCGTTTGAGCAGTTTTTCCATCTCTTTCAACTTTCTGGTATAAAAGCCTATATTTGCGCTTGTTTCCTGCCGTTGCTGTAACTAGTCTAGTCCAGGTACAGCTTTGCTGTATTCAGGACTGTTGGTAAGCTTCTGAGCCCCCAAGCCCTTTTGTGTTGGAGGGAAGCCTTCTAGCTTAGCAGTGAAAGTGGCAAGCACTATGTAGCCTATCTACCACAAGAGGAGTGGTCTGTGGCCCAGAAATTGTAGATTATTGGACGTTTGGGCAGTTTTTCCATCTCTTTCATCTTTCTGGTTTAAAAGCTCATGTTTGTGCTTGTTTCCTGCCTTTCCTGTAACTAGTCTAGTCCAGGTACAGATTTGCTGTATCCAGGACAGTTTATATGCTTCTGAGACCCCCCCCCCCGCTAAGCCTTTCTGTGTTGGAGGGAAACTATCTAGCTTATCAGTGGGAGTGGTAAGTACTAGGTACAGATTTGCTGTATCCAGGACTGTTTATAAGCTTCTGAGACCCCCAAGCCTTTCTGTGTTGGAGGGAAGCCTTCTAGCTTATCAGTGGGAGTAGTAAGCACTAGGTAGCCTATCTACCACAGGAGGAGTGGTTTCTGGCCTATAAATAGTAGCTTATTGGCCGTTTGGGCAGTTTTTTCCATCTTTTTCAACTTTCTAGATTAAAAGTCCACATCTGCACTTGTTTCTCACCTTTTTTGTAACTAATCTAGTCCAGATACAGATTTGCTGTATCCAGGACTGTTTGTAAGCTTCTGAGCAGTGCCAAAGTATGCTCTTCAAAATTTCCCCTAGATCTGCTAGTTCTCTCCTCTCCTGCACTTTAACTAGTTTATTAGTTTAGCACTTTACCAGACTTCTTGTAGCAATTATTGTAGCACACAAAAGTGCTACCAGCACTAAACGTTCTACATGGAAACAGCTCCAGTATTTATTAATGCCCACCCCTCCAGGCATGTCTAAAGGTCAGTTCCCTGTGCTTTCTCCTATTAACCTGGTGAGCCTGGGTATCTTGAGGCAATGTAGCAACTGCCTCATGTACACTGACAACCCTGTCCTCTTACCTCCCAACACTCAGACTTGTGAGAGATGCACTTATATATCCAAACTGGAAGCCACGCACTCTCCAGCCAAGACTGGAATAGCTGGTCAAGAGGCGAAAGTCAACACTTGCACCACATCACATGGAACACATAGCCCTCCAGAACACACACCAGCACTGCCTTCACATAAAAACACAAATCACACACCCAACTTCATGGAGGCTCTCAATAAAAATCTACACAAACAGCAGAGACCTCCAAGGCAGAAATGCAACCGACCACCAAAACACAACACTAATGACGAGACACATAACTCTCCTAAACAGTATGACACTCAACCAAAGCCCCTAAGGCAAAACAGCTGGCCCAACACACTAGTCATAGGTGACTCGATAGTGAGGCACACTGATGTCCCCCTCACTAGGTTGAATAAGGAGAAAGTAACAGTCAGCTGCCTAGAACTGCCACATAACACATGTACTCAGGTCCCTCAACAACAGGTACAAATATGACTCTGTCATTGTACATGTGGGTGTGAATGACCTGAGATGTACCTCCTTGGACTACATGAAAAGAGATATGGAGGAGCTCTTGGATTATGTAGCCCAGGAGGATATGACCCTAGCCCCGAGCAGCATCCTAACATCACACAGAATGATACCACAGTACAAGCAGAAAATGAGTGATTTCAACAATTGGCTAAGTTTCTGGTGACATGCTAAGGGTATCCGGTATCTGTCTGCCTGGGATGACATGATTGACAGACCTCAATGATTTGCCAGAGATGGCCTGCATCTGTCACCCTTGGGCTTCCGGTTACTGGTCAAGGCTCTTTCCACCCCTAGAGTGCCTTTTTTAGGCAGTGTTCCAAATACCAAATTACCACCGTAACCGCTACAAACAAATGTAATCTGAAAGTCATGCTGCTCAACGCTAGAAGTCTAAATCTCAAAATTCACTTGCTCAAAGCACTCCTTAAAATGGAGAATATCAACATTTGTGCTGTAACAGAGACCTGGTTCAAGGCAGCAGAAAGCACCCCTGCACTACCACACCCTTTGGCCCCAGAACTTGGATCGAAGCTCCAAAGGTGGTGGTGTTTCCATATTCATAAAGGATGCACACACCTCCAGACTGGTAGCCCAAGATAACACATCTGAGATACTTCAGGTGCAGTTAACACTGGGTAAGACAGCAATTCAGGTCACAGCCTGCTACAGGTCCCCAACCATGTCCCAAGACTCACACTCCCTGTTCCTAAGCACCCTGGAGAATATTAGGGTCCAATCTAACACTCTCATACTGGGTGACTTCAACTACCCCTCCATTAACTTGGAAAACTACTCATGTACCAATACACTTGCCCAATGCTTTCTAGAATTCATTAATTCCAATGTTCTGTAACAGCTTGCTCTAATCCCCACTAGAGGTAGCAACATCTTTGACCTGGTCATTACTAACATGGGCGACCGCTGCTCTACATCAGTAGTCAACTCCTCCCTGGTTAGATGTGAGCACAAACTAATCACCTGGGAAATCCACATCCCTCCCACCCCCCACAAAGGTAACCACTATGAAAAATGTCTCCAAATCCAAGTTTGGGCTCCTAAAAACAGAGGTGGCTAACTTCACAGCACCCATGCAAATGGAGAATAGTTGCACGACTGCCGAATCACACACCAATGCACTGTACGAACATGTACACAAATGCATGGATCTCGCTATACCCAACAGAACTAAGATGCTCTCCTGAAAAATAAAACCCAAATCTGGTGGTCCCCTACCATAAACTAACTCTACAACAGAAGGAAGAAACTGATGCAGAATAAGGTGAAGTCCCAAGACTGGAAAAACTCCCTTATCAGGCTCAACAAAAGGTTGAGATCCCTCATCAAATCCTCTAAAGCTAGCTATGAAAACAGAATTGCAGCAAATAGTAAAGACAACCACAAGGCCTTCTATAGTTATGTAAATAATTTCCACGGCAATATCTAGATTTGCTCTGAGCTACTGCACAATGGTATCTCCTATACCAAGCCAACAGATATTGCTAATATACTGGCCGACAGATTCAGTGCTAACTTTACCCCTCTCTCCTCCCAAAGGACCAATCACAATACCAGCAGATTGCCAGGCACCCTGTATTACTGCTGCACAGGTTAAAACTGCACTGTCCAAGGCCAAGAATATAGCTTCTATGGGACTTGACAATATCCCTGGCTGTGTTCTACATGAACTACAGAGTGAACTGGCACCTCACCTGTGTGCTCTGTTCAATCACAGCCTCACCTCAGGCTTTGTCCCTACCGAATGGTGCACTGCTACAGTCATCCTTCTCCACAAAGGAGGAGCGACTACAGACCCTGAGAATTATCGCCCAATTAGCCTGATGAGTCTGATATGCAAAGCTATGGAACGCATCATCATGGACTTAATAAACAAGGATACAGCGAATCTCCAAACTCTGGATCCTCCACAATTTTGGTTTTGTGAAGGGTAGATCATGCCTGCTCAACTTGGTCAACTTCGCTGAGTCGGTCACCAGAGCTGTGGATGAAGGCAAGGTGGTTCATACAGCCTACCTTGATATGGCCAAGGCCTTTGATACCATTCCCCACTCAGGAATCATAGAAAAACTCACTAAGCTGGGCATCAACCCCTATATCACCAGGTGGGCTGCAAACTGGCTCACAGATAGAACTCACAGTGTGAAAGTAGCTGACTCCAAGTCAGACTGCTGACTAGTCACAAGTGGAGTCCCACAGGGTTTGGTCCTGGGTCCTCTCCTGTTTGGTATCTACTTCTCTGAAGTCCAGGCCAACATGAAGGGACTCTGGCTGACAAAGGTCACAGACAATTGCACGTTGGGAGCTATTATTAACTCCCCAAGTGCTGTTGATATCCTACAGAAAGGCCACAATGACACCAACAACTAGTGTCAGAACTATGGCCTTAAGCTCAATGCCAAAAAATGTCATCATCTTCCTTTGGAGAAACCCAGTTCCCTTGAATTACCACATTGATGGTAGTCCACTGAACACAGAAGGCGTTATAAGAGATCTAGGAACACAGGTTGACAGCAACTTCTCTTTTGACCACCACATTGCCACTGTGGTCAGAAAGTCATCTCATTACTGAGGGTTTTGCATCCAGGAAGAAAGAGGTCATTGTCTCCCTCTACTCTTCCCTCATTAGGCCAATCATCGAGTACAATGCCTCATCTGGCATGTACTTCACTAGACACCTGCAACAACTGGAGAGGCCACAAAAGTACCTCACAAAGAGGATCCTAGGCCTTAAACACTTGTGCTATATGGACAGACACAAAAAACTCCAACTATTCTCTGTATCATAATGCCTACATAGAGGCAATGTCTGCTTGACTTACAAAGCCATGTCTCACCCAGCTCTGTTAGAAATGCTACATCTAAAGAAATCCCAATCCCTCAGAACCACACACTCCAGAGACCTCAACCTCATTACCACAATCAACAGAACATTCTGGAGGGACAGGTTCATAACCCAAAGACTGCCCATGCTAAGAAATAGACTTCTCATACATGTCAAGCAGAGCACCTCAATGGCCCTCGTCAAGAGAAATCTGGGGAAATAGAAAATTCACCCCGGGGATCACTCCAGTGGCTCTGGGAACTATGGTCAGGTGGCACAATGCCAGGGTAATCCTATGGGCTAGGCTTGTAAAGGCTCCAGGGTCATTAGCCTAGTACCCACCTATGAGCCTATGAACCTATGAGTATCCTTCCTCCCCAAGACACCACATATAGAATTCCCATGTCTTTGTTTCTTCCTTTCTAAATAATTTTTACCCCCCTCCACCAGCTGACCACTTTCTCCTCCAAACTATCTTTCTTTTTTCTTTCATCTTGAGACAAAAATACATTGATGCCCTATTTTTCCCCTAAAAGGTGACAGCTGATCATAGGGCCATCATCCAGCCAGTTAACAAGATCCCCCTCCCTCCTTTCCCCCACCCTCAGGAACTTCTAACATCCCCTTGGTAGCCTCTGAGGAATGCACTGCCAGCCTGTGGGAGAGGCACATGCAAGATTCCCTGTGTGATTGCCCCTGACCTATTCAACAACAACATATCTTAGCCGAGCGGTGGACTGCAGCAGCCAGAGATGCCAACATGCAGCAGCCATGTGGCCAGCCAAGCCATCTTCCTCCCCCTGACACAGACAGACCATATGCCTTTTAAACTCAACCTCCTGCCCTATTCCGTCTAATTCCCATGCCTGCTGATAGGACATGGTTCACCTAGGTTGAAGTAAAGGCTTTATCCCTCTGTGTTGTGATAGCTAAGGTCCATTCAAAATATATTTTTTCCAAACTTGTGTTTTCCCACAGCCATTTTGCCCATTCACATTCCCCACATTGTTAACATGCACTGCTTGCCTCTCTGGCTTCTTTGTCCACCTTTAAAACTACATACAATTCTTAAATGTTGTTCCCCTGCTATTTATAGTCCTTTTGCTCCCTGTACCACTTTATATTAAAACAAAAACACCTCTATTGAATTATCATTTGTAACCCAGGCAAACTTGCATTTATATAAAAGTAAACAAACCATATTAACAAGTTCACATTTACAAAAACTATCCATCATCATCCTCATTACTCCCCTTTTCCCCATTTCTTCTACATTGGGTCAGGGTATTGTGTTAATGGTCTTCAACTCTCTAGATTCAGTGCCACATTCCTGCCTTCTTCAACACTCAGGCCTGACTGTCACAGATCTTCTTTCACACAATTCATCCACCTCTTTGCTGGACATCCTTGCTTCCTCTTACCTTCTTTCTGTCTGTCCCAAATCTTCCTCACTAAATTGTCTTCTGCTTTTCTGCGTTTGTCCAAACCATTGCAATCTATTCTCTTTGATATTTTCTGCAATTGGAGCTACTTTGGATTCTGCTCTTGTGTCCTCATTTCTTTCTCTCTCCCACAGTGTGCATCCTACCATCCTTCTCAGGCACTTCATTTCCATCACCTCTAGCTTCTTTAATTGTTCTGCCTTTACTGCCCAGGTTTCTGTAGCATACAGTAATACTGGTCGCAGTCACTGTCTTGTACACCTTACTTTTCAGGTTCTTTGGCATTTGTCTGTCACAGACTACACCTGACACTCTATGCCAGTTGGCTGCAGCCCCTCTGATTCTATCTTTGAACTCTTCATTCAGACTTCCCTTCTCCTCAGTCACCCCTCCCAGATACTTGAAGCTGTTTACCTGTTCTGCTATCTTCCTTTCTATCTCTATTCTCAGCTTTTTCTGATTTCCCCAATTTGCTGCCATTATCGCTGTCTTATCTGTGCTTAATTTCTTCCCATGTGCCTTCAGATTTGCATTCCATTCTCCTATCCTTTGATGAAGGTCTAGCTCAGTCTGCCTGTAATGCCACATTGTCTGCATACAGCAGCTTTGTTGATCTGCCTTCTCAGACCTGTTTGCTAATGTAGTCCATCACCAGTATGAACAGCAGTGGGCTCAGAGCTGAACCCTGGTGTGCACCCACTCCCACCGGGAACCCCTCTGTGAGGCCGAACACTGTTCGTGCATGAGTCACTAAAACCTTGTACATAGCCTGCACTAATTCTAACAATGTTTCTGGGACTTCAAACCACTGCAGTATTGCCCAGATCAGCTTTCTTGGGACCTTGTCATATACTTTCTCCAAGTCTAGGAATGCCCACTTGGACTTTCTCCTCATTTCTAGCTTCTTCTCAAGTATCTGTCTCACTGCAAACATCGGGTCAGTTAAGCTGCATCCTGATCTGAATCCGAACTGCTCATCTTCCATCTTACATTCTACTGCTCTGCATATCCATTTATCAATCACCCTCTCCAGAACATTCATGCAATGTCACAGGAGTTTAATGCCTCTGTACTGCCCACAGCTGTGGATGTCCCCTTTGTTCTTGTACACTGGCACAAGTATGCTTATTCTTCAGTCATCTGGGATACACCTTTCTCTCCACACTGCTATTAGTACCCTCAGGAGCCATTTCTCCTCTATCTCACCCAGGATCTTTATTATATCTGCTATGACCTCACCTGAGCCTGCTGCTTTCCCTGACTTCATTTTCCTTAGTGCTGCTCTTACTTCTTCTAAGCTGGGCTCCTCTTCTTCTCTCATTATAGGTTGTTTCTGGGGCAGTACAGCTTCTGTGGGGTTTTCTTCATTCAGAAGCTGCTGGAAATACTTCCATCTGCCTTTGATGTCTTGTGGACTGGTAAGCAGGTTGTTAATGGTATTCCCTATGAATGGTTGTCTGACTATCTTCTTTATCTTTTTGTCTTTGCCTTGCAACCTGATATCGTTTCTTTGTGCCACTTAGTCACTTTCCAGAAGTTGGTAGTGTGCCTCTGATGTCCTATTCTTTGCTATTGCAACTTCTTTCTTAGCTTCTTTATTAGCCAACCAGTATTCCTTCCTAGCCTGGTCAGTCTTTTCTATCTCCCACTTCTTCCTGCACTCCTTCTTTCTTTTGATTACTTCCTGGACTTCTGCATTCCACCACCAGCTTTCCTTATGTTTCTTATCTGCATACCTGGCTTGATCACATGTCTTTTCTGTAGTCCTAACATATGCTGTTTTTAGGCGCCAGCATTCTTCTTCAACCCCACCTATTTCCTCCTCTTCTCTGGGTGCTACAGTCATTAGTAATTGCTTGAACTGTTGTACTTTCTCTTTAGTCAAATTCCATCTTCAGCCTGGTCTCTGTTGACCTTAGAGCTTTCTCTGACCACTGCTTGCAGCTGATTGTGGCAACTATTGGTTTATGCTGTGGGCTGACCGTTTCACTGGGGATGACTTTGCAATCTACCCCAGTGCCTTTTCCTTACTAGGAGAAAGTCTACCTGAGTTGCATGTTAGCTACTCTTGCATGTGATCTTGTGACTGTCTCTCTTTCTGAACCTTGTGTTGGCTACTATCATGCCATTTGCCAGACAGAAGTCTAGAATGGCTTC
The DNA here is from genome assembly GCF_019279795.1 of Protopterus annectens. Lineage (NCBI taxonomy): Eukaryota > Metazoa > Chordata > Ceratodontiformes > Protopteridae > Protopterus > Protopterus annectens. Next base: position 697,860,083 of record NC_056726.1, on the reverse strand, counting down.
TCCTTCTTTATTCCTGTTGCCCCAGACCTGCGGACCCAGGCAGTCCTCATATCCTGTTCTGTCTGCCCAGATATGTGCATTCAGGTCACCCATTCTCAACACCAATTCATGTTGTCCTGCTTTATCTAGTAGGTCCTGCAACTGCTGTCTGAATACACTCTTTTCCTCACTGTCACAACCCTGCTGTGGATAGTAGGCTGAGATTATGAATACTGCCCTATCATTACACTGGTGTCTGATTGCAATGAGTCTGTCATTAATTCTGATGATATCCCTCACTGTCTAGATTCCACAGAAAAGCACAAACATTTTAACCAAACACAAGGCAAGGTTGGAGCTGTAGTTCACCAACAGTTTATTGCACCACAAAATAAAAGAAACATAAGCGCTTTTGATATATAAAATACATCACTTCATCAGATAAAAGCCAACATTCAAATGGGCACATATATATGACTTGCATTATCACACGACAAACACTAATTAATGAATTAAAGCAACAATGTATAAAAATATATAAAAACAGTTAAAAACACATATAACCATTAGTAGATTCCCCAGAAAAATATATATATTTGTTTATAAAAATAATGCATAAATATGAATGTGAAAAAGCACATATTTTAAAGCTAACTAAAAATGTAAATATGTAAATATGTGTGTCCATTAACACATATTTGTGTATAAATCTGTGCTATCTCAGTTCTGCCTTACTTTTTAACACACATCCTATAGATGCAATTTCATTTAAACTTGGGAACCCCACTACATCCAGACACAAAATCCAATACAGCTCACGGTTCTCCAAGAACAATTGCCAGGGACCACCTTTTGTATTGTTTTGCACTTGCTAAATTATAATGAACTTAAAGTGGTGTTCAGGGAATTCCAGAATATGTCTGTATAGGGCATTGGTAGTTTTTTCCCCCCATATATCGTAATTCTGCTCAGAAATACATTGCTTCAACATCAGCTCCATCTTGTCAATATAAAAAGCAAGACAGGCCTGGCACAATGCCCCATATACAACTCCAGAACTATTACAATTGTAATGCCCCTTCACTCTAAAATTAAACCCATTGATAGCAAAAATATCATCCACACTGATGTATATACAATGATGGCATCTCCCACATGGATATATCTACCTATGTTTTAAATCATCATGTTGTTTACCAATTTTTTCTACCAAGTTTTTGATGTTCAAACCTCTTTTCCGTACTATAACTGGTTTGTTACTAATTCTAGATCTAATCTCCCTTTCTCTCAACAAAACGTTCCAATTTTTTCTAGAATCTCCTGGATTGATTTAAAGTCCACAGAGAATCTGGTTATAAAGGACAATTTGAAAATGGTATCAGTAGTAGTAGTAACTGTACTCCTCCTATTTACTAGAATAGTTGAATGACATGTACTTACATTATAGTCATGACCATTTTCAAGGATGGGGGAATAGAACCCAGGTCTTCTCTTGTCCATTACTTCTCTTTTAATATTTTGCACAAAGCCCATGGGGTAGTCCCTCTTAATAAACATACTCTCTAAAAGGGCACACTCAGATGAAAATAAATCAAAATCTGACACCATCCTTGCAGCCCTGACAAACTGTCCCTTAACAACCGCTTTCTTTTGGGACAATGGGTGACTACTATCAAAATGAAGGAAGGCATTAGAATAGGTAGGCTTCCTATATATGATAGAAACAAATCTCCCTTTTATCACATTCTTCTCAAGTTTGACATCAAGATAGTTAATACTCTCCTCACCAATATTATGAGAGAAATGTAGAAAGTTGGTTGTATTATTAATATAGTCTAAGAAAACGCCAATGCTTTCTCTGTTTCCATCCCAAATAAAAAAACAGGTTGTCCAGGTATCTGAAGTATAGAATACAATTTTGGAACCCTGAGTGTTCAGAGAGAAATCTCCATTCCCACTCGCACATAACCATGTTCGCATAAAGAGGTCCACAAGCCGCTCCCATTGCAACCCTGGTCTGCTGACAAAAATACTGCTCATCAAAATAAATATAATTATTCCTTAAGACCATTTCCATCATTTCAACATATGTATTAATGGAATTTTGGTAAATCCCTTTTCTAAATAAAAACTGATGAATTTTAGAGCAACATTGGGTGATGATAGTGGACCTTGTATACTCATTAACAATACAGGTGACTTTAAGGTCTTTAATTATAGCTCTCTGGACTATTCTGTTGAGATCACAAATTTATTTGCAAGGGGACTTACTTTTGTTCCTGCTGTTCGTTCTAATCTTCCACAATTAATTTTAGATCTCAAGTTGTTTACCAGGAAAATGAATCTTAACATTATATTCAACAACAGTAATAGGGCTATTCAAAATGACTTGAGACCTTTCAGTGTGTGTAACCCGTCCCATGCATATCACCCTACACTACTTGGAGCAAATGTGTGAAATGGATTTCAGGCATTTATGTAAATCTCCAGTCGTATACCATAAGAATTTAAAACCAGCTGAACTTGACATTTTAACTATGATGCAACAATAAAAGGTTAGACTTGTTCAACCTGACAAAGGTGGGGGAGTTGTAATAATGGACATGGGAGAATGATATCCAATGTATGTATAACATTCTTTTCAGTACAACTTACTGCCAAGTGTCCAGGAATGAGGTTAACAGTGCCTATCATAGGATTAACACACAATTAAGTGACATGGTTATGGAAGGTCGCATCTCACTTGTTGAATTTAAATATTTAAAAATGAATGCACCAGTTATTCCAACTATATTTGGGCTCCCTAACCTGCACAAACAAATTATAGATCCACCATTCCACCCCAAATGCCTTCCTTCATTTTGATAGTAGTCACCCATTGTCCCAAAGGAAAGCTGTTTTAGAGGACAATTTGTCAGGGCTGCAAGGATGGTGTCGGATTTTGATTTATTTTCATCTGAGTGTGCCCTTTTAGAGAGTATGTTTATTAAGGGGGACTAACCCATGGGCTTTGTGCAAGATATTAAAAGAGAAGTAATGGACAAGAGAAGATCTGGGTTCTATTCCCCCATCCTTGATGAAAACGGTCATGACTATAATGTAAGTACATGTAATTCAACTATTCTAGTAAATAGGGGGAGTACAGTTACTACTACTGATACCAATTTCAAATTGTCCTTTATAACCAGATTCTCTGTGGACTTTAAATCGATCCAGGAGATTCTAGCAAAAAAATTTTGTTGGGAGATGGGGAGATTAGATCTAGAATTAGTAATTTTTTGCCATGGTTAATATTGCAGCATTTTGCTGCGCTAAGTGTATTGCCTGGTTAGTTGCTACAATGTGATGTTTCCCGTTCCCGGACGTATAATTCATTAAGGCGCAAATACAAATACATCTGACTGTAGGTTTGTTTTAACAGCGAATGCTGTCTGCAGAAGGCCTTTAGCTAATATGTTGAGATGAATTAGTCTTTTACTGTTACATTTAAGACTACGTAAATGTTAATGATTTAATTGTTTTGGTAACAAATATTTATATTAGAATGTAATAATGTGTTATGGAAATATGTTTTTAGAAATGAGCTAGGATCGTTTAACAGAAGTTTAATAGAAGTTATATCCTGGATTGCTGCCTTTTTCTAAATATGGGCACTGCTTCCTGAACTAATTTACTGAGGCAATGCCGATATTTTGAATAATTTTATGCACTTTATCAATTAATGTGACATTCATAGAATGGAGAAGGTTCAATGTTGTGTTTTAAATGAAATACACAATAGGTTCTCTGTGTTGCTTCTAAACATAATATTAGGTAGTTGAGAATAGCATTAGTACTCTATTTATTCAAGTCTTACTATTGCTAATGAGTTTATACTTTGTTAATTGATTATAATTAGTGTGATTAATTGGTTAATTATGACAAAGGGCCTCTATAAAAGACAATGGAAGTCTTTGCATGATTGTAACCTGATGAAGCACAATTTGTTTGTGTGAAAGCGCTCGTTCCTGTTCTACTTTTTATAATAAATGCTACTTGGATTATATCGTGGTGGTTTCAAGCAATTTCTTCACTACTGCCTCTCCTACTTTGATGCAAGAAACCTTTGGGTGATTGGATTCGTTTTCCTGCAGTTACTTTTCTGGTTCCTTTACCTATCCGGTCATCACGCGATGGAAGTACAGAATATTGAATTAGACTACAATCCTGTGAATAACTCTTCCTATGACAACTGGAACTGCCTTTTTTATCAACGTGAAAATCCATTGTTACTTATGGATTTAAATGGTGAGGCATGTAAAAGTCCATCTACTAATAGTGATAATATGCATGAATTTTTTGGTAATATGAGAACATTAGAAAATGATCTCTATCGTTTGCATAGGCTTGTATGGCAAAGAAGGCACCTGCAAGCATGTCAGCACTTTAAAGTTATCCCCCGTGGCATGCGCGTTTTGTGCATGCCGACTTATGGGGATAGTCAACCAGATTTACTTCGGCAATGGCAGAAGTTAAACATTGACTTTGGCTTTAAATACATTCAGCTACTACTAGACTATTTTACACCGCTGGAAGCTGAGCTACTAAGTAAAGTTGAGGAACAGTACAATTTGCTTACCACCACCTATGAGTCTGAATTCTGTAAAGCAAAAATACAAGCTATGAATAAGCAACTGTCCTTATATAGTAGCAAGTTGGAGCAGATAAAAATGAAAAAACTAAAGCGTGATTGTGAGGATTTTTGTCTCGGCCGTATCTTTGTTTGGCCGAGAACTCATCCCAATTCCACTTATTTATCCAACAACCAAGGAGATGCTGCATCTGGTTTGATTAATGAAGTTCCTACAGGTGCACAAAATAGTACGACCAACGCAGAATTGCATGCAGAGACTGTGCTAAATGAAATGTCCGTGATGTCAGATACTCCGATTTTGTCACTACCTTGTAATCAGCAAGGTCTGGCTCAGCAGACTAACATGGGCACGAAACCCAAAACCATAGCCTCTACCAATAAATCCACAGTACCTTTGCCTTTGATTTTTCCCCTTCCCTACAAAGAGGCGGTGCGAGCCCGATCCAACAGTCGGGGGAGGGGGAAAAGGAAATTGTCAGGGGACATGCAGGAGCAGAGAAGAAGAGCAAAGATCTGAACTTTTTACAAACTGGCAGGAGACGTATCGAAGAAGAAATGGAGAATGCAAATTTAAATCGTCTATTCTTCAATTTATCATCCAGGACTTTTTCAAATAATGCCATGAATGTTTTAAACAAAGGCTTATCCTTCATACCCTCCCAGTATAGTAATATTTCTGATACTCTCATAGGGCTACGCAAATTTTGTAGGAAACTATCCCTTAAGCTAATGTTTAAAGATAATGTATCTGGTTCTATTGATACTTTTGATAACAATTCTAGATTTATTTGTAGAAAGAAAAGCACTTTCATGCCACCTATAATACCAATAGTAGATTGCTTTTTGAAAACATGTGAACGTGATCTGTATCTATACTATGAGAGTCAACTGAAAAAGAATATTTTTATGAATCTCAATGTGGAGGAAATGTCTGAGTTGAAAATGATGTGTAATGATCCTCACCTAGTATTTAAGCCAGCAGATAAAGGAGGGGGGATAGTAGCTATGGATGCGACTTTCTATAATGATTTAATGCTCCATATGTTAGATAATGATATTGCATATAAAAGGATTGAGAAATCACAAATAGTTTCATTAACGCGATATGTCCATGATACGCTTTACGATATGCTTATGACCAGGTCCATTGACAAACCTCTTTATGATTTTTTATTAGTAGAGCTTCCTCTCATCCCTATTATCAAGGGCCTTCCGAAATTACATAAAAAGGTATATCCACCACCATTGCGACCTATTGTGTCAGGTGACCACTGGGTCACCTACAATGCATCACTTTATATACAGGCTAAGCTAGGAGCCTTTGTAAAGCAGGTCCCTACAATTCTTCTGGATTCATATAAACTTTTAGATGATCTGAAGTCAGATATAATAACTAATGAAATAACAAATAGCACCATATTGGTGACTCTAGATATTGAAAGTTTATTTACAAAGATTCCCCATGAATTTGGTTTAGATGCAATAAGAAGTCATATGACACAACTTAAGATTCCCAATGGTGATATTATGAACTTATGCTGCCTCTTGGATCTAGTTTTGAATAATAATGTTTTCCTCTACGACAATGTGGCATATGCACAGACATGGGGGGTTGCCATGGCACCCCCTGTGCTAATGCATATGCCAACCTTGTCGTATTGGAATGGGAAAAGGAATTTATATTTAATGATTTGAGGTTTGCAAACGTCGTATTATACAGACGTTTTGTAGACGATATACTAATTATATGGAATGGTGATGTAGATGGCCTTATCTCTTTTATTAACTACATGAATAGTGTCACCCCGTTTTTTAAGTTTAGTTATGATTTTTCTTACCACTATGTAAATTTTTTAGATATTACTATTAAAAAGGACAATTTATGTAGGCTATTTACGACACTCTATAGGAAACCTTGTTGGAGGAATGGGATCCTCCATTATGATAGCCTACATCCACGACATATTTTTCCAAATATTATAAGAAATCAAATGGGGAGGATTGATAGAATTTGTAGTGATAGACTTGATTCACTTAGTTTAATGGATACCCAAAGGAAACTCTTTGTGGAAAGGGGCTATCCTATTAAAATGATTAATGAAATAAAAGAACCATTATCTAATGGTATCAGTTCCTATGTTAAAAAGCCTATTTTTCATCATAGCTCTAGTAGGAAGATGTTTAATACCCTGTCCTATGATATCAAATTCACTAATGATGTACAGCATTTGACTAATATAATAAGGGGCAACTGGAAGATTTTACTGTCAGACACGTCTATTTCAGAAGTTGTGAGTATGAAACCAACCTTTAGATACATGAATTGTATGAACCTAAAGAGACTATTATGTAAGGAGAAATTAACTAATACATCTACTGATATTAGATCTCTGATAAAAACAGGCACCTTCCATGTACTAAATGTTCCTACTGTAATTATATTTGTAGAAGTTGTGGCTTTACACCTCCAGGTATGACAAGGAACATATTACCAATGCATTATGCAAATTGCAATACGAAAAATGTGATATATCTTGCCACCTGTACCCTTTGTGATGCTTACTATGTGGGTTTAACCTCACGGAGATTAAGAGATCGAATCTATGAACATGTATATAACATCAGAAAGAGTAATCTTAATAATGCCTTAGCTCTACATTGTAGCATCCACCCTCAACATAGTTTTGTGTTCCAAGTATTACAGGTGGTGGATTTTAATAGAAGGGAAGGTGACAACTTGAATACTCTGGAGGGTTTTGAGCTAAGATGGATATTGAGACTTAGGGCCCATCTATCGCCAGGCCTCAATTCTGTAGTTAATCTTTGACCAGCTTTGATAGGTCCGAGCTAACTAGAAAGACCTTAGTCAATTTGCTGTATTTTGCCATCTTTACTAATATATTTTTCATTTAATTATTGATTATATAGATTTATTCTATTATTGTAACCAAAAATTTTTTGTTCTATAGTAGCTATTATTCATATATTAATTCTGATAGAATGTGATTAATATTGATTCACATCATATTCCTATTGGAATATATTGGTTATTATTTATATTAGTATGTTTGAATTATTTTTAAATTTATATAGCATATTTGCTATTATTATGATTTAGTATGTTTATGTGCTCTTGATTGTTGTTTTAGACATCTAGACTATTTAGTTTTTGTACACAGGACTTTGATAAATAAGGCTTTTTATATTTATTGTTACATCTTTGCCATCTGAATAGGGACACTATGTTATTTTTATTTTTATTTTATTTATTTCTTAATATATTGTTTTGCTTCAATTCTGCTTCTATGAATATGTGGAAATTATGTCATGGCTATTTCCCTACATGTAATGTTGGTTATATCATTTTTATTTATCTATTTGTAAACAATCGTTTTTTGTATTATATTAGGTTTTAGCATACTGAATGTTTTTAGTACATATATATATTTTTATTTCTATTATTTTTATTTCTATATATAAATGTCGCTATCTACGTATTATGTTTTATACTTATGGATTAAGTATTTCTATTGGACTCTACAGAGTTCGTGAACTTCTTGTAATGAAGTTCGAATCTGTAGTATTAATTTACATTAAACTTGAAACTAATGATATTCCAGAGTTCAGTTTTTATGTGCTAGTTTTTGGTGACTCTACTATATTTGAATGCTATTTTTATCTTTATTTTTATTTCGGAGTGGCGCTTTGCATTTCATTTTTTAGTCTGTAGTATATACTCTAATCTACAGCTTCAGTCTGTGATTAAATGGGACTGTGCATAAGTCCTATTTATTTATTTGTCTGGGACATCTATGTATTTTGGATACTGGCTATTTTTTGACTGCCAGATTGTAATTATGGTCATGGATTTTATCACCTCTGTGACTGTATTATTTTTTGCCATGGTTAATATTGCAGCATTTTGCTGCGCTAAGTGTATTGCCTGGTTAGTTGCTACAATGTGATGTTTCCCGTTCCCGGACGTATAATTCATTAAGGCGCAAATACAAATACATCTGACTGTAGGTTTGTTTTAACAGCGAATGCTGTCTGCAGAAGGCCTTTAGCTAATATGTTGAGATGAATTAGTCTTTTACTGTTACATTTAAGACTACGTAAATGTTAATGATTTAATTGTTTTGGTAACAAATATTTATATTAGAATGTAATAATGTGTTATGGAAATATGTTTTTAGAAATGAGCTAGGATCGTTTAACAGAAGTTTAATAGAAGTTATATCCTGGATTGCTGCCTTTTTCTAAATATGGGCACTGCTTCCTGAACTAATTTACTGAGGCGCAATGCCGATATTTTGAATAATTTTATGCACTTTATCAATTAATGTGACATTCATAGAATGGAGAAGGTTCAATGTTGTGTTTTAAATGAAATACACAATAGGTTCTCTGTGTTGCTTCTAAACATAATATTAGGTAGTTGAGAATAGCATTAGTACTCTATTTATTCAAGTCTTACTATTGCTAATGAGTTTATACTTTGTTAATTGATTATAATTAGTGTGATTAATTGGTTAATTATGACAAAGGGCCTCTATAAAAGACAATGGAAGTCTTTGCATGATTGTAACCTGATGAAGCACAATTTGTTTGTGTGAAAGCGCTCGTTCCTGTTCTACTTTTTATAATAAATGCTACTTGGATTATATCGTGGTGGTTTCAAGCAATTTCTTCACTACAGTCACCCATTGTCCCAAAGGAAAGCTGTTTTAGAGGACAATTTGTCAGGGCTGCAAGGATGGTGTCGGATTTTGATTTATTTTCATCTGAGTGTGCCCTTTTAGAGAGTATGTTTATTAAGGGGGACTAACCCATGGGCTTTGTGCAAGATATTAAAAGAGAAGTAATGGACAAGAGAAGATCTGGGTTCTATTCCCCCATCCTTGATGAAAACGGTCATGACTATAATGTAAGTACATGTAATTCAACTATTCTAGTAAATAGGGGGAGTACAGTTACTACTACTGATACCAATTTCAAATTGTCCTTTATAACCAGATTCTCTGTGGACTTTAAATCGATCCAGGAGATTCTAGCAAAAAAAATTTGTTGGGAGATGGGGAGATTAGATCTAGAATTAGTAACAAACCAGTTATAGTTTGGAAAAGAGGTTTGAACATCAAAAACTTGATAGAAAAAGTTGGTAAACAACATGATAATTTAAAACATCGGTACATGTATCCATGTGGGAGATGCCATCATTGTAAATACATCAATGTGAGTGAGCTTTTTGCTATCAATGGGTTTAATTTTAGAGTGAAGGGGCATTACAATTGTAATAGTTCTGGAGTTGTATATGGGGCATTGTGCCAGGCCTGTCTTGCTTTTTATATTGGCAAGATGGAGCAGATGTTGAAGCAATATATTTGTGAGCACAATTACAATATACGGGGGAAAAAAACTACCAATGCCCTATATAGACATATTCTGGAATTCCCTGAACACCACTTTACGTTCATTATAATTGAACAAGCGCAAAAGAATACAAGAGGTGGTCCCTGGCAATTGTTCTTGGAGAACAGTGAGCTGTATTGGATTTTGCGCGTGGATGCAGTGGGGTTTCCAGGTTTAAATGAAACTGCATCTATAGGATGTATGTTAAAAATGAAGGCAGAACTGAGATAGCACAGATTTATACACATAAATATGTGTTAATAGACATACATATATATTTACATTTTTAGTTGGTTTTAAAATATGTGTTTTATCACATTCATATGTATGGATTATTTTTATAAACAAATATATATATTTTTTTGGGGGAGAAATCTACTAATGGTTATATGTGTTTTTAACTGTTTTTATATATTTTTATACATTGTTGCTTTAATTTATTAATTGGTGTTGTCATTAATAATGCAAGTCATATATGTGTGCCCATTTGAATGTTGGCTTTTATCTGATGAAGTTATGTATTTTATATAACAAAAGCGCTTATGTTTCTTTTATTTTGTGGTGCAATAAACTGTTGGTGAACTACAGCTCCAACCTTGCGTTGTATGTGGTTATATCCCTCAGTGTCTTCTGAAGCCTCTCTCTGACCACAATTCTCGGCTCTACTTCACCCTGTCGAAGGCCGACAGTATCGAAGCTGATATTGTCGGCACCAAAATGTTGAAAGCGAAAGTCATCGCGTGTGTAAACGGAAATCTCTGTAAGGGGAGATTTCTGTTTACTGCAATGTAGTGCAATCTTGGAGTTGGTATATTTAAGTAGCGGGGGTTGTGGAGGGTGCAGAGAAGCTTGCCCCCCTGCATAGAGCAGTTTGTGTTGTGTTTGGGTTTTTTTTTTTTTTATGTGTCTTTGACGTTTGGGGGTTTTGACATTTTCGTGTCGATTATTACGCTGTTGACAGTTTGAATTTTCGACAGCGTAATATAGATGCCAATTCTCACACCATTTCTAGCCTGTTCACCTCCTGAGTAGTAGATTCTGGATCCCAAGCTAAGTGGCTTTGCTGCACTACTATTTCATCTCTTATCGTGGATACATAGGATGTCCAGCATCCTCTGTATCATCATGTCATTCACTTCCAAGCTGTGTCCTGTCAGTGAACCTACATCAAGTGTAGCAATTCTCAGTTCATGTTTGGCAGACTGGTGTTTTTTCATGCAGCTTTTACTCAACAGAGCTATCCCAGGTAACCCAGGCTGGGCAACTAGACACCGGCCGGCCAGTAGCTTATTGACCCAGGACTACTGGGCTTTATGGCGGGCACACACTGGCCAATAGGGGCACATATACCCCTCCTACAATTATCAAGGGTCCCTGGCATAGGTCAGAGTAGGCCGGGTCTTCAACCTACTTATTACCGGTAACCACCCATGCCCATTTTGGTGACAGTCAACATGACTGAATCACCTAGAGCCATATTTTACATCGTTGAGTGGCTAAACCTGCCACGACATGCAGTCTGTGATCCATGTTCTCCTATCTTGAGGATACCGTGCACCACAGTAGATGCCCAAAGCAGTTGGTCTGTACAACTCTTCCCCCTATAGGGCACCATGTAGAGTCTGTGCTGCTGCTCACAGCTCCATTCATTGGTGAGTTTGAGATGGAAACACTCAGTATGTTTTTTGGAATTGGAAGAAACCCCATGGAGACACAGGGAGAATGTGCAAACGTCAAATGGGCATTAGCCAGAGGTCAGGATTGAACCTTGTATCTTGTGCATGGGAGGCAAAGACCTTAAATATTATGCCAACTGGTCTCCAAAAACCAAAAACTATACATGAAATATATTTTTTCTATACAATACAATCAATCCAACATTACATAAATTGTTCAGTTCTTGCCTTCCTCCAAAACATTTTTCTGGAATTATTTTCCCCACAATTTCCACGTAATTTGCTCCTACCGTTTTCCAAATATCACACTTTCTGTTCTTTTATCTTTTTTTACAATATTCAGTACTTCAAGTATGCTTTGTTTAGACTTTGATTTCCATTTTCTAGCAATTGCATTTTGGCAGCCACCAGAATTAAACTTAAAAAGGTCTTAATTTGTCTAGGCAATTCAGATCTTGCGTCATGGCTCTAAAAAAAGGATTTTCTTAGTTACACCACTTGCTCACCCAGTATTCCTAAAAGAATACCCTGTAGGGAATTTTAAAGTCTGTCATCTCACTACACTATGAAAACATATGCTACCAGGTGTCTCTTTCTTCACCATCAGACCTCTAACATTTGCCATCAACCTGAGAAAAAAATCTTTGTAGTCTGCTTGGGGTATCTATGCAAATGCTTCCAAGCAAAAATCCTAAATTTTCTAGACTATGCTGCATATATGGGAGTCATGCACATGCTCTCCCATTGTTATTTTGTGAACTGCTTATGTATTCTCTCTTTTCAATCTTTTCTCACCTCCTCTGATTCATGCCTATAGTTATTGTGCAATATTTTATATGCCCTACTAATTATCCCATTTTAAACAGCAGGTTCTGTTTACTTATTTATTTTATTTTACATTTGTTTACCAGGAACGTCCAGCTGGACATACGTTCTTTTTTCAGTGGAGGCCCGGGGAAAAAAGCTCCAAGTCATAAAGTAGCATAGTAACAAAAACGTAGTAATAAAGTACATCATAACAATAAAACAGTAGGTAACATAGCAACATTGTATAAAACACTCAAGAGTATTTGTAGTTGCAATCAAAGTCACAGAAATTAAACATGACAACATTTAAATATGCAGAGACATCTAGTTCGACAGTTGTAGTGATAATCATAACAATTTACAAGGAGTTATGTGCAGTCAGTCCAATGCTTATCGAAAGTGGTCCTGTACTGTTAAGCAAGGAGGGTTAGAAGGGAAGTTAATGAGCAAAGTGGGGCAGAGGAGTGGCCTATCCTGGGGAGCTGCAGGAACAGAGTCAGGAGTTTGCAAGGTGGGTTTTTAGGAGCTTTTTAAACTGTATTGTTGAGGGGATGGTCACTAATGAGTTTGGTAGGCTGTTCCAAAGCTTGGAATTATATTTGGAGAAAAGGAATTTGCCTACTGAGTTTTTTGCTTTAGTGACTTGTAGAAGAGGTTTATTGTTAGAGTGGAGGGATCTTGAAGCAGAGTAGGGTTGAATGATGTCTTTGAGAGCTGGGGTGTTTTCAGGGTGGTGGAGGATTTTAAGAGCTAAGTTTAGTTGATTGAAGTGTAGGAACTTTGGGAGTTCAAGCCAATTGAGTTGCTTGAGGGATAAACAATGATGTGACTTGTAAGCTGCATTGGTGGCAAATTTGGAGACTTTATCTGTTCTAGATTCAATTAAAAACTCAACCAGTGCAAGTCTTTCACTGAGGTTACCCCTATCCCTTTTTCTTTGAATATACTCTATTAATCGCTGATAGGGAAGGCAGTCTCTAGCCTGTGGTCCAAATGTCTTCTTGGCCTCGTCCCATTCTATTACCTTTCCCTCTCTAATTATTTGTTCCCAGTATCTTGGTTCCTTTGCCAGTTTCCTCCAGTAAATTCCAGCCCCCTCTTGCCTATTCTCTGTACCCCTAATTGCAGTCCTCCCTATCGGCAGAATCTCTTTTCTCTATTTCCATGTTAGCTTAGTTCTTAGTGTACTTTCTGCTACTTTATAAATATAAAATTGTGTATGACTATTGTTGTTCTCCTTAAGGATCTGTATCCAAACTCAAACTCTCCCCTTATTTCTTGAATTTCCCCCTGCTTCATCATCATCCCTTTCCATTTTGAACTGCAGTTTTCTGCTTTGGTTATGTATAAGATGCTTAACCCTGTAGCTCTAAAATATCCCTTCAGATCGGGTATTCCTAAACAACCTTGCTCTATTGGAATAATCAGCTTATCCCACTTGATTCTTACCATCTCCCCCTCACAGATAAAACCTTTCAACTCTTTATTATTTTCTATACACAACCTCAACTCTGGTTAATAAAAATATGCCTGACCTGTGTATAAAACTAAAGGAACTAAAAACATTTTTACTGCTTTTATCTTGCTATCCATATCCATGTGCAAGAGATTCCAGTTTCTCAGTTTTTTGTATTATTTTTTGTTTAGTATCTTCCCAAATACCCTTAGCTGCTGTAACAGTATCAGTTTTAAGCCATACTCCTAAATACTTCAGGCTGGATTCAATAAAGCCTACATGGTGTGCTAACAGGGGAGCGCACTGTTTTGTATTCAGTAAGCAGATCTACATGGCGTGTAAGCTGCACAAACACGGTAAACATTCTGGCATGCTAATTACAGCATAAACCACTGAACTGTATGCTAATTAACCAATTTAATTTGGCCTAAATTCAAAAACCTATTGGAATATAGCCACAGAAACAATATTAGAGGCTGCTGCTGTTCTCATACATGAGCATGTGCAACAGACCCAAGTATATGCTGCTACTTCTGCTGCTAATAGACCTTGGCCAAGAAGAAGAAGGGTGTTTAGACCCTGTTTAACTTTTTATCGTCTGTATAAGGTAGAAATTGTAGAGTACTATAGGGTAGATAGAGACACACTACATGAACTCTGTAACCTTTGTCATCCTCATTTAAGAACAAAGGTAAATTGTGGCGAACCAATACCTGTGGAGACTGAGATATGTGTAGCACTTAGAATAGTAACTACAGGAACCTTCCAGAGACCAAAAGGAGATAGACTGGGGGTGTCACAGACATCAGCATCCAGGATCCTACATCAGTTTCTGAATGTTATACTACAACATGCCAGTGACTACATACATTCTTCCCATACACCTGAGGACAGAGCTACATCTATGCAGGAGTTATGTCCTGTAGCACACTTCCCTGATGTCTTGGATGCCATTGACTGCACACACATTGAAATCAAAGTAGGACCCAGGGAACAGGGAAGGGTGTACATCAACAGAAATTGTTTCTACTCCATTAACTTCCAGGTTGTGTGCAAAGCTAAAGGAATCATCATGAATGTGTGGGCTGGCAACCCAACAGATTACCATGACTCCATTATCTGGAACAACTCTCAAATTTATCACAGGTTTTCTAAGAGGGATATCCCACAAGGCCATTTACTGGGGATGCCATGATTATGCACTCAAACCATGGCTGATGATGCCCACTAGAAATGCACACCCACTCACTGAAGAACTCTGTAATGAGCACACACGCAAACAAGAAGATCACAGAGCATGCGTTTGAGCTGCTGAAGTCATGGTTCTAGTGCCTCGATACATTATGTTGAGCCTGCAGTACAATACCCATACTTGTGATGAAATTTTCACTGTCTGTGCTATCCTTCACTATATTATTTTGAGAAAACAGCTTCAGCAGGAACAATGAGAATTGGAACACAACCCAGCACCACTGGAAAGGTCACCACAGCCACAGGAAGGAGAGGAGTCAGAGGGGGAACCACCAGTTGCTGTGTGTGTAGGCAATCATAGGCATATGCCATCACCCTTGACAACACGCAATGGATAGCACACATGGCTACTACCTAAGGTGGTAAAACTTTCATTCTATGCACATACATAGAGTAAAAAAAACTGATGTCATGCAGTGCTCACAACCTTTACTTACCCATGCAATGGCTGTGTACTGCTAGCTTCAGACAGAGTCAGCCCTAAATTAAAACACTTGTAATTGCCAGACTGTCAAGGTAAGTGCTGAACGTGGAATAGGAAAATAAATAGGAACATAAATGAGTGGCATATCCTTGCATACTGTTACTTGCTAATGTAACAAAGTGGAAGGTGGGTGATTTTTATAGCAATGACATCAATATGTGACAGCACTGACTTGTGTCAATAGTTGTGTTCTCTGTCAACTAATAGGCCTCATGCATCATAAATTCACACATTACAAAAACCTGTAAGAAAGCAGTACAGTTTTCAAAAGAGCATCACAAACACATATATACTAAGCACTCAGTTAGCTATGCACTCTGTGCATCGGATAAAAGATGTATGTAAACCTCAATCCAAAAGAGAGAAAATTAAGGATATGGTACAGTTATCCTCATTTGTTGTTTGGGGAAGCAGGAGGCTAAGGCTGACACAAAAGGTACTGAATGCATGTGAGTAAGAGAGACAGGCAGTCAGAAATTTTGATAAAGTATTAAGTGGCCACTGAGACAGAGCAAGCTTTAAGTCTCAAGAATGACCCTTGTAACTATTATGTGTATGTGTCTGTATGGGCACTCAATGGGAAACATGTATGAGTGTCTGCAAGAACACAGCCTAGCTTTGTGCTAGCTCTACATCCTGGTATGTCAGACAGGTGTGAGCCATGCATGCTAGAGGAAATAGTTCATCAGGCCACACATGCTAGAGGAAATAGTTCATCAGGCCACGCATGCTAAAGGAAATAGTTCATCATTGTCACCTCCCGTCTGCAAGAACTGGCTTTGCCAGGAGTTGCACTGGCACATCCATGCCCATGATCAGATGTGCTGCTGCTACCTAAATGTGCATGATGTCTGCTGGACGAGCTGTCCACACGAGTATGCCCAGGACTATAACCCATGGCTTACCACATTTGGGTGTGGAAACCTCAATCACTGATGGAGCATTGGAAATAGTACCACTACGGAAGCATGACTGGGCACGGCTGCACTGGCTAACATCAGTTGATGATGCTGATCTATGTCCACATGGATGCTGTCCTCCTCCCAGAGGATGTTGCATTGCAGACATTGCCTGGGCCATCGTGTCATTCAACCGATCCAGTGAATTGGTCACATGGCAGAGGCAGTCACATGTCAGCCTGTGCCACATCTATGACCCTAAGCATTCCTTGCAGGCCCTAGTGGAATGTGCCTGCACCTCCATGATGGCCCTAAACATATGTCAAGTGGCATATAAAAACACACCAGGATTGGGTGGAGTGTGGACAGCAGGCTTCCTCCAAGCACCCCTAAAAACCCTCCTGCATGGCACCTCGTCCACACTTTGGCTATGGCCAGAGTCAAACGACACTGAAACTACAGTAACCACCCTACCCTGATTAAGTGTGGCATCCTCCACCTGTCCGATATCTGACAGCTCAGTGGAAATGGTATGCATAGGCCTACTAACTATGTCTCGGGGAAATACAGGGGGTGGTTGAATATCAACCTCAGTGTCAGATTCAACTTCTGCACCCCCTGACTGTGGCTCTTCTTGGCCACCATCCTCAGCATCTGCTGATACTCTGACATCAGGTGGTAAGAGTTCTACGCTTTCACTGTCAGGATCAGCTATGATAATAAGCTGTAAACCCAGGAATGAAATTAATGCTACACTAAATATTTAAAATAATTTACATGATAACAAACTAACACTCAGAGCTCTTGACTTTTACCAACAGAATTTGGAACAAAGTAAAAAATAACTAAGGAAAAGCGCATACATTAGAGACACATTTTAAGTGTTGGCACTATTATCTTAGAAATTCTGAAAATGATTTCCAATTTCAGGAGGAATTCCCAAACGGTTTTGGAGGTCACTCATTGGAAGTTCTAGCTTGGCTGGTGTTTTCATTTAGTTTTTACTGATTGTTTTTTCAGTGTGACCTTCTCACTCTTTGTTTTAATTTGTTAGTTGGAATATTTTACAGTCACCCTAATGATAATGGAAATCAGCTGGGTATAACAACCCTGTGTTTCTTATGCTTAGTCAAACACTCTGCTTGTGCTATGCTGACGAGGTCATAACAAGGCCAAAATATGCATATCCATAGCTAGTGGGGTTTGGCTTTATTGGCTTAAAATTGTCCATTAAAACGACTTCAAACGTAAAAGTCATGGGCAATCAGAATCGCTATATAGCTGAAACACCTGATGTTCATAAGGGTCATTTGCATATATCCCATGTGCCTCTGTCACAGGAGGTTTGGGAGGTCACTCATTGGAAGTTCTAGCTTGGCTGGTGTTTTCATTTAGTTTTTACTGATTGGTTCATAGGTTCATAGGTTCATAGGTTAGTACTAGGCTATCAGCCCTAGGGCCTATACAAGCCTAGCCATAACAATTCCCTGAATATTTCTTCCCACATTATTTACTTTCCTGGACCCCTGTCTAGCAGGGCGACTGACATGATCCCTGGGGTGAATTTCCTTTCTCCCATCCAATCGTCAAGGTTCCTCTTGAAGAGGTCCAAAGAGGCACTCTGCTTGACATGTATGGGCAATCTATTCCAGAGTCTGGGGAGTCTCTGGGTCAGGAACCTATCCCTCCAACATGTTTTGTTTATTGAGATGACAAGGTTTAGATCCCTGGAGCGTGTAGCTCTGAGGGATTGGGATTTCTTTAAGTGTAGCATGTCCAACAGCTCTGGGTTTGACATGGCCTTGTATGTTAAGCAGAGATCGCCTCTGAGTAGACGATATGCGACAGAGTATAGCTGGAGTTTTTTAAG